>NC_068297.1:21884342-22484342 GCF_025860055.1 Xyrauchen texanus | reverse complement strand
AGCATATAGAACGTTAGAATACCCAGATGACCTACTACATTTACATGCCACATAGCATACTACTATTTCTGCTGCAGTAAGAATGGTATGGCAGGTTGCTATTTTGAACATAGGCTGTTTGAAATTGCATACTACCATTCTACACCCACTATTGGATATATAGCAGTATATGGTATGTTATTTTCAATATGCAAAGAATACCAGATGACCTATTTGCATACTACTATATTTAGCACACTACTCTTACTATCTCAGCCATATAAAGATATTAAAAAAATATTTTGCATATTGCCTATGTTTGGAATAGCTTACTACAAAAGTGTTATTTTATGTATGGATATAATATCCAGATGACCTTATATATTTGCATGCTAGATCATAATAGAAAACTACTTTTACTGATTCCACTGTACATACAGCATAAACAGTAAGAGTTGTAATATAGCAGCTATTCTGAACAGGCTATGTTTGGAAAAATATACTAATATAGTACTTTTACTATTGCATATGAGAGTATATACTGTGTATATATATATATATATATAATACTCTGCTCTGTATATATGCAGTGTATATACTCATCAAGCTAAATAATCTGATGTTTCTTGGAATCAGTTCTTAACATCTAGCATTAATGAAGATATAGAGCAGTATAACATAACGCTTTGAAAAACCTTGGCCCCAAAAGGCATGTACCGTACATAATTTTAATCAATTATACATATATGCTCTTTATTATGCATGTACGGATCACCATTTCAGCCAGTTCACAGGTGTAAGGCAAGCACATTACACTTTAGCCCACCAAGCCATATGTATTCCATATGTAAGGAGATGTTAAGAAATAACTTTATACAAAGCAATGAAGAATTCATCACATGCTAAATATACTGTACGATGAGAGGAGAGAGGTTATCATTCTTAAATTATTAATGTCACTGGCATGATAATAGTCCAATAGATTAAATTAATCAGGACTGATCACTGTTCAGCAATAGGCCTATTCCTTTTAAGACATTTTTTGATTATGAAATATGTTGAATTACATGATTTATCTTTAAATCCCTTTTGTTTGAACACTAGCTTATTTTATTAACAGTCGCTGCTGAATCAATCAAAGATTACACAGAAATAAGATGGTCCTCTCTCCTCTTGGGCTGCACAGCTACCCCGTTTAATTATTGATTTATTTCCATAGCCTTAGGAAGTATAAATTAAGTCCTCTATAAGCCATATTTACCACCTAGGGCAAAGTCTACATTTATTATTCCATTGACTACAAAGACATTGGGATGTGTAGAAAACCTTAACCTTGAGCTGGAAATTACTTGAAACACGCTAAGTCATGTTGTTTGTATATGCATTCTTGAGTTATGTGAATTCATCTTATGCAGTTTCCCCACAAACAGACTGTTTCTCTTATACATATTATGGGCATATTGTTATAGAATCAGCTTTACAGAATAAACTCTTTTTATTGTATTATAGGAACTAATCAGCTAATATGTTCTCATACAGCATTTTAATTTATTACTCTTATTTTGTACATTTTTACAGTAATTTATAGGGTCAACTGGCATTGTAATTTCCTATCTGGATGAACTAAATTATTTTTGTACACTTGGCTTCTTACTCTTAAAGTTACGTTCATCTAAATTTTTCCATACAATGAACATGATTTTGGTTTTCAAAGATTTTAATTTTAGTCTGATCCTCACGCACAGCTATCATATGGCTTCAGAATACTTGGAATATAGTGCATTCATTCTATGAAAAGCTCACTTTAATGAGCAGAATCACACAGCCCAAATCACTCAAGTCAGGTCTCATCCCATTTACTGCGAACATTTTTTGGTAATTATTTGAGACGGATAACAAAACACAAAAACAGTACTCTCAAACAGAATTTTTAATGAATTCCACATCACCATAGGACTGCTTTCATTTTCTGTTCACACCAAAATGAGTCACACCACTGTGCTCAACTACATCAGAGAAGGCATATTATCAGGATAATGCTTTCTTTATCGTGAAAACAAAGTGAAAATAAATAACACTAAAAGTAACTGTCCAAATTCAGCTGAGGTCATTGTACAGCTGAAACCCCGGGGTCAGTCTTCTGGGAACAGTTAGGCATTTGAGACCATAAGAAAGCAAAATAGCTTCATTGCAGTGATGAATCACAGACTGGCCTGTCTGGCCTGTGTTACACTCAATACGTCTGTTTCAGCTGAATCAAGAGGGGTGTGAAGATATGCAGGAAGTGACCCTGTTTTTCTCATCCCAATTTCATACCCTTTTGCACTGGGACCAATACTTCCTTATTAAATTGTGCTACTTATAAAAGAGGCTGATCACTACCATAAGAGGAAACGTTAGGTTGCTCACAGTTTAACTGAGCCTTAACATGGCTCATCTCATTATACATCGAACACAGCCAGAGTGAAGAAAGATTTATAATTACATTTGCAGTGCCATCATGCGGTGAAAACCTGTAACTACTACTATCATTTGAACAACAGCCCTTCAGATGTTTATGTAGAGAAAAGAGTCTGTAGAAATTAAGATGAATTTGGTAGCATTGCTCAGGCTAAAGCAAGACTGAATCTGACCTTTGGCCAAATTTATTTTTAGGACAGTTTCCACAGCTTAGTTTTAGACACTAAATAGATAATCCGCTGGCACACCACATTAAAGCACCGTATGTTTATAACAAAATCATTGCATAGCTGCAGTAAATTCTTATTTTAATTGTTTTGTAATTAAATATAAATAACTGTGATAACAGCATACATCCTTCAGAATTGTTCAAATGAAAAATTATTTAAAATGTCTTTATATTATATTATTTATATTAATCCTTAATATAAACAACATGAACAGTATGTTGGTACATAAATAAAAAGAGCATAAATAATAATATTCTAATAGGTATTTGATACCATCTTGGTTGGCTTGCTGATTTGGGGAGGATTTGGAAACTGAATACTGATCCTTTCCACTGGTCACTAAAACTACATCTTTAATCTGGAGGCCTTTCAACTTGAAAGCTCCGCTAGTCGTCGTACCACTGCTGCTGCTACTCTTCTGTAAGCCTCAGCCTTCAAAGAAGAGAAGTAAACATAAATAAAAGATATATTCAATATTTAAATAAAAATAATGTTAGAAAATAATGTATTTCTATAAATCCGCTGTTACTTAAAATCTGATTATAATCCTATAATATAATTATCATCTAGTAATAATCTGAAAAGCAGTACACTGTTAAACATTTTATTATTCAAACGTTTTGGAATTATGGCATAGTAGGAAGCACATCACAGTAATTCAAAGATAAATGTTCAGATATAAAAACTATTTGACAAATTAGAAAGTCTCAATGAGAATTTACAGTAAAACATGATAAAGTGATAAAATGTAAAGTCAAAGAGAAATATTTAAATAAAGGCTTCATACTTTTCTTTACTATTTAATCTAAAATGTATAACTATGTGCATTGCCATTTATGTACATATCAACTAATAAATTAAAAAAATGAGACAATCATGTGTCCTTATTAATATCTTGAGTATAAGCTTTAATCATTTATAAGATACTTACCTTGGAAAACAATGTAAGAAAGGCAAGACAGAGGGGTACGCATTAACGACTTACTTCTGGGCTATCTGGGGAAGACACAACCACAGGCTGTCCCTTGTCTGATGTCTCTCTAATATTGAGATGAAGAGGAATGTCTCCTGCAGTGAGAACAGAGAAACATACAGATCTTACAGGTTGGCAAATTCACTTCAATCGAATAGAAGTATATACAATTTACCATTTCACATAACTTTTTAATTTCAAGTCAAATGAAATACAATACTACAACAATCAGTAACAAAGTGACTCCTCTTTGAATTAACTGTTTAAGAAAGGCATTACCAAGCATCTCAACGCCAAGGGTATGAGCCAGCTCTTTAGCCCCATCTGAGCCAAATATGTGTGTTTGGTGATTGCACTTGGGGCACTGGAAAACACTCATGTTTTGAACCAGGCCCAGCACCTAAAAGAACAAAACATATTCTTTCAGTCGGGCAGGGTGTCAACCCCCGACTGAATCTCCACTACAGAAAAAGGCAAGTAAAATCACTGAAATAGATCTGATGATATGAGCAATGCCACCAAATCAACATAGAAAAAATACTTACAGGAACGTTAACCTTTCTGAACATCTCAGCACCTCTGCGTGCATCAAGCAAGGCAATGTCTTGAGGAGTGGACACTATTACTGCACCTTAACAGAAAAAAGCCATCAGCTTGTAATAACTTAAAAAATTTTATTAGGTTGAAAGATTTAAGTCTGATTAGGCTGAAAGAACTACTTGCATTATAATCTGAATATTACAATTTGCAATGTACTTGCATTATGTTTATGAGCAATCATAACCTAACGAGCGCACCTTTAACATAAAATTTCAACTAAGATTTTTACATTTCAACATAGATGTAACTGTTAATATTCTGAAATTCCTTAAAGATATAGTTCTTTTATCTTCTGAACTCAAATTAAGACTTTTAGAATAATTTTCCAGCTCTGTAGGTTCATACGATACAAGTGAATGGGTGCCAAAAATGTACTTGCATTTAAATCCAAAAATCACATAAATCAGCATAAAAGTAATCCATGTGACTCCACTGGTTAAATCCATGTATTTAGAAGTGATAAGATATGTGAGGGTGTGAACAAAATCAATATTTAAATGTTTTGATTTTATAAATTCTCCTGTCTGTTCAGTCAACCTCCACTTCAACATTCACCTTCACATTCTTCTTCTTTTGTTTTTGGTGATTCACATTCTTCATGCATTTAACCCCCTAATGGGCAGGGAGAAGAATTTCTAACAATAAGGGACTTAAATATTGATCTGTTTCTCTCACGCACACTTATCATATCACTTCTGAAAATATGGATTTAACCACTGGAGTCTTTTTGATTACTTTTATGACACTTTGATGTGCTTTTTGGAGCATAAAAATGTCGGCACCCATTAATTTGCATTGTGAGGACCTACAGAGCTGAAATATTCTTCTAAAAATCTTAAATTATGTTCTGCAGAAGAAAGTCATACACATCTGGGATGGCATGAGGGTGAGTAAATGATTAGAGAATTTTCCTTTTTGTGTGAACTATTCCTTTAAATCGTTATTGTACCAACTGACTCCTAATAAATTAATGACATGTAACTGAGGTCTTGTGAATTTGGATGTGAAAACAATTGGGGAGGACATTTTTGTTGGACTTTTTGGACGATTTGTAAAAAAAAAATTATCTGAATTGTAAACGGTGTATCGCTATAATACAAAACAGACTCCATTTTATGCTGCTACTGAAAGGAACGTGACAGGGCATAAATCAATCATATTAGTTATTGTTTATTTACCTGCTATTGGTATATTCTGAGTGATAGACAGTTGGACATCTCCAGTTCCTGGTGGCATATCAATCACAAGGTAATCCAGATGCCCCCAATCTACCTACATGGAAAAAGTCCATACAGTAGTGAATGGAGCAGCAATGCTCAGTTAATTTAGCTAGATTGCAGAAATGTAACCATTTTGCATGAAAAGAGGGTAGAGAACAATTCCCGTACTATAACTGAAGATATGCCATGAAAGACAATATGATTATTTGTGCATGATGAAGACAATACTGTTCTTCTACTGTATAGAAAAAGTATACATTATCTGACAGAATCCTATTACACATTGTGTATCCTGTTACACATTACACATTATACCACACCTGTCTAAGGAGTTTTTCAATAGCTGACATCACCATCAGACCCCGCCACACAATAGGTGCAACCTCTTCAACCAGAAAGCCCATTGACATACTGCAAAGTACAGTGAAAACAGAAAGTCAGAAATGTAATGACTAAATTTGATACTTTTCAACTATTACTCAATCATGTACTTACCAAGGGATTCCAAAATTCACAAGCGGTCTCATTAGGTTATCTGAAAACATGAGATCAGACATGAATGGCAGAATAGTTTTCTTATTGGGAAAGATATATTATTGTTTATTACTTTTTTTTTCTCCCCAATTTGGAATGCCCAATTCCCAATGCCCTCTAGGTCCTCATGGTGGCGTAGTGACTCGCCTCAATCTGGGTGGCGGAAAATGAATCTCAGTTGCCTCCGCGTCTGAAGATATCAATCCGCACATCTTATCACGTGGCTTGTTGAGCGCGTTACCATGGAGACATAGCGCGTGGGAGACTTCACGCCATTCTCTGAGACTCTACCCGCCCTAGAAACCGGGCCAATTTGGTTGCTAAGGAGACCTGGCAGGAGTCACTCAGCACGCCCTGGATTCAAACTTGTGACTCCAGGGGTGGTAGTCAACGTCTTTACTCGCTGAGCTACCCGGGCCCCCATATTTTTGTTTATTAAACAAATATAGATTAGTAGAACACTCAAAAACTCACTGTCTGTTAGTTCAGGGTTTCCTTTAAGGTTCATTAACTTTGGAACTGAGGGGCCATATACATCAGCATCCAGAAGACCCACTGATTTGCTCTATTGAAACAGTAATAATAGCAAGATAGAAAGCATGGATTTAATTGAAGACAAATCTGCTAGGAAGAACTGCATGAATTTCTTGGCTTTGACACAGTGTTTAAGACAAGGTTAACTGTGTGTTACCTGATCATTGGCCATAAGTCCAAGAGCAAGATTCACTGTGAAGACAATCAGAGAGTGTAACACAGAAATACTGGCAGTTGACTAAAGCTCAAAAAATACTCACATTGGAGATTATTGTGCCATGAAAAATACAACACACCTGCCGTTGTGGACTTTCCCACCCCACCTTTCCCTGATGCAACAACAATGACCTCTTTGACTCCAGCTATGGGCTTCTGTTTTGGCAAACCCCGTGCCATTTGCTGCCTCTGCCTCTCCTGCAGGGCTCTTTCACCAGCACCTGAAGTCTAAACAGAAGAAAGTGGATGGGTTATCAATTAAACTACGACCTAAACTAATGAAGTTCAAGCAAGCATTACCCCAAGAGGTTTAGGAAAATATGTCAGTCAGTAAGTGACAGTCTAATGTCGTTTAGATCTATGAATCGCACACAGCACAGAATGTTCCCCTAACATTAGCATTTGGTTTCCGTTTGGGAACCAATTCCTAAAGTTAGTAACGTTCGAAACTAAATTTCTCAGGACGTTCTGGTAACCAAAATTGTTAGTTGGGTCATTACAAAATTCTTAACATCATTAAGCCTTGATCATACATAACATTGTTATACTCATGGCACTGTAAAAAGACACATGAGTGCATTAGTTTTATATACAGACAGCTGTAAACACTACTTAGTATTTCTGGTATTTACTAACCTTATATCGGATTTCATTTCTATTGTGTTGTGACGGAAAATGTCTGCTATGATCCAAGGGTGTGCCTATATTTTTTGAAGCAAGTTTATAAACTTTCGAAAAAGTTCTGTAGGTGTCGTATAATTTAACCATCTTTTAAAGCTTACAGAGAAGAGGTCACGGGCTCTGTCATGAGAAAACCGCGCATATACAATGTTGTGGTTTCCATGTGACACTGGTTTGTATTGGTTAAGTGCTCTATTGCTGTCGTGAACTAATATTTCTCTAAGTAATACATTAAACTCGACAAGTATAGTGCCGTTTTTGGACTAGCAACGCCGTGTTTACATAAATGCATGACAGAGTTGTCGCGCTGTCGCCTGCTTATGACGTACAATGTTTGGCTTCATGAGCGGAAACGGAATGGTCGTGAAGTTCCATAGTTCATTTCCAAAGAGTGATAACAAATTAATTCGTAATTTTTTTTCTTCCTGCATATACAGTTCACGTATAATATTTACATTGTCTCTCAAATAATTCCATGACAGCGTTTCAATAGTTCCATTGAATTATTGAATTCCAATAGTCAGCATTGTATTGTATTGTCATCAATAATTCCACAATAATTCCACTGTCAGCATTGTACTGTTTATTTCGTGACAATGGCCGAGAGAACAGAGAACAGCATTAGAGCACGAGTGATTCTCCAGCAGTGTCTACACGCACGACTCCAAGTTAAACCTCCAGATGCAGAGAGTGAAGCTGAATGGGTTGAGGTATCGAGAAAAAAACAAAACATGATTCATTATTAATCCAATTCTAGTTTTTGTTTAATGTGGCTGTGACATCTGACATTCAGCACGTGTATTTCTGATTATCCAGATTAACAGGGGAATGGTAATATACATCTGCTTCTTCAAAGGTGCCACTGAAGATATCATCCCCAAAATGGGTATGCCATCGATTTGATAGTATATTTGCAATACAAACATACTGCACATAACATGCTACATTGAGCTTAATTAATTCTCTCTCTCTCTCTCTCTCTCTCTCTCTCTCTCTCTCTCTCTCTCTCTCTCTCTCAGTGAACACACTGTTAAATATTAAGCTTTGTGAGACAGCTTCAAGAAAGTATACCTCAGTCCTTGAATTACCTGGAAGTGTTCTTATTGTACCTCAAGCCACACTTGGAGGAAAACCGAAGGGAAAGGGGATGCAGTACCATGGCAACATCAGTAGAGATGAAGGGCTGATACTCTATGACAGCTTTGTGTCTCAGTGTGAAAACGAACTCTCAGCTTGCAAGAACAGTGAGACCGCAACAGATGTTAAACATGGAACTTATGGGAACAGACAAGTCCTGAAGCTGGATACTAATGGACCCTATACCCACCTAATGGAGTTTTAAGTGCACCATTCGTTTTTTGTTTTGTTTTGCTTATTTCATTTTTTGTTGAATCATTTTAACAGCATTGATCAGTAGTACTTTATTGTTTAGGCTTTGGCATTATGGACCATTATAAAACTATTAGTGCACATTTATAGTTCCACTTCTGATTCCAATAAATGTATGGCATGAGCTTGGAAGTGTGTTTGTGGTTTTATGCTATCTTGATGAGTTTCCTGTTTTGTGATTATCTTGCAGTTTGACCTGTACGTTGTTCAATGTGTTACATGTCTGATTTTGCTTATAATGCTGGATAATTTCATTATTTAGGTATAATGATGATTAGAAGAATTTTTAGCTCCGTAGGTTCATACAATGCAAATTAATGTCAACATTTTTAAGCTCCAAAAATTACATAAATCAGTATAAAAGTAATCCATATAACCAATCCAAGATGGTTCTGTTTAAATTTTTGGAAGTTTACCAAATGTTCTACAATGTACAATTATAATTATTTTTTAGTTACCATACTTTCCAATTATACAGTGAAACTAAAGATAGGGCGATTTATTATAAAGCAAATTTAAATTTAAAAGAGACATTTGTTTGCAAAGAATAACTCCCTTGTTAGCCCAGCAAACACTGAACATTAACGTATGGTTCACGTTCTAAGTACTTGGGTTAAAACATTTTATAACCATAAACTAACCTTCCCAGAACGTTGCAGGATGTTCTTGTGGGACAAACTCTAATGGTTCTATTTAAGTTAACTAAGCTAATGTTCCCAGATTGTTACAGGGAGGTATTTGTGTGACAACCTTAAAATAACTTATACAGAATGTTCTCTAATAGTTATTATAATTTTTTTTTTTTTTGTATAAACATAAACTAACCTTCCCAGAACGTTGCAGGGAGGTTTTTGTGTGACAACCTAAAAAGATACAGAACGTTCTCTAATGGTTATTTTTAGGTTTTTATTTTCGTAACCATACCTTCCCAGAACGTTGCGGTGGTTTTGTGACACATCCTAAAACTAAATTGTATAGAACGAGCTCTAATATTTATTTATTTTTTCGTTTCATTATTTTTCAATGTCTTATATTTGATCATTTTTATAAATGTTGCAGAGAGGTTAGTGACTGACAATGACTGACAATATGTGAAGTACATAATTTAATTAAATGTAGAAACAAAGATCACAGTGTAGGTCTATGATACTCATTTCACACGTTAGAAGTAATTAACCTCTATAAGTATTTTATTTCAAATAAAACAATTTGTCAGTTGTAGTAGTATTTAATGCACCAACATGAAGGATATATTTGACGTTGAGGTATTCTTAGTGAAACCTCACTGATCTCTGCCGACGCGTATTTACGTCCGTTACACAAATATACTTTATTTTTTTTCATTAAAACAAATTTTTACCTGCTCATCTGCATACAATTTGACCTATGAGCACTGTTAACTGAGTGTGTGTCCCTCTCCTGACCGATAGGTGGCAGTGAAGTGCAGACATTCCCAAAACCACAAACCAACAATCCAAAACACTACATGGAGATACAAGCATGAATAGAGCAACGCCGAGAGCCTTGCAATAATTTCAAACAAAGGAGCAACATGATTTCGCATTGAGTCATGCCAATACAATCAGACCGCAAGATTCTATGTCCTATAATGATGAACATTTTCTGAATGTAATTCTGCGACTCAAGTCATTGCTTTATTGAGGATTTGCCTTGAGGTTTAATAAATGACTAACTGTTTTCATCAAGAAACCTGCAAATGGAAGACCGACGGAAGGAGCATCACATACAAAGACAAGACATATCAGCTGTAAGACATCGAAAACAATGCAAGGTAAACGAATGGGGTGAAAGCATCCTACAGGTCAATCCTGAGCAACCCCCATCTGGAGTCTCTTCTAACCCCATCACATACGATCATATCAACAGACTGACTTCTAATGGAGCAAATAAAAAGCTTCTCAAGCGAGAAGGACACCTTATTTCTCCCTCCCGAGATGATTATGTGTCAGTTTACACTTTGGTCCTGGTGGTTTTGCTTTCTGTATGTACACGCTTTTACAAGATCACTGAGCCTCCCCATGTTTGGTGAGTATTTGAACTGTATAGTACCAGGCTCCAATTCATGAACATGGTTGCTGTCAATGCACAATCAATAAACATTATGGTCCATTTGCAGTTGGGATGAGACTCATTTTGGGAAAATGGGCAGCTATTACATTAATCGCACCTTCTTCTTTGATGTCCATCCACCCCTTGGAAAGGTATAGATTTCAAATTCAATGCAGCTAGACCCCCTGCTTTCTGCACTAAAATCTGGATTACGTTGTCAATTGTTTGTGTAGTCAATGTATTTGTGTCTGACTAATAAAGATACATTTGCACTCTTTTATTATTTCAGATGCTTATTGGTCTTGCTGGATACTTGACAGGCTATGATGGCACCTTTCCCTTCATAAAACCAGGGGACAAATATGAGCAGCACAACTACTGGGGGATGAGAGGGGTATGCCATTATCACAATTATTTTAATGCAGATCTCTGTGGGGGCTTTTTTGGTCACTATTAAAGTGTCAGTTTTACTACTGCTTATTCTTAGGGTTTGGGATTTCAACAAACAGCTAACCGTAATTATTAATATTCATCATTTAACTCCACCAGCACTGTTTGTACTCCAGACATTAATGATATGTCAAATCATGCAAATTGTTTAGGAGAGGTGAGCGATTACTGACTTCTATCTGAGCATTCAGTCTAATAATTTTCACTCAGAAGAACAATCAAACAAGTGAAACTTGACTTTAAAAGGGGGACCCAAGCCATATCTAGTGATCAGAATATCATAGATATTTTGGGGCAGGCTTCCTTGACTTGGGCTAGTAATCAAACAACCTGAACACCCAAGCAATTGCATAACAATTACTTGATAGAGGTAGATCAATATAGAGAATATTGTTTTTATCGATTAATCTGGGCCAGTAGTTGCTTTTTCAATCAGTAATTGACAAAAATTTATGCTGATAGTTTTTTTATTATTAATATTCCTTTGTGTTCCTCTGGGGCCGGTGTAGGAGGATTCGGCAGTTAGGACATTTTAATTCTACAGTATAACAGAGGCGTGCTCTGAAGTGAGGATAAAAATATGAATGAATATTGTAAATGATGAAGGATTTAGATACAGGAAATTCCAATATGATTGTTTTTATTTCACCTCTAGCACGCCTCTGTTATACTGTAGAATCAAAATGTTCTAACTGCTGAATCCTCCTACACCGGCCCCAGAGGAACACAAAGGAATAATGTTCAGTTTTGGGTGATCTACCCCTTTAACTGAAGTGAGAGCATGCATGTGTCCTGTCAGGACATGAATTGTATATCTTGTGAATAACAATAAACCTCATTCCTCATTAAACCTCATCTGGTAAAATATAAAAATGTAATTAAGTTAATACTCAATATATAGAGCATTGTAACAGGGTAAAGTCTCTGTCATTTTAAAACAGGTCCCTGGTGTGTTTCAGGCTTGCCTATTGTTAAAAGTCCAGCTATATGCATCAAATGTTCTTTTTTAGGGACCAAGCTTGTTCTTTTTTTCATTCTTCTGTCTTTGAAGTCATGGGCAGCTCATAGAACTGTACATAGGACATTTATGAAATTTGGCACACTAATAGAGGACAGTCTATCAGTGTGAATTTATGAAACAAGGCTATTTTTGTGTATAACATATGAATAGTTTGGCCTAAAATCAGGAGACTGGTCTCTTTAGATTTCTTGGGGGATAACAAGTTGAATGATACTCTATTTTCTTATGTAAAATGCTGTAATTCACAAACTCATTGGCGTATCATAACAAAACTTGGTATGTATCATCGGCACCGTGGCCTGAGGGGACTTCTAAAGTTTGGGGCCAGCCCCACCTTGTAGTCAAAAGTTATAATGAAATGTGTAAAATGCTTATACCTTTTGATTAATTTGCCCTATTGTCCTGTGACAGCTCTCTTTAGGATCTTTGGGTCATGCAGAGTATGTTAATACCCAATTTGCCATGGTCGGCCATACTTTCTGTCTGCCATTTTAATTTAATTGAAAACCTACTTTTGCCAAGTCCTCTTAGGCAATACATCTAATTTGCACAAAATTTGCAGTGTATCATCTAGAGACACTCTTTGCAAAAGTTTTTATTTTTTTGCAAAAAGTCTTTTGATAGACCAAAACGTTCTTGTGAAATGCGTCAACGAATTTCATGGCAATATGCCCAAATGTATCTGAAACTGTATCTGGGCATCACTTGTTGTATTGACATGAAAATTTGAATGTGTGATTGTTACCACACCCTGACAGCATCATATAAACTTGGTGACCACCTATTGGTCAAAAGTTAGAATAAATTGCATTGTATTGTAAGTAATACTACTTTTTTATGCCATTTTTCTTAAAACCATATTCATTGATATCCAGTCGTACTTTATTACTTGCCTTTGGTTTTCTTGGCCACATAATTGCTGCTTGCAGCTGTATTTAGTTTTTTTTATTAGGATTTAGGTTGAACAATAAACTGTATCTGGGATTTTATCAATTTTGGACACTTGTAGCTTCTATGTGCCTGTTATAGTAAGGAAATATTCTATGAATAGATTTTTAGAACTATTGGCTGATTAATGGATTATCGTCTTTGTTCTACTTTAGCTTTTGACGTCTGCAAAACCCACTACCTATCAACCTCAAATAGCATCATCCTAAAAACCACTCAGAAGTCCTTAACAACCACATAGTAACACCCTTGTATCATGTTGGTTGCTTTTGTCCATGTACATTTTTCAAGAAATTGCCATAGCTCTGGTTTGCAGATCCATATATTTGTATTTTTTTTCTAATGCCTGTGAGTACTTCTTTGTGTTCAGTTCTGTGCAGCTCTTGGTTCCTGTCTGCCTCCTTTTGCCTTCCTAATTGTTCTGGAGCTGTCGCATTCTACACCAGCAGCGCTCATTGCAGCTTGTCTGCTTATCTTTGGTGAGTCTGGTAGCAATCATAAACTTTGAGGGGACTTGCACAATGATCCCTTAGGGCAATATGCCAGTCTAACACCTAGTATACATGCCAGTGTTTGCTAAAATAATGTTTCAAACATGATATCTAAAGCACCTGGTCTATTTTACAACAGACACTGGCTGCATCACTCTCTCTCAGTACATCCTTCTGGACCCCATTCTGATGTTTTTCATCATGAGCTCTGTCCTGAGCATGGTCCGATTCAACAAATACAGACTCAGGTAGAGGAGGCTATAGCGTCTCTGTATTTCTGTGTGGTATGTGAACCTCACATATCAGGAATGCACATTGTCATTGTATCATTCTTGTTTTTAGGCCTTTCAGCTTCTCTTGGTGGCTGTGGCTGCTTCTAACGGGGGTCTGTCTCTCTGGGTCTCTGGGGGTGAAGTTTGTGGGGCTGTTTGTCATACTCTTGGTGGGAATCAACACTGCATTGGATCTCTGGAGGTTACTTGGGGACCTCAGTTTTTCTCTGGTATAAATGAGGAACAATTCCCAGTTTGGAATAGTCTTAAACATACATTTATTTTTGCCTGTTGTGCATACAAATATTTTCTTGCTTTTCAGGTGGATTTTGGGAAGCACTTGTTAGCTCGAGTTTTTGGGTTAATAATGCTTCCATTGTTCCTGTACACTACAATATTTGCTGTCCATTTTATAGTCTTAAACAGAAGGTATGTTTAACCTGGTGTTGTACAGATACTCTATTAATAAAGCCGGTTATGTCCAAGAATACAGGGGACTAATATACAATACAAATGCAATTTTCTTTTCCTTACACAGTGGTCCTGGAGATGGTTTCTTTAGTTCAGCTTTCCAGTCTCGCTTGATTGGAAACAATCTGCACAATGCCTCCATGCCAGAGTGTAAGTACAAATTAAATGTTTTTTCTGCTCTGGTTTTCTTGTATTATTTTGAAGATGTCTTGTGTAGTCAAAAGTTAAAGTTTTTACCAGTACCCTTGTCTTTGCATGCCTTCTTGCACACAGACCTGGCATATGGCTCTATTATAACCATAAAGAATTTGCGAATAGCAGGAGGTTATCTGCACTCTCACTGGCACCTTTATCCAGAGGGGGTTGGAGCTCATCAGCAGCAGGTCAGTTTTTCATGCATCGAGTTTATCAATATGTGTCCAGTTTTCACTGGCATTTTAAGGTTGCTGCATCAAGTTAAAAGTAGTGGAAACTTTGAAAATCGCATCTCAGTATTTCTGTATGCTGTTGTGCTTCCTCCTCAGTGTAGATCTTAAGTCTATGGAGTATGTGGAAGATTTTTTTTTTTTCCAAGGAATTTAGATATTTTGAGTTATGAAAAACTTGACATTTCAAATAATTTTTAATTAAGACAACTTGATTATTCCACTAATTACAGCATTAGGGTTTTCAGTGTTGATAGAGAAAGAGGTTAAAACAGATTAAAGGCCTTAAATGCATTAGCATATTTTGACACTTGGAGTTTGATTAGTCTTAGCCCATTTGAAAATGTCTGTTAATATAAATTAATGGGATTTTGGGGATTTTTTTTATAACCTGCTGTGCCAAAACTGTAATTCTGATCAGCAACTGGAGTCAGAAACACCTGATAGTCTGGGGCAAGTTTGGTTGATGTAGCTTGAAATCTCTAGGAAGAGTCAGACATTTTGGTCTTGGTTTAGGGATTTTGAGAAAAAAAAGAAGAAAAAACCTTCACCAAATCTGTAGAATTCAAGCCAACATAATTATGCATGGAATTATGAATGTTTTTTTATTTAGTACAGTACTTTGACTTATATTTGGTACTTTCGTAATATGTGTTGTATATACATTTTCTTTTAAATAAAATAGGTGTGACTTTTAAAATGCTTAAAGTGAAATTATTTAAAGCAGTGATTCATTTGTAAGTTGCTTTGGAAAAAATAATCTACTAAATGACTAAACTAAAATGTAAATCTTAACCTGTATAGGTAACCGCCTATCTGCACAAAGATTATAACAACCTGTGGTTGGTCAAGAGACCTGACAATTCTGAGGGTGAGCAGAGATCATTGAATATATTTGTATTCATCTATAGATACACTGCACACATGTCAGTAATTCCTGTTCTCTTTAAAGATCATGCAGGGTCCCCAGAGCTTGTCCGACATGGTGACATCATTAAACTAGAACACAAAGAGTAAGCATAATTTCTTTGCATTATTACTGTTTTTTTTGTGTGTGTGTGTGTGTGTGTGGTGGATATTTATCTTTTTTTGCATTTCTATTCTTATCTGCTTTATGGTGGTATGTTGCTCATTTTTATACTAAATAATTGTGGACTGTAACAAAAGATAAAAAGGGAGAGAATATTCTTATTTCTGTTATTCAGTGAATTAAGCATCAGTCTCAGTTTTGTTAGCTTACTCTAAACAAACCATAAAGCAGTTTTGGGTAAATTACTCAAAAAAAGCAATTCATTACAAATGAGTAATTGCTACTCTAAATTTGTGATCAGATTACTGACTTTACTGATTGCTTCATTTGAAAAGTAATCACATTACTAATTACATTTAAGTTACTTTATAAAATAACTTTACAGTGAATTTCTTTTTTTATTTTGCTAAACAAATGAAAAATAAGTCATATAATAATTCAGGGTGCACACACCCTTTAGCTGTCACAGAATGCACACAGATTTACAAATTAACATATATTCATGTATAATATTATTTTAGAAATATGTGTAAGCCAAATAAAGTAATTCAAATCTGATTACAAGAATTTAAGATGTAATCCACTACAATACATTTGTACTAAAGTTAATTAGATTACAGTAAATAATTACTTTGTAATTCAATCACACCCAACACTGCCCTTATACAGATAACACATTTGTACAAACATTTGCGACTCTAAATGCAGTTTTGCTCATAAAGTTTGTTTATATGTGAGCAATTTAATGTCTTGGGATAAAGAAGAATATTTTACATCGAAACACTGTGATAAATGTTATATCAAAAAGTGCACACCTGATTGTTTTCATCAGAACTACCAGGAATCTTCACAGTCATCTACATGCGGCTCCACTAACCAAAAAACACCTGCAGGTCACTGGTTACGGCATTGTGAGTAACACTGAACTTTCTCAAGAAATGTAATTCATGCATGCATACAAGGTTTTAGTGTTACTACAGAACATAAACATGGCCTGAACTCTACTGAAGAGCCAGTTGATCAGTAGGTATGTTTATCTATACAACAATTATAAGCTTCTTCAATTTAGATTCTTTTGATCAGGTTTTTGATTACAGTTTTGAGTGCCGTAATCATGCAATCATCTGATTTACCAGCAAAAATGATCTTCTAACTGACTTGGTCTTCAGCGCAGTTATAAAAGTTTAGAGGCAGTATCACCCCACATAATCGCTTATCTTTTCAGAATGGGACTGGAGACGCTAATGACTTGTGGCAGGTGGAGTTGTGTGGAGGGAGGAAGGGAGATCCAGTGAAAGTGCTGCGGAGTAAAGTGCGCTTTCTCCATCGCTCCACAGGGTGCGTGCTCTGCTCCTCTGGAAAGACACTTCCTAAGTGGTGAGAGCCTGTGTTCAACCAAATTCACCAGTAAAATCTGATCTAATTAGAGAATACACTTTAAAACTGCATTTTACTCTTTTACAGGGGATGGGAACAAGTTGAGGTTACATGTAGTCCATATGTCAAGGAGACCCCCAACTCACAGTGGAACATTGAGGATCACATCAACCCTAAATGTACACCCCTATATCTATTTTATAAATATGATATTAGTTGTTTAACATTTCTGAAAATGACCCATTAGGTTGATTTTTCACTGCAGTGTTTTAGCTGAAGTGTTAAAGTGTGATGTTCTTTTTTGTATCTGCAGTGCCCAACATCAGTCTGTCAGTGCTTAAACCCACTTTCCTGGAGATTCTTTGGGACTCTCATATTGTTATGATAAGAGTAAGCTCCCTTAAAGGTGCACTCAGTAATTCCACCTATTTAAAAACCTTAATTTTTTTTTACACATTATTGGTTTAATTATTGGTTTAAATTTATTTATAAGGGAAACAGTGGTTTGAAGCCCAAAGATAATGAGGTAAATTCTAAGCCCTGGCACTGGCCCATCAACTATCAGGTATGTTCCATAAAATCTGCTGCACAAAATGAAGAAATTGGCAGTAATCCACATTTGAATCACATTATCTCATTGGTAATTAGGGTTTGAGGTTCTCTGGAGTGAATGAGACTGAATACCGTGTTTATCTCCTAGGCAACCCTGTAAGTCTGTCTGCCCTTTCAATTGCCTTTTTCCCCCCTATGATCTACTGTCCTATCAATGCCAAAGATCATATTTTTCTTCCAGGTAATCTGGTGGCTTAACCTGTTCAGTCTGGGTCTATATGTTGTCATGGTGACAGTGGCTTCTTTGGCAGTGCAAAGAGGTGTGAAGCTGGAGGGAACGAGGAAAGGTAAGGTATAATATGAAAGGCAGTAATAGTTCTCACAAGCATGTAATCTATACAAAGTCTAAATCTTGTATTTCAGCGCACTGTCACTCTTTAATGAAGGGTGGAGGAATGCTGCTTTTGGGCTGGCTGCTACACTACCTACCCTTCTACATCATGGGTCGTATACTCTACTACCACCATTACTTTCCTGCCATGCTGTTCAGCAGTATGCTCACAGGTAACCAGGCATACCAGATAACTAAGGTCCCCTCATTGGATGCATTTTCCTTTTAAAAGGCAGATAAATTGGCAAAAAAAAAAAAAATAATGTTGTGCAAATTTATCTTAAGTTTAGACCTTTCTTAAAAATTACAGTTAATGGCTGATGTTCCAGCAACCCTCTCACAAATATTTGACTGTGTTGGAGCATTAATCTTTGCGTGGCATACAGTACATGCATTATCCTTTTGCCACAGTTCATATTCATTTTATATTATGGTATTTATGTTCATACAGACTTTAATTTTTTTTAAATTAATAATCAAATTCACCTTCCTTGTGTAATGTATGAGCACACATGGTTAAGCAGGTATGTTAAAAAGTGATGCACATCTTGCTTCCTTGTATGTGACCACACTTTACAGTAACTGTTCACTCTGCAGCTAGATGTAAAATACTCCCTACACACACAAGTTTTCCCAGTAAAGACCTGTCATTCTGAGTTGCTGCTTCTTCATTTAAGGTATTACTTTGGACATCTTCCTACAGAGTTTAGACCTCCTCTTTAGTCCATCTGTATCCCATTATCTTTTGAGAGGAGGTCAATCTATGCTCCTGTTAGGGTTCCTTTACAGGTAAGGCTCTTTTATGATTCAATTTAGTCATTTTTGTGGTCACACTATTGCTTTGCTTTCTTTTTAAATGCTTCATACTAAATTTCACCTTGGGTCTCACTGAATTACATATTGCCTAGAATAAGTGTCTTCTAAATGTAAAATGTTATTTATTTTTCTGTCTAATGGAAGCTCATATTATGTATTGTTCTTTTGTACCTAATCCTGCCTAATGTACTTTAGAATATATTTTATTTTATTTTATTTTATTGATGTCTTCTGCTCAAACTGTTCCAACACTGAAATTGTGACATCTCTATATCTTATTTCAGCTTTTACCTCTTCCACCCTCTCTCCTATGGTATAAGGGGGCCGTTGGCACATGATCCTGCCTCCTCTATGGCTGGGCTCAGGTGGATGGAATCCTGGGAATTTTAGACCATATTTTAAAGTGCATCAGATGGAATAAATTGTTAAATCCAGTTCAGTTGTTACCTGTGGACTGCTGTCAAAAAAACAAAACCCTGAGTGACATGTGGATGCAGATAATTTTGATAGCTGAACACTAAATAGTATTTTACACTAAATAGTATTTTACAGTTACAGTATCTTACAAACAAGTTGCATAGTGTTTAACCACTGTAGCTGAACTGAAATAAATCAACAGAAGTAATAAAGTGCCTTTCAGATTTCAAGATGGTTAATTGTATGTATTACTGGACAATACACATATACAGTGTGGTACTGCCTTCAGAAAGTTTTTGTACATTATTACTGTTACACATTGATTTTTTTTTTTTTCCTCCTTTCAAGAATAAATTGACCTCATTAATAGAGTTGATTGTTTATTGAAGAACAATAGTTCAGTTAATTACAACAGAATTACAGTTTATTGAAGAACAATGACTTCTACAAAAGGAAAAATGTTGTATTGCAACATTTCTCATTTACAAAGTTTACCAAATTGCATTGCATATCTTGCTTCTGGTTTAATCTTGTCCTCATTACGTAACTACATTCAAGCTCCATAAAAAATACTGTAAATAAAGTGAGTTGAAAACTAGTTACACTGTTACTGAAACTAGTGGTAATAATGTTTCTGTCAATGGTTGCGCTACTTCAATCACAACAGAAGGGCGGGACTACAGATGTCAACAACCTTCAGTCATTGGCTTGCACTAATCACGTGTGTTGTCAAGATGGCGTCTCCGAATGGAGGTAAATTTTAATTGCTCTTTTCCCTGGTAACGTTGGTTGTTACGGTAATAGTAGAAAGGACGGGTTAAACCATAAAAACCGTTATGCTGTTCAACAAAGCCTCCAAAATTGTACTTATTTCATATCAAAATAAGTTTTTTTGGCGCAAAAATATTTGTGGTCAGTTATTAGCAAGCTGCATGACAAATCACGTCAATTCTACAATAAATATCACATCAAATATAATTGTGTCAACAGTTATGCAAACAGAGTTTCCATTGTGTAATAACTTGCCTTTTAATTTTGAAATATAAATTTTTTTAAACAGTCCTTGCTATCCAGGTAGCTTGACCATAACAATAATTTACACCGCTAAGCATAACACAACCTTCACCTCCAATACGACGTTTCTCAACATTTATATTTTCCTGAAAGGGTCTTGCCACAAGTTGTGCAAGATGTCATTTAATTTCACATCATGTAGATTTTTAACAGCATTAAAAATCACTTTTATTACAATTAAATTTGGCAATGCAATGTCTATGTAGTCTAATGAGTTTATTGTTCCCGTGCAGCTTCTTCGACTGATCTGAATCACTGCTGTAATAAAGAGATTCTCTCTTGTTTTCTTTAGGTGAGGACTTTGAATCCTCTCTGCTGAGTTTTGAAAAACTTGACCGCGCTTCACCTGACCTGTGGCCAGAGCAGTGTAAGTTTGCTGTTTGAGCATATAAATGTTATTTATTTGGACTAAAACTATATTTTAAATGATGTCACATTTAGTTATATTTGTTGAAGTACACTAAACACATACGTTTAGGATGCTACAATAGCTAAATAGATTGTTTTCAAACAATTTTATTTGACAAAAATGTCTGTGCCTTGGACTATCCTTTTGAAAATCCAATGCAATATTCTCCAAAAACCTTTCCCTCTTTGATATTTAACAGTACCGGGTGTCTCAGAATTTGCAGCATCCTTCAAAAATGTGAGTAAAATACCAATTATAAGCAATATCTTTCTCAAGTTTGAATGAATTACATTTTTGTATTTTATCCAGCCCATCACAAATTCTCCACCCAAATGGATGGCTGAACTGGAGTCAGAAGATATTGAGATGTTGAAAGGTCTGGTCCCCTTTTTAATGTAGTCAGACAAATACATATTTACTCTCTTGAGGCAAAATGTGTTATTTTGATTTTAAATCCATGTTTTGGATCCATGCTACTCTTGCTGGTGCTTTCTTAAATTAAGGGGTTGTTCTGATTACATCTCAACGAAGCAATGCAGATTTTGGAAAAGTTCAATGTTTTTGATTAAATTGTGATGCCATACTGCAATAAATCCTTTATCTTTCTATTAGAATTGGGGAGTTTGACCACAGCAAATCTGATGGAGAAGGTGAAGGGCCTGCAGAATCTGGCATATCAGTTGGGCTTGGAGGAGTGTAAGTAATTTTAGATTTCTTAGAAACTTGTCAGAGCTAATGTTGCATCAGAGTGGCTAGTAGACTTTGTGACGCCAGCCCCTTTCCCCCCTAGATGGCGATATTACACCTAAGGAAAAACCATTTACATGCAACTGTTACCCATTAAGACTGGATCCAGCCAGTCTATGATTGTTCATCCCGTTTTCTCAAGTAGATTCATTTGGATTTATTGGTTAATTTATAGGCATATTTAAATGCTTTATAAAGTCTCAAATGAACACCCACTCAACATTTAATCAGACTGATTCATTGCCCATTGCCTCTGAAATGTTGTCGCTTCATAGCTAAGTTTAGTGTTTATTCACACTGCCAGAATTAAAGGTAAGACAAGTGTTTCAGAGGTTCACAAGTTGAAAATAGGCACTAAATATACAAATCTCACACAATTTAAAAGTGAGACCTGCAGATCAATAAAGATTTGTTTTTATGTACATTACATTCCTAATGTCATCACCCTCAAGCATGTTCTAAGACATCCTACAACTGTATTTGCCAGAAGACTCTACTTTTTTTCTCTTCACTTTTTATAAGCTCTTATATATGAGGTGTATATGTGACCTGCTCCATAATTTGAGCCACTTTGACCCAGAAACATTGAGTTTTATGCACGAAAGTCAAATGGAATGTCCTAGCTTTCTAATGATATAGGAAACAATTAATTAAAATGATTATTTAAAAAGGAATATTTAAGTAATATTTACATTTTATTTGTGTATAAAACAATAATTATTCTGTTTCTAAAATCAAAATTATAAATATGTCTCTGGGTAAAAATGACTCAAAATGATGGAGCAGGTCAAATGTAGTTTAAACAAAAATAAAAAAGGAGTAGAAAAAAAGACTAGATTTTCCACCTTTGTAACCTGAAAATGTGGAGAATCTCTATATTACTCCTTACCTGATAATGTCTTTGTTTTTACATATTGCATTAAAATAATAGCAGAAAACTTCTAAAGAATAACAATGAGGTTATTATTTTAGTATAAAAGTGCAATATTTTTAAGAGTTATCAGTTTAATAAAATTAGCTAAACATTGTTAAAAATAGAAATGCATAAACCTGGTGGCTGTGCTGCTAGCTTTTACGATTTGTAACTTTGCACTCAATTAGGCTGCTAGCAGTGTAATAAGTCACCTTGGATGTCACCACCCCCCAATCATTTTGTCCTCTGCTGGTTCATGGTGATTTGGACAGGAGTGTACTCCAAAATAGTTGTTTTATTCAGTAGTAAATATAATAGTATTAATCTGTTTTTGCTGTTCTGACTTTTAGCCTTAAAGGGATAGTTCACCCAAAAATGCAAATTATGTTATAATTTACTCACCCTCATGTTGTTCAAAACCCTTATGAATCACTATACTCTGTGGAACACAAAAGGAGATAATAGGCTTAGGCTAAATGACAGCCTAAAAAAAGATGCAATGAAAGTGAATTGTTACAGAGCCTACTACCATGGGGGTAAGTGAATGAATTTACATTTTTGGGTGGACTATCTAGGGATGCACCGATACCACTTTTTCTCTTCCAGTATCGGAAATCTCAGTATCGGCCAATCCCGATCCGATACCAGTGTTGTTTTTTTGCATAATCAGTTTAGAATATCTTAACATTATTGTGTGGAACTAATTGGGATTACTCTTTAATATGTAGAGAAACACAAACCTCTAACTACACATTATTTCAATATAAATGTGTAGCTTATTAAGAAACACTTTATTATTAACTAGTATACTGGATAATGTAGCAGCAAAACTAACAGTAATTTCAGTGGATATCATCAGTATAAAAGAAAGTGTTTTTTTGCAAAACAATTTCAACATGTATCTGGACTTTACAGGATTCAGATCATTAGTCCACTTCATTCACATAGTTATTTTTTGGAACTCATTCAACATAAATATTATAATTTGTAAACAAATTATTATAATAATAGATTATCATAGTAATATATAGTAATATATCTCAATCATGCACCTTTAACCTTTAAACCCTCACGCTTTTATTTTGACATTCTGAACTATCCAGGAAGTATGTGTCTTTTTATTGTCAAGTTCACAGTTGTTTAATTCACTTCTTTTCAAATTGTGGTTAAAAAGCACCTTCAGTGTCGTTCTAAATGCATATAATAAGTGAATTGTAATTTTGAGCATCTACATCTGAGATGTAGTTCATCAGTAGCGATGAACTTACCCTCTTCAATGACACAAACATTGTAACATTATACAAAGCTCCTAGATCACATCAGATTTTCCACAACTCATGTTGTCTGGAGTTCTTTGTAAACTGAATGTTCTTGGACAGACATTTTATCAATGTTTTTCCACAATGATCCAAAAACACTTTAAACTGCAGTGCAGCCCATTGAAGAGACTAAGTCTATCCCTCACAACCTTGTTGTCGTTCCTATTAAAAATCAAAGATGCGCTAGTGTGAATAAAGTGTAAATCCACCACCCACATGTTGTAGTTGGTTTAGTCCCTGGTCAAACCCTGGGCTGTAGTGTGAAAAGTATACTGATGAAGAGATGAGAGGGTAGAGTGATGAATGTTACTGTGTGAGTTCACTGCTGATTTTAAAAATTCCAGTCCATCCGATAAAGTAAAGTCTCATTCAACCAGAATTATGCCTAACCAAATTTGTCATAGCTCTATGCCATTGGGGGAAATGATAAGGAAGTGGTTGTTCACTCATGTATTTCAAATCTGGTCCAATATACTGTGTATATATACCAGTGTGTTTCTATGTTGAGTAACACATTGAGGATAAAATTAGATTTTTGGGATGAAGTAGTCTTCAGTATCAGGCATTAGCATCACATTTAGTTTAAATATTTGAGTGGGTACACGTTCAAAAGTCTTTCCGTTGACAATGGTTTTTTTTAACATCATGTAAAATGTTAAATATGGGAAATATTCTGCATTTCAAGAAGAGTAATCAATATGCAAATTTATAACATTGGCCATGTTAACTTTTTTAAATTTTTTTAACGAAAGGTCCAATTTTCCTTGCTTCGATTGAAACACATAAGATGCTCTTTAGAATATTCTCAAATCATGCTGGGATAACATAAATCATCAGGTTTTGCACAAAACTAAGGAGTTTGTGCCAGATCGAGTGCATGCAATCATCAAAGCAAAAAGGTACTGAAATTAGTTTGTTTTTCATTTAAACTTTTTGCTCAAATTGTTATGCTGTAGTATCATTTGACTCAGACTTTTGAATGGCACTGTATTAGGACAGAACATCCGGTTTGTCAAATACTTGAGAATATGAATATTGCGAATTTTAAAAGACATTTTTGCATAGTCTTGAAGCACAAACGGTTTGGTGTTTGCAAGCATAAAATTAGATATACTTTTATGTAGACAAAAATATTGGCAGATTTACACCGTAAGATCTATTGGCTTGGATATGAGGTCACTTAGCTTTGCAAATCTCTGCCTGCTGTGAGAAGTTCAGAATCATGTTTTGCACCATTTTATTTTTGTGCATTATAATACAAGGGCATTTTTTTAATAAGCATTCCAGTATGTAATGGCTCCTACACAGAGAAGAAAGGAAGCATTGCTTTGTAGATATGAAATTATGATTATCATTCGACTCAGAGCAGCAGTTAACGCAACTCCATTTAATGTGGTGTAGTTTAATTTTCTTCCTTTTCGCAACTGTCAGGGGAAGGCTTGTAAATTTTAGGTACTTTTTCATCATGCTTTCTCTCTTCAGCGCCTTTAAACGAGCCGACGAGTGGTAGTGTTAGGAAATGAAAGGTTGCATAGGAGGAAGATTTACTGCACCTTTAGCACAATGGCCATTAAAGTCTTGATCGGGTTAATGGGGATAATGCAATCAGGCATTGAAAACTCACCCCGGAGGCAAGGTTATCAGCCACAGTTTTGTTTTATTTATTTATTTTGTTGGCTTTAGGGCATATAGATGCATTAGCTGCGTATGTTTCGGGTGAAAAATATGTTAAGCTTTGATTAATCGTGGTCTTATGTTAAGCTTAAAAGGTAGAGATGTAAATAAATGCATATGAGAGGTGTAAATGTAGCAAAATCAATGCGCTTTCAAACTAAAATATATTAGAATGGATGTGGCTTAAGATTCAGTGCATTCAGAAGTATTCAGACTCCTTTTTTCATATCTCTAGAGATGTTTGATTGGGTTCAAGTCCAGGCTCTGGCTGGGCCACTCAAGGATATTCACTGAGTTGTCCCTAAGCCACACTTGCGTTGTCATGGCTGTGTGCTTTGTGTCATTGTCTGTTGGAAGGTGAACCTTTGGCCCAGTCTGAGATCCTGCGTGCTATGGACATTGTCTTGCACTGAGAAGAGGCTTCTGTCTGGCCACTCTGCCATAAAGCCCAGATCGGTGGAGTGTCGTAGTGATGGTTTTACTTCTGCGAGTTTCTCCCATCTCCACACATGATCTCTGGAACTCAACCAGAGTGGCCATCAGGTTCTTGGTCACCTCTCTTACCAAGGCCGTTCTCCCCCGATTGCTCAGCTTGGCCAGCTCTAGGAAGAGTCCCGTTTGTTCCAAACTTTTACTATTTAAGAATTATGGAGGCCACTGTGCTCTTAAG
This sequence comes from Xyrauchen texanus, assembly GCF_025860055.1. Classification (NCBI taxonomy): domain Eukaryota; kingdom Metazoa; phylum Chordata; class Actinopteri; order Cypriniformes; family Catostomidae; genus Xyrauchen; species Xyrauchen texanus. Next base: position 22,457,989 of record NC_068297.1, on the reverse strand, counting down.
AACCTTCAATGCAACCGGCATTTTTTGTAGCCTTCCTCTGAGCTTTGCAGGCAGTTCCTTTGAACTCATGACTTGGTTTTTGCTCTGATATGCATTTTCTGCTGTGAGACCTTATATAGACAGGTGTGTGTGCCTTTCCAAATCATGTCCAATCAATTGAATTTGCCTAGAAACATCTCAAAGATGATGCAGAGAAATGTGATGCACCTGAGCTAAATTTCAAGTGTCATAGCAAAGGGTCTGAATGCTTATGTCAGTGTGATATATCAGTTTTTTATAAATTAGCAAAGTTATACAAAATCTGGTTTTGCTTTGCCATTATGGGGTGTGGAGTTTTAAAATAATTTAAAGCATTTTAGAATTAGGCTACAACATAACAAATGTTCTAAATACTTTATGAATGCACTGTACCTGATTTCAGGCATAAATCAATTTGAACAAAATGTGTAGTTACAGTCCTGCGAATTGCCTTTGCATGGCAGTGTAGTGAAATGTGTGTAAACCTTTTGGGGGGCATGACAGCAGCAAGCAATAAGGCTCACCAAGTGTGAATATGTGTGAGATCATGTGCATGTGTGTATGTATTTGTGTGCGTGACATGTGCCAGACCAGTCTCCTTGGGGACATTTACCCCTCCTCTGTTAGCGGAGTGATGCTGATCAGGGTCGTTGTGGGAGGGCCTGACGCGTGCCTAGCCCTCCAGCCCCCCAACAGTACCCATCTGCTCTGGGCTGTGATGAATGCTGCTGTCGTGGGCTGCTGAGTATGGTCATCAGGCCCCTCCACTCCCACAGGACCAGTCGCTACACTGATAAGTGCTGTTATTGAAGGTAATTGAAAGGAGAGTGCTCCTCTGGGACAGCCAGACCTCAGGCGATGCTGATGATACCAGTGATTCCACTGCAGATGCATCTACAGATGATGTAACACTTGTTTCTACTTGAGTAATTGTGGGGGTGTCAAATAATTTGCTCATTTGGAATTATCTTTTAGGTCCAAGAAGATTACAACTGTATATTGTGTGATTGGTAGCAAATTAAGTTTTTGAAACACCCATCCCTAAGTATTAAAGAAGTGTTCCGGGTTTGATACATGTTAAACGCAATCAACAGCATTTGTGGCATAATGTGGATTACCAATAAAAATTATTTTGATTCGTCCCAAGTTTATAAATAAAATAAATAATTACAGTTACAGAAAGACACTTACAATGGAAATGAATGGTGCTGAGTGTATTTTAAACGTTAAAATGCACTCAAAATGTAAACATTATATGTTAATATGATTTTAGTGAAATAAAATCAGGGATTTGCCTGCGTTATGTCTTCATGACAATGGAGTTGTAACATTGGATATAACCTTACACAGATAAGGTTAGTAAGCGATTTCATCTCTTAAATAATCTAAACACCTATAAAGTTTACATCGTCTGGCTTTATTTTTTAAACATTGTATATTTGAATGTTTATGGACTGGCCACGTTCACTTCCATTGTATGTACTTTAACCAAGATTTCTTTTTTTTTAATGAACGATAAGTCAATTTCTTTTCTTTTTGTGGTCATCAGCATGCAGCACACATGCTGTCAATTGAGTTTAAAGGAATAATCCTGGGCCAGTTCAAGTTAAGCTCAATCGACAGTGTTTGTGGCATAATATTCATTACCACAAGTAATTTTGACTTGCCTCTGCTTTTCTTTAAAAAAAGCAAAAATCAAGGTAACATTGAGGCACTTACAATTGAAGTGAATGGGGGCCAATTTTTTGTTAAAATACTTTTTCAAAAGAATAGCCACAAGACATTAACACTATTTGTGCTAACATGATTTTAGTATAATAAAATCACCTACTAACATTTTCTGTGTATAGTTATAGGCAATTTTACAACTTAGTTGGTGTAATGTCAACAAATCTTAAAATGACTGTAAAAATTACTAATTTAACAACTTGACAGTTCATATAATACATGCATTTTTACAGAAGAAAGAATTGAAGCCTCAAATTTCTGCCTTTTTAAACCCTGCAAAATTTGGCCACATTCACTTCTATTGTAAGTGCCCTACTGTAACCGCAAGTTTTGCCTTTTTTAAAGAAAAGGAGGAATGAGTCGAAATACATTTTTGTGGTAATCAACATTATACCACAAATTCTGTCAATTAAGCTTAACTTGTATTGAACCTGGAATATTCCTTTTTAAGCTTTGAAAAGTAACTCATCTGGCACTGTTTATGCAAACATCACTCCCATTATATCCATAAAATGTAAAGTTAAGGCCAAAGGATTCTTCGGTATTCCACAACTTGTTGCTACATATCACACATAGTGTGCTTGATGCAATTTTCTTCATCAGTATGTTGGGATGTCCGTGTGCAGCCCAGTTTTTCTTGACATGTGAACAGTCATGTGCCTCGTATGAATATGCGCCTGCCGTGACTGTACTCTACATAAAAGAATATAAAAAGCAATTGTAGTTTGTATGTGACAAACACGTCCGTATGAGCTTGTGGTAAAAAAGTGTACTTTGAAAGATGCTTGACCATGTGCGAGATATAACTATGCTGTGGGGATGGGGGTTGTATACCCTTACCTTTAGTCTTTTGTTGTTTTCCTGGACCGATGTTGCAAAAACGTTTTATTAAAGAAATGAATGCAAAAGTCTGTTATTTCTGCACAACTACTATCGCCAAATAGAATTGTAAAAATTATGTTTTCTAAGAGGTTTCTAAAACCGAGTTCTGCCTACAACTGATGTCGGGTTGGTATGGCTGCTCAAACAAATGGAGCAATGTTTTGAAAGGGAAATCGGGGAAATCAAACTACAATTGGCTTTCTTATAGTTGCACAAAACTCTGTCCACAAAATGGGATTGGAAAAATAATTGAAAAAATGTTATCATATTTTACCGAAGTAGAAAATAGGTATATGGAGAAAGTATATATATATGGTACAGGTGTAAGGAGGAAATTGGCGAATATGCGTATTACATTTATATTAAAAGTTACATATATTACAAATTAAAGTATCTAAAGAATGGAGTAGAAGGGCTTTAAACATTCAAGAATCCTCTAGTGTTCAATCTGTTCTTACACCCAGTATGAAGGTCACAACCATCCTACACTAATGGCCCCAATGTTCGCTGCCACCTCCTCTAGATCAATCTCTTCTCTATTAAGCGGAGTGTGTCACTGAATATGATTGCAGTGATGCTACCCTACCGTAGTAATGTGCTTCTATCAATCCATCAGAGACACCCGACCGCAGGGGCTAGCAGTTATGAAGTGCTGCTAGATGACAGGCTGAGCTAGGGGAAAGCTCTCCTCTTCTTTACTCTCCTCTGTCTTCCTGTCCTCTCATCTTCCCCTCCCCTCACACCATCCCTCTCTGTCTGCTTTGCTTCTTTATGGACCATATAGTTCCAGATGTTTGCGGTATTGCAGTAAACAGAACAAAACTATCATCTTTTAAATAAAGGAATAGTTCACCCAAAAATGAAAATTCTGTCAGAATTTTATCACATCATGTCATTCCAAACCATTTGATTTTTTTTTTTCTCTTCTGCAGATCACAAAAGGAGATATTTTAACCCTTTCACACATCAAACACAGTAGGTTCTAAAAACCATTCCTCTTACCCAGACCTGGAAGTGGTGAGAATGAGTTGTCCTACGGACATAATGGCTCAAGTGGACTAACAAGTTTATAAAGTATATTATGATTTTTTTGACACCAGAAAACATCTCCACAGCACTGCATTTAAACAGCCAGCTCAGATGGTAAATGCTTTATACTTTTATATGGTGATTATTTGAATGTTTGTAACATAATAAAATAAAGATTTTGTGATTTTGAAAAGACTAAAGCAGCTGATTCATTATGACATGAAAATTGCTTCAGTCCCTCTCTGCTGGTAAAGAGCATGAATGCAGGTCCCACCGGTTTGATCGTACACCTCTGAGCCCAGCCTAGAGTAATCACACTGGTTTGATTCTACTTGTAAAAGGGTTTTAATGAATGAATATCACTTCACAAAAATGTCACAATAGTAGTCCATGCTGCTTGTGCGTCATATTCAATGTATTTTGAAGGCATATGATATAGGTTTTGTTGGGAAACAACTTTAAGCAAGTCATTTTTCAGTGAAAATCTTAAAGGAATAGTTCACCGCAAAATTTAAATTCTCTCATCATTCACCCTTATGCAATCCCAGATGTGTATGACTCAAATGAAGATGTTTAGAATAATTTCACAGCTTTTGTGGTCCATAGAATGCAAGCGAATGGGTGCCAAAGATTTAAAGCTCTAAAAATCACACAAGTCAGTGTAGAAGTAATCCAGATGACTCCAGTGGTTAAATCTATGACTTCAGAAGTGATATGATAGGTGTGGGTGAGAAACGGAAAAAAATGTAAGTTATTTTTTTACTATAAATTCTCCTCCCTGCTCAGTCAATCTCCACTTTCTTTCACATTCTTCTTCTTGTGTTTTTGGTGATTCACATTTTCCTACTGGGTAGGGAGAATTTCAAGCAAAGAAGGAATATAAAGAAGGAACTTAAATATTGAACTGTTTCTCACACCCACCCATCACATCACTTCTAAAGACATGGATTTAAACACTGGAGTCTTTTGGATTACATTTGTGATGACTTAATGTGCTTTTTGGAGCATCAAAATTATGGCACCCATTCAATTGCATTGCATGGACCTAAAAGAGCTAAGAAATTCTTCTAAAAATCATAATTTGTGTTATGCAGAAGAAAGTCATACACATCTGGGATGCATGAGAGTGAGTAAATGATAAGAGATTATATGTTCATAAGCGGTATTAGAGAAGTTTGTTCACAGTGGCTTGTGTGATCATGTGAGAACTTGCATTGTTTTTTAGCACTAAACAACAAGTTTTCCATTCAGTGAAAGTGATTTGTGACTGAGACTTTCAGTCCCTAACATTAAGCCTAACATCTCCTTTTGTGTTCCATGGAAGACAGACAGACATATGGGTGTGGAATGACATGAGGCTTGGTAAATAATGACAGAAATTTCATTTTTCAGTGACACTGACCCTTTAATTTAAATAACCAATTTTAATTTAATCTGCAAATTTCCTTTTTCCCATCTCCACATCTAAGCTTGGGTAACACCTCCGTGTTACCCAAGCTTATTTTAAAGTGTCTAAAGTGAACAGTCATACACACGAAAAGCAAGGGTGTTCAATCATAGCTATTTTTTTTTCTCTCTCAACATTTGGTATGTGAGGCATATTTTACTTCATTTTTTGTCATTCAGTACAACACAAAACTACTCCCTGACTGCACAGATACAACTAAGTTTGACTTGAATTTGTCCTGGCACAGCAGAAAAGTGGAGGGAATACATCCGGCTCACTCTCTCTACTCTGTCCTACCCAGCACCTCTGTCAACAGATCGGAAATGACACCTTAGTTCCATAAATACATTAGGAATTCATTGGATTTTCTTTCCCAGCTAATCATACTGCCTGTGTGAAAGCGTTTAGGGTTTTTAATGAATGAATTTTGACTGGTTTCCTATTAATAAGGACACCTCTATGGCAGGGGTGGAGGCGTGTGTGTAATGATTCGTGGTGTCAAGTGGGAGGAGGGAGGGTTGAGAAGAGGAGAGCTCTTGGCTGGGACGTTAAGAGGAAGCAGTGGCTCCCCTGGGAAATCACTCACCATGTCTGCATCTTAAATATCTCTGTGAGGTATCAATAAGTAGGTAATTGAATTTTGAACACAAACATGAGCGTCAGGTGTGTGTTCCAACACAGGGACGAGAGGGTGGGTTTGTGTGCGAGCGCATGGCCATCCTCCCCGTTCCCCTGAGGTTTAGGCATTGAGAATGGGAGTTAAATCTATTAAATAAAGATTACTCCCCGTAATAGCCAAGTGGCAGTTTCAGATGCGCAACAGGGGCACGATTAGTGTGTTTGAGTTTTAATGAAATTGAATTGGGGCAGTCAGGATTTGGAGGAAAATCATCCTGGAACCGAGTCCAGGGATTTATTTTCTTTCTCTTAAAGATTTTTGCATATACCAAGATGACATGGTACTCATGACCATTAAACAGCTGGAGTCATAAAATATATGTGAACAGAAATAGAACTCAACATTTTTATTTTACATGTTAAATGCACCAGTACCACCGTTCTCTATATGCATATTATGCAGTCTGCGTAGGGCACAGACTCAATAGAAAGACTCCATCTTACCATCCAGGTGGGTTTGCACCAAACTCATGCAAAAATATAAATTAACAAATATAAATGTTGATTGTGAACACAAAGCTTTCGGACATCGCTTTAAATGATCATAAAATGGCAACTAATCCTGGATTCATACACCGTGTTCATGACACCCAGTGACACAGAGGAGACACACTTTATATCTGTGGAGTGATAAAATGATGAAACAAAATTTTCATGAGAAATATGGGCTTGTGGGTTTACAACCCCAATTCCCAAAAGTTGGGACTGCATGAAAATGCTAATAAAACAAAAAGGAGTGATTTGTAAATTATAGTCACCATTTGCTAAATTGAAAACACTACAACTACACATTATATGATGTTTTACCTTGTGAAATGAATGGTTTCTTTTTAATGCACAGTAATTTCAAATCAGATGATTGCAACATGCTCCAAACAAGTTGAGACTGGGCAATTTAAGACTAATAACAATTTGACTAGTTGAAATAACAAGGTGACGTGAAACAGGAGATGTTAAACTGGTGAGGCACTCATGTTATAGGATAGAAGGAGCCTCCAAAAACAGCCTAGTCCTTCAAGAGCAAGGATCATTTGAGACTTGTCAATTTGCCAACAGAGGCTTCAGCAAATAATCCAGAAATTTGAGAACAATGTTCCCCGAAGACAAATTGGAAGTATTTTGTCACTGTCTTAAAAACATAATTATCTGTAATGAATATCTTGGGATTACTTTAGTAAACCTTTGTTAGTCAACACCATTTGCCGCTGCATCCACAGATGCAAGTTAAAACTTTACTATGCAAAGCAGAAGCCCTTCATCAACACTGTCCAGAAGCGCTGCCGACTTCTCTGGGCTTGATCTCATCTTAGATGGAAAGTCTTTTTTGGTCCGCATTTCAAATAGTTTATGAAAAACAGCCGTCATGTTCTCCGGGCTAAAGAGGAAAAGGACCATCCAAGCTGTTATCAGCATCTGGTCCAAAATCCAGTGTCTGTATGAGCCAGGGATGTGTCAGTGCCCATGGCATGGGTAACTCGCACATCTTTGAGGCCGATATGTTAAGATTTTGGAGCATCATATACGGCCATCCAGCTCTGTCTTTTTTGGGGCATCCCAGAATTCTCAGTATGACAACTTTAAACCACATACTGGCAGAATAATAGAGAGTGTGGGTGCTAGACTGGCCTGTCTGCAGTCCTGACCATCTCCAATTGAGAAAGTGTGGCACATTATGAAGTGTGGCACACAATACGGCAACTAAGACCCCGTACAATGAATGGGGAAAATTCCACTTTTTAAATTTAACAAACTTGTGTGTTCAGTGCCTTAATGCAGTAATAATAATAATAATAATAATAATAATAATAATATATATATGAGAGAGAGAGTTAAGAGATCTAAAATATCTATAAAACAGTAAAAATGTAAAAAAATATTTATCTATTTGTGAATTTAAATAGATTAGTAATTGATTCGTCAATATTTTACATTTTAGTGTCTATACAAACATGTACATTTAAATGTTACAAATATGAACATACAAATAGCTACATGTATTAATGAGATCAGGCTGGAATGTAAAATGTAAAACTAAAGTTTAACAAAAAGAGAGACATGTTTTATTTAAAAATATTTGTATATTATGTCATAACTTTTTAAAGCTTAAAAACATAAAAATCATACATCTTTACTTTTATTTTTGTTTTATAAATTTGAATTTAAATATATAAAAATTACTTCTTAAGGTGTATAAAGCACAAATATGAGACTATATGACAATTAATCTCAAAAGCCCTAAAACAGACAATGAATCGTCATAATCGCAATTATTTGTTTGACAATTAATCGTTAGCCAAATTTTGTTATCTTTGCAACCCTAGAAGTGAAGGGTCAATCCGTAAATGTTCAAATACTCACTTTTTCAAAAGTATTGCCACAAGACAAAGATTCTGTTAAAGTCACTTACTAACTTTTTCTGTGCAATGTTATATCCAATTTTACAACTTTGTTGCCATTATGGTGTAATGCATTCCTCAAACCATAAAAACAATCATTTAAACATCTTGACAGCAAAAAAATCCACATGTTTTAACAGAAGAATTAATGTGAGTGCTTTTATTAAATTATAAACTTCACATTTCTGCCTTTCAAACCCTCCAAAAATTGGCCCCTTTCGCTTCTGTTGTAAGTGCCTCACTGTATCCTCGATATTTGCTCTTATTTTTTAAGATAAAATCATTTTTTTTGGAACTAAACATTAACTTGTATTGAACCCAGAATATTCCTTTAAACAAAGCAATATTTTAAAACAACAACACATTACATCAAACTGTTTTTTTTATAGCACTTTGGTTTTGCTTATATAACGGCTCATTTATGTCTACAGTTATTTTGCATCTTAACCCATCATGAAGCATATTTATGGTACTACGTTCAAATTTTAATGAGTGTACCTACAACATCAAGAAGATAATATGGGTTCTGGAATCCATAATATGCCATTTAGTATGGATGTCAATGGCAACAAGCTGCTGATTAACTAAGTACAGAATTTGTAATTGACCTTTCTAATCAACTAAACAAATCTCTAACTCCTGCTAATCAGTATTGATCTGCCCGTCCACTGACAGCACATGGTGTGTATGTATGCATGCAAATGCTTGTGTGTGTGTGTGTGTGTGTGTGTGTGTGTGTGTGTGTGCGTGTTTGTGTGTATGTGTGTGTGTTCGAGCGAGGTTTGCTGGCAGGACCCTCTACACTCCCTTTTTTAATCTAACTCACTCAATGCAAATCATTTCCCTTCTGCTCTGACGGGAATTGAGGATAAATGGAAATCTAATTAATGAGTGGATCAGAGGGGTGCACTCTGGTGAAGGGGTCTCATGGGAGCCTGCTTAGCCAGGCAGACTCCTGTTTTGTTTTGGACAGAAAATGTGAGGGAGATTGGGAGAGGGGTACTTAGAGTTATAGGCCTACAGGCGTTGTTAGTTCAGCCATGACAAAACTCTTCCCCCTGTTTGTGGACCCCTCCAGAAACCAGTGGCCCATTTAACAAACCGTTAGCTTCCGTATTGTTGACATAAAACCTGGGATTAAGACACACATATACTTATGGAAAGTGCCTATCTCATTAATCTCTTGCGGTGAAATTGCAGTGTAATGTTGTTGAATGACTCTAACATCTTATATTCATCATTGCAAATAGTATTTTCACCTATAGTGTTGATTTCATTTTAAATAGTTTTAAAATGCTTAAGATTATCTTGTGCATGTCAGGTTTAACTAAAGGAACATTTTGGGTTCAAAACAAGTTAAGCTCAATCGACAGCATTTGTGGCAAAATGTTGATTACCACAAAATCTAATTAATTTTAACGTTTCCCTCCTTTTATTTAAAAAAGCAGAAATTGAGGTTACAGCGAGGCACTTACAATGGAAGTGAATGAATCCACTTTTTGGAGGCAGAAATGTGAAGCATATACATTTATAAAAGCTCTTACATTAATTGTTCTGTTAAAAACGTAAAATTTACTAGCTGTAAATTAGTTTAAATCCTCGTTTTTACAATCGTTTTAGGGATAACAGTCATCATTAGTGTTTTTGTCATCATTGCAATGATTGGATATAAACTTTACACAGAAATGTATTTTGATCACACTAAAATCATGTTAATATGCATATTGTTCACGTGTTGCTATTACACTTTTTAGTGTTTCCCCTATATGCATTAAGGAGCGGTGCTGCACTGTTATGATCTTTTGACATTTCACATAGTTCATTAAGATCCATGACGCAATGTAAACTTGCCAGCACCAGTCAGTTGCGTGCTTATACTGTGTGCAGTTAAACAGGACACTTGCATGAAGCGAAAGGGACCCACCATGTGCACGTATTCGCAATGACGTCATCGTACAGCAGCCCATCAAAGGCTTTTCGCGAGTGCGTACAGCAACACACTCTCATGGCGAAATCATCAGGATTCTTACGACTTTTCAAAATTTGGCTAATTCGTATGATATCATGCGACTGCACTTGTTTGAATTCCTATGACTTTCACAACATTTTCCATCTAATATATGACAATTACTTTTGCTTCTGTCACACACAACAGCTTCCTATCCTGTTTACTCTCTACTGATTGGTTAAGGTTCGATAAGGGGTTTGGGTAAGGGCAGAACCATATAGAGAGAGAGTTGCGACAACTCCATTGACTCCAATGGAACGTCTTTTTTTACAGCAATGGCGGCTCGTGGAGCCTCTCAATAGTTCCCGGAAGTAGCAGCAAACACATGCCGCGCCGTAGAGATGAAGCAGAACAAACCGTTTGTGACGCACTTTTAAAAGGTAAGACGTTTAAAGAATAATATTATCTTATTCTGTATATTATCAGTACATCTAAATAAAAATAACTTGTAAATTAAAACCTTATAGTTGAGTATTACTCATTAAATTAGGAGATAAGGGATGATATCGGATAACTAACAGATTAGGCTAGGATTGGAGCTGGATAAAGTTAGTAACGAAAAAAAAGTAATATATTATTACAATTTAAAATAACTGTTTTCTATTTTAATGTATTTTAAAATGTAATTTACTGCTGTGATTGCAAGCTGAATTTTCAGCATCATTACTTTTGAACGGCAGTTTATATACGAGTATGCTTAAGTTGTTTTAAAGCTGAATATATTGTGTATATGAATAAGTATTGTAAGAATTATACATTAGATATATAATATTTATAATACATAAATAATTATATTACTATATATAGAATTGTAAGAATTGTAAACAATAAGCTTCATTTCACTAAATTTTACATTTACGTAACTGCTGCTAATAGTTAGTTCATTGACCCATTGTGCGGTGCGAGCTGGAAATCACCTGTCACCAGCCTGTCTCTGTACTATCTGAAAAGTCATAAATATGACATTAGTTACCATGAGATTAGTGAAAACAATGAACATGAGGTAACATAAAAAGGCAACAGAAACCCTAGCCTGAAATAAGTTGAGGCAAATAACGGTAAGCGAACACTAATCCTCAAATATTAGCTGATTTGATCTTTAAAAACAACATCGCTGTAACATACTCATGCTACATACATATGTCAGTGTGTTACATAAATATATAAAATAAATGCATTTATTGACTACTAATTACCAGAAATCGCAGTTCTGTCACTCTACTCTAACAGTTCGAAATGCCCGCAAAAGCACTTCCTGGAACTATCTGAAGTGTACGTGAATCACGTGACGATCAAGCATTTAGAACTTCCGTTGACGCAACTCTCCTTTATATGGCTCTGGGTAAGGGCATAATATTAATAAGTATGTGTCCTTGACATGTGTTTGTGTGTGCTCACTTCCGCGTCAGACATCTGGGAATTTGCACATGATGAAGTTGTATGAGTTTATACAAACAACACCGTGCGAGACTATACGAAATAGACTACTCGTAAATTATTTACAACTTTTCATGAGATCGTGTTGGCGTACACTTACACAACAGAGAAGCAGGAGACTCAACATTTATACCTCTTCTAGCTGAAAGACTTTTCCTCTAACTTCTGCACGTGGCACAAGACGTGAATTTGGCTGTAGAAAAAACCCTATGAAAACCTTTAATGCCTCTTGCCTTGGTGATTTAACAAGTTTAAAACCATGTTTAATGGCACACCATTATAAACAACAATGACCAGAACATAAATTATAAGGCTGTACAATCCATACATCACCATAACAAAATTGTACCTTGAATTTACTATAGTAACATTTACTGTGTTAACAATGGTATTTTGGCAGATGTGCTATGTAATTCATACTAAATATCTGTGTTTGTAGTCCTATAAAATTATTAATTTCTGTTAACAATTATGTCAGTTTAAAAAGTTTCTATTTTGTTTTTATAGTTTCTAGATGTTTAGTTTCTGTCATTTTAACTTACTATCGTAGTAAGGAGCCATGCTTGGTTTTTACCAGTGGCTGCCTGTAATCTCACTTAAAACAATGGCACTAATAGAGGAACTGGCAACTTTTCATAATTTGGACTGAGCAATCAGTTTTTCTTCTGTGTACAATTTGTTCTATAATCTGCTCTTTGATTGTAGGAAAAAGTAGCTGACTTTGTTTGCCTTCAGAAATTCAAAGAGATGAGTATATTTCAATTTAGCCCTATATAAATTATCTCTCTCTCTCTCTCTCTCTCTATATATATATATATATATATATATATATATATATATATATATATATAATGTAAACTTTTTTTACAGATGTTACTGTTGCATCAAGTCAAAATCACTGCTATAATGTCTAATGTGCATTTCAGCAAATTAAAATATTATATAAAATGTACAATATTGCCAATATATTTATTAGTTTCTATCATTAAATATTATTAAAAAAAAAAGTAAATTAAATGATGGAATAAATGGACAAAAAATAGTTATTTTTCCACTGTTGCTACCAAATCAGGTGCCACCATCTATAGAATTTGGCCTGGAGCCCTGTGGTGACATGTATGTTCTGTTTGATAGGTTTATATTTTCTATTGGTGTTTAATAAAAATAGTGAAAGTGATTTTCTGAGCGCTTCAAATGTCAAAAGCTCCCAGTAAATAATAAACCCACATGACAAGGTGAATATGAATAACCCATCTATAATGATTCTAAGGTCATTTTAAGCCATTACACCACCGATGTGCGTAAATATGGGTCCAGCCTCGCAGGCTCGTGGACTGCTGCTGAAAACAATCCTAGAGGAAACACTGTTTTTGAAACAGTGAGCATTTCAATGTTTATAAATTTGCCCCATTCACTTCCAATGCAAGTGCGCTGTAACCCAGATTAATTTTATTTTTTTAAAGAAAAGTCCAAATAAATTGTAGTGGTTGTCAACATTGTCGCAAATGCTGTTGATATAGCTTAACTTGTATTGGACCCTGAACATTTCTTTATAGGAAGTTATTAATGGGACTATTAAAACGTGTTACTAATTACTACTTATTACATACCAAGTGAAAATCTTAATTAAGCTGATACAAAAATGTCAAGTCATTTTTAAGCTGGTATAGCATGTGGACCTCACAAAATATATAATTAATTTTTTGGTTGAGATAGTACTTTTATTATTCATATTTTATTATCTTATTTTTTTTATTGAAGGCTCAAGCTCATTCCCCTTGTCGAGAAAAGTAAGCTTAACTTATTAAATCCAATACACTGGATATGACGTGCTATATGTTACACTTTTCATTTAAAAAGTAAATAAATGTGTGCATTAGATTGAACAAATAATATGCAATGATCGTTGATGGATGCATAGTCCATCAAAACTTATTAAGGTATTGTGCATTGTTCAAGGTGGCAGAGACACATTATCCATTGTAAAAGCCGCAGATGACAATTGATTTAAGATTGTAGTCTATGGTTTTTGATATTGTATATCATGATATTCCTTTATTGATTCTCACAAATGAACAGAACAAAGCAAAACATACAGTTGTGGTCAAAAGTTTACACACACTTGTAAAGAACTTATATATCATGGCAGTCTTGAGTTTCCAATAGTTTCTTATTTTTCTGTGATGGAATGATTGGAACACGAACGTCTTTGACACCAAAAACATTTATGCATTTTAGTTCTTTTAGGAATTTATTATGGTTCTTCTGGAAATATGGAAAATCTTCTGGGTCAAAAATATATATACAGCAACTTGAATTATCAATTTTGGTGATGTTGAAAGTTGTTTCAATCAAATTAGCTTTGTGGCATGGCCTCTTAATTATGAGTTGTAATTATGTTTGACCACAGCTGGTGACATCTCTGAGCCCTTTTAAATAGGGCTGGTTTGAGACTCTCATTTGACTCAGCCACAAACGCTGCAATGGGAAAGTCTAAGGAGCTCAACATGGATTTGAAAAAGCAGATCATTGACTTGAATTAGGAAAGTCAATTTGAGCCATTTCAGAGCAGTTACGGGTCCCAAGATCAACTTTGCAAACAATTGTTTTTAAGTATAAAGTGCATGGCATAGTTGTGTAACTGCCATGCTCAGGAAGAAAATGCAAGCTATCACTTGCTGCTGAGAGAAAAATGGTCAGAATGGTCGAGAGTCAACCAAGATCAGCCAAAAGGCAGGTCTGCTATGAATTGGTAGCTGCTGGCACACAGGTGTCACTGTCCACTGTGAACATAAGTGGAGCCAGTTCTGTGACATAAGATCAAAATAATTCTGCATCAAACCCATCTGGCCCCGTTGACAAGGCTTTAATTACCTCAACAAGCTCATTCAAGTAATAGAGTCCAGATAGTTATTTTTGATCATTCGTCAATTTAGGAAGTTCTAAATGGCTCTAAGAAATTACTAATATCCTTATAAGTATTAGGAAATATAAAGATCTAAATATTTGAAAGCCTTATTAATTTCTGTGGCAGAAGTAAATATCTTGCTTCCAGAAGACTTCACTGAAGGAATGGTGGAAGAAAACTCTCTCGGATTTATGTATCTTGGATTTATGTACGTTTCCCTGTCTTGCCTCCTGGTTCAAAGTATCAAAGTCTGTCTTGCCCTGAATAACCAAAACTCTACCTTCTGTGACAAAATGTTGTACTTCTATTTTAGCTAAGTCCGCTATCTAAGACCATCGGATGACATTTGGTTCATCAGCTCTGTTTCAACACTTTTTAATACTCATTTACAATTCTATGAATTCCTGTGCTTTGATAATTTTATGAATGAGGCATATTGTATGATCCACCCCCTAAGAACTGCCTTAAGGGCCTCCCATGAGGACACTGAGGACCAGTTGTTTTCTACATAACGTTGACTTCTGTCTTTAACATTTGTTGAACACACAAAAACATGATCTGAAACTAAAATGTTTCCAATTGAGCAATCAGTGGCAAAAGGAATAAGTGACATATATAAGAGAGTTATATATTTAAAAAAAATATATCTATTCTATAGTAATTCTTGTGAAATTATGAAATCAAGATATAATCCCTCCCACATGGACTCCATTGGTTTTCAAATGTCTGTAAGGCCAAGAATTTTGCACATTCTCTGTAGTGTCAACATTGCTCTAAATGGTCTATGCATTTATGCATCACTAAGATCAAGGACCGGATCCATTAACAGATTGAAGTCTCCACCCAAATCCTTATTATGAAGGATCTTAGCTGCTTGTAACTTAACCTCAAGATCTATAAAAAAAAGTTCTGATCATCAGCATTGGGTGCATAAATATTAGCCAATATAAGTTTTTGCCAATATAAGCCCCTGTATTTCAGTCAAAACAATAATTCCTATATTATCTTTGATCTATTTGAGACATTAAATTGTATATGCTTACTTATCAATGTGATAACTCCCCTGCTCGTATAGTAGGATAATTCCAATTGCATATAAAGGCAGCATAAGAAACAACCTGTCGACCATTGATTTTATTGTTTGTGTTTTCCAGCCAGAGAAATGACAAGAGGGAAATTCCTTAACATCTTGGAGAGACCGAAAAAGTGAAGACCCAGATAAAACCGTTGACGACGACCTTTAATCTTTTGGGTCAGCTGCCAGCTGATTGTGGTGTTGTAAGGCAGAATAACAGTTCCATGATATGTTAGCTTTCAAATTATTTAACTGAAATTATACGAATTTTGGGTCAAAGCATCATAACAATGCATAATTTTTATGCATTTGCAAAACTTTTTCATGTTCTTTTAATGACTGCAGTTGAGTAGAAATTATTGGGTAGCCTAGTGGTGTGCTTATCACTACATGTTCATTATGTATTTATTTTTCTCTCTCTAGTGTTTAATACTGTTTAATACAATTTAAGTTGTTTAATAAAATGTCATTGTTGTTTGAATGAAATACAATTGGATATGATGTTGTTTACATGCCCCAAAAATGTGCTAATTTTATTTTCGTAAATTGTTATTACAGTCAACCGCTCTTAAATGGTACCAGCTAGTAAGGCTTTGGATCCCATTATCTGTCCAATGTAGCCTCTTTAAAGTTGTTTATTAAACAATGAGGGAGTTTATGAAGTAGCATCAAAACTTTTAATTAGGGCAATAACTTCATGCTTGTGGCTCCATTAACATCTCTCTTTTGGTCTTCTACATGTAAGAGGCTTTGACATGAAAGTGCTGCCACACCAGTACAAGACCATTTTTTCTATTGAATGGGAATTGGAAGTTTTGAATGGCCCCAGCACAAAACATTGCATAAAAATAATATTGCTCATTGTCATCTGTTAACAAGAGTTGACATAATTACTAGGGCCATTTCTTCTCTAATTAGCACACTTCCAGGGACATTGGCACGAATGGTCCAGGAGAAAAGGGAATCAGACAGGCATGCTGAACGGCAAACAAAGAACGCTCTGGCGATCGTAATTAGGTGAGACAGTGGCCAGGACTGTTCTCGGCTGGAGATGTTGTATAGGCTTTGGCTGCGGTTGGCGAGTGTTCACTTCTGCTCCCACCAATTCTTAGAGGTATGCCTCTCCCATGGTGCCTAATAAGCCCCTAATTGTCTTTCTGGTTCACATGGATGGAGACTGCTGGTTCAGCCCTGCAAATCTATTACTCATGTCTGATTCCACAATGGAGGACAGAAGTTTTTGCTTCTTTTTTTTTTTTTTTATTGTCTACAGAAGTTTTGATTTTCTTTGTTTGTTGTTGTTGTTTTTCTTTTGTAAAGTTTAAAGTGGATTGAGTTGAGAGAGCCACCGTAAGAGCATACAAACTTACTAGGATATGCAACTTACTAGGATGGCTTTTTGCCATCTTTGTGTAAATAGCCTTGCATATACTGGTTGAATGATTAAATTAAGTTATATTTTTCTCTCTCCTCTTGTTTTTTTGTTTTGTCTTTTTACAGGTGCTTGCACTTTAGAGTACACAATGCTCAGGATAGAGACAGGTGTACTTACGAAGTCTACAAGTGTAGCATTCTTAAAGTTGAAAAAACTTTGAACTTGTTGGTTCCTTGTGTGTCCAATTGCATGTTGTTACACTTACACATTGTGACAGTAGTGATGTGCAGTCGGTGTTGTGAATGAATCAGTCACTTCTGTGACATCACTGAAGTTGTGGTTCACATAATGGCTCCCGCCAATAGTCTCTGCCTGTCAAGTAGGTCCTGTCCAGACATCCTTCTTTAGATGAGGGTCATTCCCCACAGAGGGGCTGTCTCCATGGTTGGGGAAAGAATAGAGAAACACCAGCACTTCCATAAACAACCCATTGGCCTGACCTCGACGGGCCTTGCTGCCCTAACAAACGTCAATCCAATGTGCCCTCAGGCCTTTAATTAGCTGTCAATTAGTGCAAATTAATCAACTCCTCGCCTAATTAAGCAATGCCGGCAGGCAGTTTCTAACGCGCTATTGTAGGAGCTCCATGAGAAAACTGGAGCTAGCAAACTCACTCTGCATCAGGGGGCCATCATGCCCTTGACAGTTCATAGAGGGAAAGAACTCTACTGTTTAAATTTTTGTACTACCTACTTGGCACAAGGTGATTGCTGTAGACTGCTGTCCTCAGTTTCTGATTTTAAAAACCTTATTGTAAATCCATAAGTAGGATTTTTTTTTATTGCTCTCATAGGCATATCAGTGTATTTAAAAAAAAGTATTTATAGGGGGCCTGAGTAGCTTAGCGAGCATTGATGCTGACTACCACCCCTGGAGTCGCAAGTTCGAATCCAGGGTGTGCTGAGTGTCTCCAGCCAGGCCTGGTTGCTAGGGAGGGTAAAGTCACATGGGGTAACCTCTTCGTGGTTGCTATAATGTGGTTCTCGCTTCGGTGGTGTGTGTCGTGTTGTGTTGTGCGTGGATGCCGCGGAGAATGGCGTGAAGCCTCCACAGGCACTACGTCTCCGTGGTAACGTGCTCAACGAGCCTCAAAATGTATTGTCCTAAGAGAAAAAAATTCCTTAATGGAACAGTTTGCCCAAAAATGAAAAGCTTTGTCATCATTTACTCACCCTCAAGTTGTTCACCAACTTTTTGATATCCTTCCATGGAACACAAATGAGAATTTCAGCTGAATGTTGATGCTGCACATTTCCACATAATGAAAATAAATGGTGACTGGGGCTGTTGAGTTCCAAATATTTCAAGTCATCTAAGCCACACAACAGAATTTCACTGTTGTGAAAAAGTTGTTCACTGAAAATCTTCCCCTCTGCCATAGCTCACAGATCTCATTTATGGTTGGCTGCATATATTCAAATTGAACTTGTTGATCAGTCACACAAGAATCAATGATGTTTTGATTTCAAAGCTTGGTGCAGTGTGTCTAAAGGTTTATTCATTAATTTATAAAGCACAGTTTTATACAACAGGAGTTGAAGCACAGTGCTGAGCAATTATATATACAAATAACAACAAAGGAGCCATTATTTTTATTTATTTATTTAAGTTACGTGTCACAAGTGTGAATTACATTTTGTTTAGCTCTGCCAGAGGGGAAGTTTATCAGAGATTATTACACGACTCTGAAATACTCTATTGGTTATTCTATTCTAATCTATTCTGATTGGTTAATTGATAATTAAAATAAAATGAAAAACATAAATACAAGACCTGATTTCCCTGTCGAGGTTAATTTTGCATTAATGACAGGCTATAATAACTTTCAGATTTGGTTTGTTCTTTACATAAAGCTACCGTTTTACTTCAGAAGACTTGGAATATAGGGCATGAAATGGATAGAATTTTTTTGTATGATACTTAAGTGCTTTTTATCATTTTTGGAATGTGATGGCCCCAAACCACATTCACTTTTATATGGAAAAGAACAGCCTGGACATTCTACAAGATATCTTTGTTAGGGTTACATAGAAGGAAGTAAAATAGAGGTTTAATAGGTTTAGAATGAGGAGGGGTGAATAAAGGACATTTGTTTTCGTTTTTGGGCAAACTGCTACTACTTTAGAGCTGAATTTGTTTTGGTTTTATTTATACATCTATACGTTAAGCACTGCGAGTATACACAAACCAAATGCAATGTTCTCTAAAACAATTCATCACCACCAATTCATTGCAAATACAGAATTATGATGAGGAGAGCACAAGTGATTCTTCATTTAGATTTGCTGGCATGAGATCAAGCACTAGCAATCTATGTAGGGGCTGGGCTAATGCAATGCAGTGTCCCTATAATACAGCCCCATCCCAAAGCTCATTTCCTTGTAGTGACCTTCCAGATGTGAAAGTTCTTCACCTACTCACAAAGACTAATAGCTGTCAAGCATTTCAATATAAGAGAGGTCTTTATTTGTATGCATCCCTTCATCATGTAATTGTTACAACTTTGGCCAAACTCTCATTTTATCAGCTTTGAAAATGTACACAGTGGTGTGTCCCAAATTCAATGTAGAGGTCAAGGAAATCCATCTGTTTGACTAATGCATTTTGTTTGTGCACAAGTCACTCAAAAAAAATAACTCTTTGAATGAACTTGATTCAATCGTGTAATATTACTAAATAATCTCAATTTAAATACTTCAGGCCAATGGAACCTAAATTAATTGAGTAAATCCAACTAAATTAGACATGTTAATGAACTAAAATTATTCTCTGTTATATACTTGCTTCTGCTAGTACAGTGAATGCTATAGCATGCTGAATACATTCTTACGGGAAAACACTATGCTTTCTCAATGAGTAAAGCAATATAGAGCATTCTTTACTTGTACCTGTCCTCAACCTAAGATCAAGTTCCACTATTCACCATAGTCTGCAAAAGTCCAACATAACAGAAACTGTAGACCATCTTTACATCTTTAGATGCATCACAAGTAATCCGATCACATGTGGTCAGGTAAGAAACATAACTGTTTACACCTGGTCGCTTAAATTAATCAACTGTGGCCACTTGTTTTTGGATTTGGAGGGGGATCTCTGATTCATGATGACAAATATCAGTTAATATGTTACTGTATTACTGCATGATTTTAAAGCCCAACAAATTCAAAAAAGACAAAGAAAGCTAAAAAAAAAAAAAAATGCTGCAGTGTATCTCCTAGCTGCAGCTGTAATTTAATGTTAGCACCGAAGCAACATTTTGAGGAGAAATCTCTGTTATTTTAGTGGATTACTTGAATTAAATGAGTTTTAGATGCACTGAAAAAAGTTCCCATGCTTGCAGGTGCATTTCAAGCCTTTTTTTGTTGTAATCTTGATGATTACGGCTAAAAATCTAGTATCTCAAAATATTAGAATAAAGAATTTATAATACAGAAATTTAGACCTTCTGAAAAGTATGTTAACACTCAATACTTGATCCTTTTGCATGAATTACTGCAAATAAGTATTGCTCAGTGGTCCAAAGTCCTCTTTTCAGATGAAAGCAAATTTAGCATTTCATTTGGAAATCAAGGACCCAGAGTCTGGAGGAAGAGTGGAGAGGCAAAGAATCCAAGTTGCTTGAAATCCAGTGTGAAGTTTCCAACACAACAAAGTATAAAACACTATTATTTTTTGCATTAATCTTGCACATATTATTACACTTGATTTTAACATTTACTTTCCCTAGAAATGCCCTGCCCGGTATCAGTGAACCAAGCAAAAAATATTAATGCTGTGGCAACACAAATAGATAAGGTAAAGCTCTAAAGCATTGAAACAACAAATTGAATTTGTTCATTTGGTTAAATTTCATTTTTGGAGTAATATGAACGAGGGAGGACTCAGTAAAACAGACAGTGAAAGTTCATTATTTGAGTGAGAAGTTTTTACTTTAAAACAACTTGGCATATTTCTTGCCTGTCAGCTCTGGTAAGTAGGGGCGGACTGGCCATCGGGAGAACTGCCCCCCAGACTCCCCGCCCACCACCACACCCAACAACTTTTGGGCCAGACTACCCTCCCATTTGCTATGTAAAATCATGGGCAAATTTCTCTTTCCTGTCTGCCCCTGCAGGTAGGGGTGAGCATATTCAAACAGAGAAGATGGGGGAGAATTTTTTATTTTTTTTTGCAACAGCTGTTTGCCTTTTAATCTGCCACCATCAGATCTTGCAGTCCTTCCACCCAATGTACACGAATGACTGAACTAAATCTTTCCTTAATCTAGAGTCTTATTAGTTTGTCCTCTTATGCATGTAAATCAGGATTATTAAAAGCCATTGAGGGAGAGTGCCCCCCCCCTCACAATAAACAACAAAGCCCTGCACAGATTACAGCAGAAGTGGTGGCTAAGAGAGGGCATGAAGCAGTTTGTAATTGACAGGCTGCTTTGACAGAGAGAGAGCCTTGTGAATAGATGAGTTTATTTAGACTGGGTGATGTGTCATTAGCATATCTTGATAACATTGATTTCTTCATTACCCTTAATGAAATTTCCACTTAATGGCTTCTAATGGTCTAATTAGTTTCAACTGGTGCCTATATCATTGCAACTGTAATATTTTGCTCCCTCTTCATCTGTGATGTAGAGTTTAATGCTTTGATGCAATGTGTGACAATGGAACCTCTTGAGCGACGTTTCATTTTCTTGCGCTTATTTATGTATTTTGATTCTACAAGTGCAGATACTTTATGTGCAATAGTCCTAATATGTGATTAACTTTAGTTTTGTATGGCTGCCAGGTCATCATGTAATTGCTATGGAGCCAGGCCAACAAAGAATTAGCATGGAGTGGTAATTGAATAATGTCCTATTAGGCCACAAATCACAAACCTTTCTGTGTTTTTAAGATGAGAAACTGCCGCAATTTAAACAGGATTACATTGCACATTTATTGGTCAAATTTGGGGCTTTGCGCATGGTTATTATCAGGCCACTTCACCGACCCACTGCTCCTGATCAAGGCTGTTCGATCAAATATTAAGCGGTCGATCATGGCGTCATGCGTTCTTACTATTAATTAGCCAGAAAAGCATCAGCGGACGCTGTCTCGTGCATGGAGCACTCTCGTGTTTTTGTCGTCTTCTCACGTTCTGCTGGTGTCATATGAATACCGTTTATTTATGCATCAGCACATGGCAATTTGATAAGATTGGTGTCATCCCTGTCTCCATCAACGGCTCACTGCTCATTTCCATAAATTATCTCCCTGTAATTATGTGTCCAGATGTCCAAATTGTGCCACAAATGATCTGCAAACGAATCAAATCCCACTGTAATTTAGTAATAGCTGATTAGACCTCGGTGTATTAAAGACACTCGGATGCAATTAGAGTAAGCTATGTTTTGCAGTTCAAACGAGTATGTGCACAACTAGCCTATAGTTTATATGCAACAGTTTCAACATATAAATCTGAATTATTCTGCTTAATCGGTGTAAGCTATTTTTTAGGTACTTTAAAATAAAGTGAAGAGCACATATATTCAATAAACACCGATATAGGCTAATTTAAATTGAATTTAGGTCTTATTTACCTGTCCTTATTTAAGGTCCTTATTTAATTATATTCTACTGAAATCAAACACTTCTTTTATAATCGTTTATTATTTTGAACAAAATATATTCTTCATGCTCAAACATTTTAATTGGCCAAGATTAATTCAATATCAATTTGATATTCAAATTCGGGCAGAACATGTTATAAATGTGTATTAGAGTTTTCTTGCCTCACAAGAGGGATTTATAATGGTGATGTTACATTTCTGGCCAAATAATGGTGATCTACGTATTTACGGGCCTAATCTCAACCATCCAAAGCATTTTATTTAAAAAAAAGAAAATATATTTTTAGGGGCTTAGCAATTGCAAGTTAACACGAGAGAAGGAATCTGGGGCGATTGACATGAACTGTAAATCCTCACAGGTTTTGTGACCTAATATGAACAGCCATAATATTTGATGACCATTCAATACGCATCTGGATTGCTTTAATCTGTCGCAATTAGATACTTTACATTAGACATTAGGACTATAGCCTAATAAGCAGAATTAAAATGGGAACCATGTCAACG
The DNA here is from genome assembly GCF_025860055.1 of Xyrauchen texanus. Taxonomy (NCBI): domain Eukaryota; kingdom Metazoa; phylum Chordata; class Actinopteri; order Cypriniformes; family Catostomidae; genus Xyrauchen; species Xyrauchen texanus. Next base: position 22,434,836 of record NC_068297.1, on the reverse strand, counting down.
TGTTTGTGCATACCTTACCTATAATCTAAGGAATGTTCTGGTTTCTGAAAATAATGTGCAGAATTGTGACCTGTCAATCTGTGTGGCATCAGTCAAATCAGACTTTCTGGTTATTTTTTTATTTGGTTTCATAGGCTATATGCTATTTTAGGCGTTATTTTTTAATGCCCATGCATCCTAAAATCCACTAATCTATATATATAATTTATTTTTTATTTTTTTGCAATGCTGATGACATAGACTCTAGGTTTAGGGGTGACATCACAGTCGTCCCGGTGCAATTTTCCATTTCACTGATTTCCATGTGAAGGGTCTTTATTTTACCATTTATAGGCTATACCAGACAAAATTAATAAAGGATTAATGAATTCATCCGCCAACAATTAATAATGTTGACTTTCCCATTTCAGATTTTTTATTAATATTCTAATAGACCAATAACAGCAAATTGACTAAAGTTTTAAGCTAAAAACAGAACACATTTCGTTTAATATTTTTTTCTATTGGGTATCTATTATTATAATATCTATAATATGTTATTATAATAACTGTATTATTATATTAGAGTGAAATAATTTATTAGAACTATATTTAAATTTTTTAATTTTCATTTCGAAAATAGCACTTTATATTTGCTAATTGTGGTTAACTTTTTTTATTGACAATAATTTTAAGCAGAATATATTAATTAAATGATTGCTCAATAAACAGGGAGCAGCATCCTTGATGCTCTGGAATTCTAAATCGCTTCTTCACATCTGATTGGCTGCTGAGTTTTGACCCTTGTTGGGATGGACCTGTTGGATAAAAGGCGAATTTCTTGAGGGATCATGCGTACTGCGCCGTGGATGTCTGTGCACAAGGGACCGACTTGTATTTGAAGAAGGGAATAGTCTCCAAGGCACCATGACAGGAAAGGATGGGGCCGTGTTGTCGGAAAGTTTGAACAAATCAAAATCAGTTGGTGCCGCTGAGAATCAACATCTCTCAAAGAGCAGCACCACACATCCGCCCAAATGCACGGGTTTCGGCATCCAGGAGATTTTGGGACTAAATAAAGAGCCGTCCTCGGCTCCACGGAACACTCTGAGCTCGTTCCCTGCCGGGGCGCACCTACTAGCCTCCAGGTCGATGCTCGGGCCGGCTGGTGTTGGGGTCGGGATGGGATTCATTGGCCCTGGAAGTATTCAGTCGTTCTACAGCCAGCCCGCGTTTCTGGAGGTGCTGTCAGACGCACAGAATGTCCATCTTCAGCCGCTCAGCAGGACCGTGGGACCACTGGAAGCTAATCAATCTGCTAGTTCAGGTAGGCCTGCAAATGTCAAGCCCTAATTTGCCATTGTATAAACAAAGGTCCAGTTCCTTTTATTTCAGTGCCGAATAAGGCTTTGTTGACTGCTGATCCGTTAATTAATTATTTCAGCTGTAACCTTAGCGATAATAATGTGGATATTATATTATCCGTATAATCCATATTAGTATTGTTGTTGTGCTTTAAATATACATTTATTCAAAGATAAATGGACATTTGTAACATAAAGCCTGTTTTATTTATTATAAACATAAGGCTAAATACTGATAGCTAATCATCATGAATAAATCAAATGGCTGTTTTTAAAAGTAAAGGGCAAATTATCGCAACATAATATTTTAGATTTCTCATTTTAAAATGCCTCAAAATATTTCCCCGGATATTACAGATTCAGAGGATGTCTCTTCAAGTGAAAGGAAATTATCAAAGTCTTCACTGAGCCAGAGCAAGAAGCGAAAAAAGAGACGACACAGGTAAACAACGTCAGACAACTATAAGTGATCAATCTTAGCATAATGCATATCTATATTCATACTGAATTATTCCATAGTCTCAGAAATTAAACATTGTCCCAATGAATGGCAAATGCTTCCTCTGTTGGAAAACGTTTGTCTCGATCGATCGGTTTGTATATTATTGCCAAATGGCAATTATGGTTATTTTGGGCCAAAATAGAAAAAAATATAGATATATATTTTATTTGTAAAATATATTTAGGACCAGACAATCTGCGGCTATACAATGTTTGAGATCTCTTTCCCTTTTATTGGTATTGAAGGTAAAGGAGTTGATTTTTTTCTTATTTAATTAATGTAATAGTTGTGAAGTTGAATTAATTAAGATCAGTTTGTTGTAATAATTATAATAGTACAATAATAACAATAATAGTAGAATTACAACAATTAATTATTATGAAAATGGCCTATTAATATACGTTGAACTAAGTATTGTTATATTTTTGGGAAGCTTTTGTTTTAGTTAAATTATATTTAGTAAAATAGATTAGATTAATGCATTGGGTTAAATGATTATTTCTTAGCACCTGAAATGTTAATTCCTTGTAATGTAATTTAATAATAGATATTAAATTGTTTCATAATAAAAACCTTGAAATATGAAGAAAATGTGTCGCTTCTTAGGATTCTTCAAGTAAATATTGAAAAACAATTTATGCATGAACTGTCTAATACTGATACCATTTTAATTTCTTCTCGTATAGAACAATATTTACATCTTACCAGCTGGAGGAACTAGAGAAGGCTTTTAACGATGCCCATTATCCTGATGTATACGCCAGAGAAATGCTGGCCATGAAAACAGAGCTGCCCGAGGACAGAATACAGGTACGAAAACTGCTGTATCATCGCTTCCTTTTACATTTAATGAGAATTAAAAAACAGGAAAAAATACATTTTGGTCAAACCTATCGAAAAGTTGTCTATTTCATGAAATAAATAAATAAAACTCGTCCTAATCCACATTGCTTTACACCCGTATGGTCTACAGTGATTCTTGCTCCCTTTTTAGGCTGCCGCATGACAGATCATTTGTACCATTTTACCAATCTTTGAGACTTCTTTTTGAAATTAAGTTATGAGTCTGTATAACGTTTATAAAGTTCATAATTACGCCTGTTCTTTCACATCCTTACCGGTGCATTAGTGTATTTCCCATTATCACTATATATATAGGACCACACCAACTTGACTAATTGAGCCTCATGACTCACTCTCAGACAGCACATGTGAAATGCTGTTTTAAATTATGTTCAATGTAAAATGTTTAGGCTCATTTTAAGTGAATGCAATAAAAAATAAAATAAATACATAAAAACTAGACGATACTGTACAACTACTTAATGCGTTCAAATAAATCTTTGAGTAGGGTTTGTTGAAGGCCTTTCCGAGGGTTATTTAATCCCCACTCTTCCATTATGTCCTTCTTTACCTCTTCACCATGTCTAAACATCTGTTGGCTTATATTATAATCTGTGGCTCATGAAATAAATATGCCAAATCATTGAAGATCATCTTGAATGTTGTGTAGTTTGTCGGTCTGTAATAAGTGGCAACCTGACATGTTGTTTACTTAAGATATTTTTTATCTTAAACCTTAAAACTATTATTATTAGTATTATTTTTATTGCTAAAAACAAAAACAAGTCCATTTAGCTAGATGAAACATCTCAGTCGTCAGCTGCAGTATGATTATATCGATCAATAGAGAATGTCGTGGTCTTTTCGAGGCCAAACAGCTCCATACGTCCACCAGCCCACTTGGACAGATAATATCTCATCAGCCTCCGTTGGATGTGAAACAATTTGCTCTCACAGACACACAGACAGAGAGAGAGAGGGAGAGAAAGAAAGGCGTTAGAAAGAGAGAGGAGAGAGAGGGAGGGAGGGATGGATAGAGAGAAAGAGAGGCGTTGGGCGGGGGGTTGGTGATGATGGAGGAATAGAGAGAGGAGAGTGGGGATGGAGAGAGAGAGAGAGATACGAGGAGGAGAGTTGTGAGAGAGGGAGAGAGAGAGAGAGTGAGAGAGAGAGAGTGAGTGTGAGTGAGAGAGGCGCTAACGACCTAATCAAGCAATCAAGCCGGAAGAAGATTACTGTGTGACCTGAACCATCCATCTGCTGGCACGCCTTTTAATTTCCTTCTCATTACGGTGCCTCTCGGTGAATAAATAGTTCGGAAATAAATAAATAATTCCATTTCAATCCAAAGTAAAATTAACATCTAATTTTCCTTATCGAGTGTAATTAGTTAAATCAGAAAAGCGCACCGTGTTACAGGGGAAGGGATGTGACGAGATGCGGGGACTTCAAATGAAATAACTACATTGAATGTATTAGCACGGGTCAATGGCTGAGCTCTCCTGGGTCCTGCTCGTTTAATTTCCCGTGATATTTGCCCGCCTGTCCACCATCGATTGGGCTCGAAATTAACTTATTTTTCAATCAGCTTCTGCGTGCCCTTGGGGTCGTCTGTCATCGCTGTCTCGCTTTCTTTTGAGCGCCCGATAACCAATTCTTAAAAAAAAAAAAAAGAAAGAAAAAAAAGATGAGGCTATCATCGGCATTACCAGAAAAGATTGGAAAATGGTTTTGATAATTTCTTATCCAATGTCTGGCCTCTCTGGACCCGACTGCCCCTCCTCCTCCCCCCGCAAGCTCTGCCACCAGCTACCATTAGAAAGGGCAAGTGGTGGTTAAGTACCATGTGTAGTTCTGCACGCGAGATAAATCTGAACTCACGCGGCGTCCTGACAGAACTGAGCCTCGGGGCACATGCGCATTTATCTGATATGGAGACCATGGACCCTGGTTAACCTGTATGCTCAAACCAACTTGCCAATGTATCGAATTTACATGCAGACTCAGTTGTGATATATCATCATTAGTAAAGTAGATATAAAATGCATTTTTGATATTCTAGGTGTCTTTACACAGCCAAGATAAGCATGCTCTGTGCCTGCTCAAAGAAGCAGTGGTGCATAAAAGCCAGACTAAATACAACATGCTCTGGCCCACCTCATCCCCTATATTACAAGCAGTTCTGATGCTGGTTCTGTGTAATGAAATACAGCATCAGAGCAGCCTTTAACGTTGTTTTTGTCACGATAGATCACATATTTCCTTATTTAGTTTCATATTTAAATGTTTAATTTCATATTTTTACATGTATCATTTTATATTTAAACTTTTAATCTCATTATGTATGTTGTTAATTGTTTTGCAAATGCATTAATGCCACCTCTGAGCAGCATTAAGTATGTGTAAAGATATGCACCTAAATGCCACTTCAGTTGCAGCTTCTGTACCTTTGCAGTGCAAAGATGGCTTACGTTTGAAGTTTTCAATTTACATTTTCAAATGAATAGTCGTTTGTTTCATTAGCCATTCTAGACTGATTTTAACATATAGATTGTGCACTATTTGCATGATTACATGGTCAGACTAATAATCTATATGTAAATCACATCTGACAGGTGTGGTTCCAAAATCGACGGGCCAAGTGGAGAAAGCGGGAGAAGTGTTGGGGTCGCAGCAGTGTGATGGCTGAGTACGGGCTCTATGGTGCCATGGTGCGTCATTCCATCCCTCTGCCTGAGTCCATACTGAAGTCTGCTAAAGATGGCGTCATGGACTCCTGTGCCCCCTGGCTTCTAGGTATGCCTGAAATTCTTAGGACTATATTATAATTGTGATATGAATTATTATTATTATTATTATTATGCTTAATAAATAGCAATAATACAATTAAAATGAAAAGAATGGGAATTTTTTTTATGTAAACTGGTATTTAGATTCTCCTGTCCTTTAATAATTTAGAGTCTGGCTTATACCCTAAATACTGTATATCATTGGTCATCCAGTTCTGCTTAATTTTAACTTGCATGAAATGTATGTGAAAATCCAAGATTTTGCATGCATGAACACTATATGAATCAAAATGACCCATCACGGTTAGCACATTAACATGATCTCTCTAAACTGTAAAATTGCCAAAATGATCAGTATTAGTTCATTTAAACATGCCCTAAATTAAGTAATTTGATTACATTTACAATAATTGTATTGCAAATGCCTTATTACTAAAGCAACATGCATAAAATTATTTGTGAAAATTATCCAAGCAGATTTTTTTCTTTTTCAAAATTGCATTTAGCCAGTTTTTAGTAGCATTTTTAAAAACCATTCCAGAAGATATTATGGCTCTTTGTTAATTTTGTCACCAAGTGACATATTAGTCAGATAATTACATTGCTACTTAAATTACTAGTTATTAAATTACTACTACTTAAATAATGAAATGATAATAAACTACAAAAATAATAATATTTTGATGAGCTTCATGACTCTCATGGTTCAGATTAGTCTGCCATTACTAAATCTAAAATCTGTCTCTTGCTATTTCCAGTTCAAGATGGTTTTCCTACCACCAGCTGCTTTTCTAAATACGAATACCCACCATTCTTTGCAGGGATGCACAAGAAGTCCTTGGAGACTGCTGTAGTCCAACCAAACGAGAAGTCAGATGTCACTCAGAAAGCGACCAATCCTAAACCAGATGAGGGCGAGACTGAGGAAAGGAGGACAGAGTCACCTATGTCTAAAGAGGAACTGAGGGAGAACAGTATTGCTGTTCTCAGGGCAAAAGCACAGGAGCACAGTGCCAAAGTGCTGGGAACAGTGTCCTCTGAGAGACTAGAGCACAAAATGCAGATATCGGTGACAGAGAAGTCCAGCGAACAGTTAGACACAAAAGAAGAGGAAAAGAGTTCTTAGATCATGCACTGTAAACTTCATTCTTCCCTTGTAGTGACATAAAACATAGTTTTGGAGTGAACATATCTGGGCTATTTTCTCCTCATATACTTGCAATTTTCCCAACAAAAAAACGATTTTCGATTCTCATCGTTGCTCTGCATTTTGTTTTACTTAAGCAAGGTCAAAATGATTTACAGGCTATTTATATATTTTTAGTAATGTCGCTCCCATCATCATCATCATGCTGTTTTTTTAATATGCATAAAAATACCAGACATTAAATATTCTGTGACTACAATGCTTAAAAAGGCAGAGCATGCTTGTACCCTTTTGCCACGACAAAAAAGCTTTCAATGTTGGCCAACAGGACAATTGTGGCAGCTTCAATTGAGTAAAACCATAAATGTTCGGATGCTTGTGAACTCCACACTGAATATCAGTATTGTCATTATTAGAAAATAATTGCTCAAGAACTCCTAATGAGCTTTGAAATAGCAGGATTCTGTGCTGTTCTTTTTCATTTTGTTCAGTGGTTAAAAAATTGTAATAGTGTATTCCTGTATATATTGTAAATTAATATAGCTTGCTACAGTATTGTTTGATCTATTCATTAATGTACTGTAGTCTTATTATGTGCTTTTTTCCATAACATGTCTAATGCAATACAAATTATTAAAAAAGGATGACAGTTGTTAACCTGTTCTATGTCAAGTGTATTTTAAATCGCAACTGAACTTACAAGGAGAAGATAAAATCTTTTACTTCAATGAAAATCTTAATTCGGTATGTATTTGGGACAGAATCAGTATTACAGTGTTTAAATTAAGATGTCAAATGCGATCATACAATAAGACAATGCTTTAAACAGTGCTTAAAAACCTGAATCAGTGCTAAAATCTCTTTCTTTGTTCCATTTTGCAACGGTTTGCTCTATCAAGCCTGAAGGAACAATCTTTTGTGTGTAGCCTAAACAGTTCTCTGTCACTGGGTGTAATCCGGCAGAGTTGAGAAGGCTCAATCTGGACAGATTAAACAGCAGGGCCAATGCATAACAGACATATGGGAGAGAGCATGAAATCAGCCCTAGATAAGGGGCTCTCATTGAAAGCACTAAATTACTGAGGTTAGCTCACATACCCTGATGCATTAATACCCTTTTATACTTCATGTGTTCACTTATATCCCACATATTTTTCTTGTAATGCTGTTAGCTATCTATCTATCTATCTGTCTGTCTGTCTGTCTGTCTGTCAAACAAAGACACTTAATTTTACTCGATCTACTCTAACTTTTATTCTAAAATACTTCTAAACTGATATTTTGAATGAAAAATTATAGGATTGCAATCGGTATTCTCCCAAATATTAGCAGACATGGATGCCTTACAAATTAGAAATCCTTGCATAACAGGATAGAGAAAAGGATGGTTATCATCTCAGAAATGTTCATAATTAAATATTAAAAAATGACCATGTTTATACCTTATAAATATATAGGTCTCCCTTGTGTTTTAATCCATAAATCAACTAGATCAGGATTTGTTTGGATTAGAACAGTTTTATGTATACCAAAATGATGTTGCCTCCTCTCTCTTTTTTATGTGGGCTGTTGATCCTTTCCATGCCCTTATTATCAGGGTCTGTCAACAGATTATTGATATACACTGTTAATTCAATCCTAATTTAATTTACTTAGAGTCTGTGTAATTAATTAGTTGACATCTGGGGTGATCCGGCTGGGTTTATAGAGACAGAATATACTGCTTCTCTGACATCTCTGTCACCCATCCTGTCAGGCATATTAACCATTTACATTTCTCTATATTTCTCTAGGCTTGTCTTTTTTGATAAATAAAATGTAAATTGTCAAATTTAATCAGACACATGGGTCTTGATCTAGAGACCTGGTTCAGCTGTTTGTGATGATTACCAGTCTCATCGTTTTGGACTTATCACAGCTCTCTCAGGCATCAGCCACTCTCACCAAGAACAATCCTGAATTATTGTAAAGCGACTCCAGCAAATCCCACAATGTCACTAATGGTGCCCATTAGAGGCATGACTGCACATTAGAGGCATGACTGCACGATGACCTAGGCCTGGTGGGATATGAAGATTATCAGAGTTAAGATAATTTCTCTTAGTGGCAAATCTGTGCTATCTCTTAAGTTATTTCTTAATCAGATTGTGAGGATCTCCAAGATGAAGAATCATTAAGTGACATTAGTAGGCCTAATTAGAATATTTAAAAAATAGTCTTTTCTGGTTGAGTACAACAAAGTATTACAAATGAGTACCTCAGAAAAAAGGATATGTCCTTTGATTAAAACTTTTGTATCAAACTAATTGTTTAACATAATTGATTTTTATAGTAGCTGGCCTACTAACTTTATGGCCAGTCTTGTCTAGTTGTATAGCTTAATACAGTCTGAATGTTGTGTTCATTTCACATACATCCATTCATAATTTATATAATGTAGATTGTAATTTTGCTGGTAGAATGCTTGTTCTGATCAATATATATTGATTGCATTGCTTTAGCAGTGTTTAATGCTCAAAAATCTGTCTTTTTCTGATTTGACTGGACAAGAAACAGCGGTCAGAGTCATGCACTCTAAACTACAATGAAGGCGTTGTAAACATTCAATGTTTAGTGGACCTATAACCAGAGACCATTGGTCCTTGTCAAATAAATCCAAGATTTCTTGCTCTTTATAATGCTATTTGGACTCAGGGTCCTCTTCGGTCAATTGCACTTTAAAAGAATGGCAATAATGTGATAAGACACATTTAATTCCTTCTTGTGGCAGCGTCGAAGAAATGTAAAAAGCGGTCCCTTCCTGCCCCCTGCTGGAAGTCCACTGAAAATGAGTAATACATTGTTTCACTCGTTTAATCCATATGCCATTTGTTTCATTAACGCGTTATTTAAACAGTGCTTAGTTTGCTTAGGTTTTTCCTCACCAAAATGAGGCCTACATTAGCTGATGTTCACTTCATGATAAGCCCTGTGATACGTTTCCAAGCCCACAGAGGCCTTTTCATCGAGGAACAGAATGTGGGCATTGTAGCTGCCAGCAGAAACAGTTGCATCATTTAAGTTCCATAAAATAATAGTTTTAATTTAGTAAGTAACCACGTTGTAATATGTCATAATGTATTTATATTTATCTGCATTTCTTTTACTTTGAAATATATGTACAAGCTGACTTGTTTATGTAGGCTTATATAGCGGAACTATTGTTCTGAGGTTTCTTCTTCTTCTTCTTCGGAGTTTTATGGCGGTTGGCAAACCAGCTAAAAGGTGCATTTACCGCCACCAACTGGACAGGAGTGTGAAGCATTAACAGAGTGAAGCAAATGATCAAATAACAAAAAAATAAATAAATAAATAAAAAAATTATATTAACCTATATTCTGTTAACCAATCCTGTTTCCTTTAGATACCTCATTAAAGCACTATAGACCATTTTCTCTTTCTGTGCATTTTGAAATATGCTATTGACTGACAATGTATCAATACCTATGTAGCTTAATGTTTCAGCAAAATTGATTCTTTCTATGTCGTATTCTGTGCAATGGATCAACACATGTTCAACTGTTTCTGACAAGCCACATTTATCACAATTTGCAGATTCTCTTTTCCCTATGATGAACATTGAGTAATTAAGGCATGTATGCCCTATTCGAAATATGGAATCTTCCTTTCTGCTTCCGTATTTATTTCTCTCAACCCCAACTTTATTTTGAATTTTATACAGATGTCTTCCTTTTGTCTCCTTGTCCCATTTCTGTTGCCACATCTTGTTTAGGGCAGATTGTATTATTGCTTTGACTTCAGTTTTACTCAGTGATACATTAATGTCTATTACGTTTCGCTTCAAAGATCTCTTTGCCAACTGATCAACCTCCTCATTACCCTCTACCCAAACATGTGCTGGAACCCATAAAAATGAAATATTTACACCTATTCTGTATATTCTGTACATATTTTGTAGTATCTCATACAAGATATCCTGCCTGGATGCTGACTTTCCTCTATTTATACTCATTAAAGCTGAATAGGAGTCTGAGCAAATCACTACATCCATAGGATGAACGTCTTCCACCCATTGAAGTGCCATTAAAATTCCAATCATCTCTGCGGTTTATACTGAAGCATGATCTGTAATTCTCTTTTCAATTCTATATTTAAAATGGGGAATGTAAACTGCTGCTGCTGCATGTCCAGTATCTGGATTCTTAGATCCATCCGTGAATATTTGAATACTATTATAATATTCTTGACTTAGGTGCTGTTTCACAACTATATCCTTTGTTATACTTATTTCCTTTGTTTGTATCTTGTCTTGCAATGTTAGATCTACATCCGGTTTAGGGAAAACCGAGGTATTGGAGGTATTGATGGTATTACCACTGTGGGACTAATATTTATATTATTTATTTCTATGTTTTGGGCTTCTTTTTCTACATTCCATCCAAAACTATTTATTTCTCCTTTTCCATACTCCCAGCATTTTTCTATAATCTTTTTCACTGGGTGATTCTCATTGTGTCCCTTTAGAGTACTCCAATGTGACATTATTAATTGCAACCTCCTAACATCCAGGGGCATTTCTGCCATTTCTACCTGCATTGCTGGAATAGGGGATGTTCTGAATGCTCCATAACTTATTCGTAATGCTTGTGACTGAATAACATTTATTTTCTTTAACTTGGATGCTGATGCTGAGCTGTATATTATGCATCCGTAATCTATTACTGGTCTGATCATTGCACAATATATTGTTCTGAGGTTTTATTTATTTATATTTTCAACTTATTTACTTCTATATTATTATGAAACACAATTCATTTTTATATAAATAAGACACTTTTATGTTAAATTCATTTTAACTACGTATCACAATTTTATTCAGGGACGTATTTTCCTTGCATTGGGGGCAGATTACTGCCACCTGCTGGAGAGAGAGAAAAACTTGAAATTACAACATATCCAGCTGATTGCTGCAGAGGCCAACTCATTTCTTCAGAGAAGAAATTCATTAAAAAAAATTAAATAAAACCAACAGCAATAAACAGACGTGTGTGTGTTCTTCACTGTGGATGTGTATTGGTCACATGCGTTCATTTCTATATGTGTGTGTTCTCCTTTGTGGTGCTTTGGTCCCGACCCTTCATTTCGTATTGTATTTTGCATTTGTTGTGGCTGATTTTATTTGAAATATTCTATGAAAATCTGTTATATTCTATCCTATTCATTCCTGTGTGTGTGCGTACGTGTGAGCTTGTGTGTTATGCATTGTGGCTGATTTATTAATTTTATTTTACAAATAATAAATAAAGCATGGTTTTATGGTCTCACACATTCATTTCCAACAGGGGGTCAAATTTGACCCAGAACACCACTAGTATTACTTGTGTGTGTGTGTGTATGTGTGAGCGTGTATTTATCACTTTGTGGGGACCAAATGTCCCCATAAGGATAGTAAAACCCGAAATTGTTGACCTTGTGGGGACATTTTGTCGGTCCCCATGAGGAAAACAGCTTATAAATCATACTAAATTATGTTTTTTGAAAATGTAAAAATGCAGAAAGTTTTCTGTGAGGGTTAGGTTTAGGGGTAGGGTTAGGTTTAGGGGATAGAATATAAAGTTTGTACAGTATAAAAACCATTATGTCTATGGAAAGTCCCCATAAACATGGAAACACAACATGTGTGTGTGTGTGTGTGTGTGTGTGTGTGTGTGTATAGTAGATGTAGGAAAACCCACCAAACATCATCCCACTGAGATGAAGGTAACCATGTTTTTTTTTTTTTTTAAAGAAGCAAAGTTCAAAAGAGGTAAAAAAAGAAAAAGAAAAAGAGAGACCCCAACAGAAGATTAGGGTTAAAGAGTGATGTGCTAAATTTAAAGGAAGGCTCCAGGTTGAAAAAAAGAGCCAAAAATCAGTCACAGTAGGATAAGGTAGGGGTTTTTATACTTTTTTATGTTAGGCTGTGAGGGAAAGACAGTCCCTTCAATGGGCTGACAACATGAGTTGTGGATAATTAGAAATGATCAAGGAGCTTTATACAGGTTTATAGTGTTGCCATTGAAGAGACTGTGAGTCTGTCCCTCACAGCCTCGTTGTCATTCACAAAGATGGTGCTAGTGTGAATAAGGTTCATGGGGCCAGTGCCAATGTTAAAATACACACTGTTTCAAAAGCATGGCCACAAGACGTCAAGATTATACTTTTAAAAATGATTTTAGTGTGATAATATTAAACATTTACCAGCATTTACCTGATTAAGGATTAGACTTAGAATCAGAATGAGTTTATTGCCAAGTGTGCTTACGTGCACAAGGATGTTTTAAAATGTTTTATTGTTGATAGGAGAAACAAGCAAGTGTACACAGAGCATTATATAAATATAATATATGTGTGTGTGTGTGTGTGTATATATATATATATATATACATATGTATAATAAAAAAATAAAAAATACAGATGCATCACCCATGTAAGCTATACAGTAGGCGGCGGTAATACTCCTAAAGAGTGAACGGCCATTAACAAGAAGAAGATGTAGTATGGGACCCGAAGCACAAGGTTTAGAAGGCGGAAGTGACGTACTTTGTCGTCACCAGCGGCATGGATGTGAAAGCCTGGCTACCGTTACCCTCGCGAGCGTCTCTGGATTATAACATTTTTTTAAATTTAATTTTTATTTTTTCAAATTTGAAACGTTTTGGACTGGGTTCTGAATATCGCCCGTTTTACTCACATCGTAAATAATAATAGTTTGCTAGTCAGCGGCCTCTTCTCGTTTTCTTGTCAGGGTTCTTACGTCAGCTAGCAAGTTTTGCTGCTGCAAAATGGCCGACAATGAAGACGATAATAATCCAGCTAGCAAATCTGCAGTTACGAAAATAGAAAACGTCGAAGAGAGCGGCTCTGTGCTGCAGGCTGAGGCGACACAGACCACAGCGGAGGGTGAAAATAATCAAGAAGGGAGTACTGAACCGTGCACCGTGAGCTCCTCCGGAGAAGGGGGCGTTGATCTCGCGGAGTTACTGCAGAGCGGCTCGGGAGTGGATGTCAAAGTTGTGGACGCGACCCAAGAGGTGATCGAACAGATCGTCAGCGGTGAGATAATAACTGATCAGAATATCATAACGTCTTACATTCAGACCGCTGCAGATGATGGCATGACGGCCGAATGCGCCACTGTAAGCGGCGATGTGTTAAGCGCTTTTGAACAAACGACCACCATCATTTACCTGCAGCCTGACGGTAGCTTTGTGGAGAGCTCGGGGTTATCAGCGGAGGAGCAGAAACAACTGATCGAGCAATTAGCGAAGCACCAATTAGTCCATGTGACGGAGAGTGAGGTGGCTGCTAAACCATCCATCACCCCTTCCGTGGATGTGCAGCAGGTTATAGTGAGTGAAGCACAGGTGATCGCCCAGGCCGAGCCGGCTCCTACTCATACAACGACCCCGAAGATATTACAGAAAACTGTCACGGCGCAACCGACGTCGTACATTACGCTGGAAGCTAATAATTTGCAATTGGCGACAGCGATCCCAACGCAGCCCGCGAGTATCGTGCAGAACGCGTCGCAGCAGCTGCAGAGCGTCGCCAAACAGATCACGCTGCAGCAGGCGCAGAATGGCGCGCACATGCCCAGCCAGAAGGTAAAGTGTCAACCATAACTCAAATTTGCAACACTTTATTATCGGTATTGCTATAATTGTAGTAACTAGTGTTTAGGCTGAAACTCTTGTTTTTTGTAAGAGAAACTGATTTATTTTTAATACATAATTGTTTAGTTATACTTTACCGTACTTTACAACACAACCAAGTGTCTCTTGGGGTCTTTAAAAGAATATTTCACCCCCAAAAATTAAACTTTTCCCATTTTTTGCCCACTCTCATGCCATCATAGATGTGTATGACTTTCTTCTGCACAACACAAAGATTTTTTAGAAATCTCAGCTCTGAAGGTCCACACAATTGAAGCTCCATAAAGCACATAAAGGCTGCATGAAAGTAATCCATATGACTCCAGTGGTTAAATCTCATGTCTTCTGAAGGGATCTAATCAATTTTGGGTGAGAACAGACCATAATGTGTACCTCTTTTTAGTGTCAAGATACTGAAAAGAGAGTTATATTTTGGTCTGTTCTCACCCAAAACTGATAGCTTCAGAAGACATGGATTAACCACTGGAGTTGTATGGATTACTATTATGCTGCCTTTGTGTACTTTTGGAGCTGCAGCAGCAAGTTCTGGTCATCATTCACTTGCATTGAATGGACCTACAGAGCTGAGATGATATTTAAAAAAAATATTTGTTTGTGTTCAGCAGAAGAAAGTAAGTCATACAAATCTTGGGTGTTGTGAGGGTGAGTAAACGATGAGAGAATTTTTATTTTTGGGTGAACGTTTCCTTTAAGTTTTGTTCTATTTTTCTTTGATTGGAGCATCAAAACAACCATATATATTTATTTGGTATATGGTATTATGTCAAGCCCCACCATTTATTTAACTTGTATTTAGTATTATGTGTGCAGTCAATCATATAGACTATCCTGAATGTATGCATGAGCTGATTTTAGGCCACATATTGTGTGGTAAATAAATGATTTAGCCATTTAACTTGGCCAATAGTAATGTTGTTTTTCACTCTTTGAATTAATCAGGCAGCTGAGCCCATCCAAATGAAAGTGCAGACACCACCGAAGCAAGACAATAAACTACGCCAGGCAACCCCAATAGCGATTTTACAGCCGCAGAATCTGTCAGCCGGTCAGCCACTTGTAAAAGTTTCAACCGTAGGAACATTGAGCAGCCCACAGATCATCCACATCACCCCAGTACCTGGACAGCAGCAATATTTCCTGCAAAACCCAGGTGATCCTCCTATTCAGCTTCTCCTTCAGAAACCAACTCCAGTGGTTGGCACCATTTCTGTCCCCATTGGGCACAAGGTACCTTTCCCTGTACCTCCCAATATCAAGAGTAATTTAGCCAAGCCTTCAGTTGCTCCTGCCCCTATTACAAAGGTCCTTACACCATCTCTAAAAGTTGTATCCTCTCCGGCCAAGGTAGTAACACCTACCAAAGTTGTAACTGTGGCCACAAAGACTTCAACTCCAGTGGTTGAAAAGGAAAAACCTCGAGAAAAGAATCGTCAGAAGAAGCCTCAAAAAATCAAAACCCGCTCTGGTCGGGTGTCCAGACCACCTAAACACAAGGTGAAGGACTACAAGTTTATTAAGAATGAGGATTTGGCAGAAAGCCATCAGTCAGATTCTGATGACTACTCAGAGATAAGTGTGGAGGATGAAGATGGAGAGGAAGGCAGGAAGAAGACCTCAGATATGACTCTCAACTTCCGTGACAAAGCCTTTAAATGTGAAACGTGTGAGAAGGGCTACATTGGCGTTGCTGGTTTGAGTAGACACTATAAGATAAATCCCACACATGACAAGAACCAGACCTACTCTCAAGCAGAAGATTACTCTAAAACTAGAGAGGAACGATCTGAAGTTACCGATACTGGTCATGCAAAATCACTCAGTACTCAAAAAGTAAGATGATTTGCTTTATATTGCATTTTCTGAACCACAATTTTTGTGTTTTCTTAAAGGTATAGTTCACCCAAAAATGAAAATTCTCCCATTGTTCACTCACACATGTTTTAAAAGTTAATAACGTTTAAATTATACATTTATTTTGTACATAAACATACCGATTTGCTTCAGAAGGCGTTAATTGATCGACTGGTCGCATGGTGCCTAAATGTGACTTTTGGACTGTCAAAGAGCTGGCACCCCGTATACTTGCATTTTAAGGACCTGACAGAGTTCTATCTACTTCTAAAAATCTTTATTTGTGATCTGTTGAAGAAAGAAAGTCATACAACACATATGTGATGGCATCAGGGTAAGTGAATGAGAGAATAGTCATTTTTGGGTGAGCTATTCCTTTTATGTTTCCATGCATGTTTAGTCAATAATGATTCTGTATATTATTGGATTTCTAATGGAAAGTGTACCTGTTATCCAAAGTAATATACTGTATGTAAAATTAATATGCAAGTATATTTAGAAAAAATATATAATTGAGTACTTGTATAGAAAATGTTACTCTCGCACTTCACACAGGTACAAGAGACTGCAAAGGTAGAAGTCAGGAGACCTGGGCGGCCCAGGGGACCTGGACGTCCAAGGAGGGTTGGACGGCCACCTAAGAGAGGACGACCAGGACGGCCACCTAAGTACCCGAGAGGAATGACCTTGGAGCAGCAAGCACAAAGACAGAGAAATCAACTGAAAGAAGTAAGGACTAGATGGATATACATGTGCTATGAGTTAACACTTTTCAAACATATTTATATAAGCTTTAGAAGCACTGTTGTTTTGTTATGTAATTAATATAGTGATTAAAGTTATTTCATACTATGTTTTAGCATTCTTAAAGCATGCTATCTTTAGAACGTTTTTGTGATTTCAATGAATATTATTGTGAGACCTTAAATAATCGTATGGCTGTAAACTAAACTCATAAAAGTGCAGTCTTCTTGATCACTGGATCAAGAAGACTGCACTTATTTGCGAGTTCTGAATATAATTTTTCAAATTTATTTGCATGACGTTTATTCGTTCAGCAGGCACGTTTTTTCCAAAGTTACTTATAAATGAGTAAAAACAGGCAATTTATCATAAAGATGTTGGTATTTGACAACAACAATATTTGTAGTCAACCCCCTACATTGTGAGTAAATTTTGCGATGTGCAACAAAAATATGTCTGTTATTAGCCACTGGCTAGTAAATATTTACATTTCACTTGGCAGTTATTGAGTAGTTACTAAATAAAAAGCAGTCGATTAAGCTGAATTCAGCTTCATCTTTCCTTGCATGCTGTGTCTCATGAGCAAGCAGGAAAACACATTTGTGTCTCATTCAGTTGAACTCTAATGTGTCTCATGAAACATCAACGTGGATGTCAAGTAAGCGCTCTTGAGAGCGCGTGAAGTTGAATCGCTTCTCAAGCGCTCTGATGTGCGTGCCATCTACAGGGGCTCGTGCTAAACTCACACGAAAATATTAACAAGGTATCAACTTCTTAATTTGGTAGTGAACGCAAAGTGCTCCAGTTTCACTTTAATTTAACTACTGTGTAATAGCAAATGTTCATGGTCATTATGGGTTCATTCGCACAGTGTTGATGACACGCAGTTACACAGAGGAGATGCCCACCTACTCTATTTCTGTGGAGATGATTGCAAATAAGGGGTTGTGAGTTCATTGGAGAGTTTTAAAATAATGTGTGAACGTGAATTTAAATATAATAGAATAGCTAAACAGGTTGGCTAGGTTAAAAAAACAAACAAAAGAAGAAAAAAAAACTCTGTGGAAAAAGTCCATAGATACAAGATTAAGTCTGACAAATAAGAGATATATTTTAGTTATTTTGATAAATAAAGCATTATTTTAAAATATTTTAAAATATAAATATACTATAATATTTGATCATACATTTTTGAAGCCTGAAACAGAAATCATATACTCCTATTTTAATATGTGACCCAAACTGCAGTGCTGTGAAAATATATTTGCCCCTTCCTGATTTCTTCTATTTTTGTGTACATTTCATTTTAAATTGTTCAAGATCTTCAAACAAGATGTAACATAAAACAAAGGCAACCTTAATAAACACAAAATACAGCTTTCAAATATATCTTTTTTTTTTTATTGAAGCAAAAAAGTTATCCAAAATGTATTTACAGTTGAAATCAGTTTACATACACTTACGTTGAAATCATTAAAACAAACCACTTTTTAACCACTCCACAGATTTCATATTTTTGAGTTTTTATGATGATTGATCATCATATTTGTGAAATAATTAAAACAGAAAATGAATCATTATAGCCCTAATACAGGCTATTAATCCTCATTTATTATAATTCTCCGCAGTTATTTGTTTGACGGTTAATCGTCAGCCAAATTTCATAATCGTGACAGCCCTAATTTTCATTATTAGCATCATTACCTTGTGAATTTTCTGTTAAAAATGTGTATAAAATTTCAAACAGTGACCACAGCTTGTATCATTATTAAAAATGCAATTTCATGGCATCATATAAATTGATAGAATGTGAAATTTGTACATTTTAAAAAAGCTCAAATGATTTAAAATAAGGTGAAATATAAAATCAAATGTACAATATACTATATTGCGTGAAGTCATATGTATGACGAGTCCCCCTTTCTCGGTTGGTTTAATATCTTTTTCTTATATATCTTAGTTGTGTTATGCTTGCATCTCGTCAAAAGTCTGCCAAGTAAAAATAAACATTTACTAGCCAATGGGGATTCTTTCTCCAACATGACCGTAGAGGGTTGGTAGTGCAACAATCTAGAAAAGAAATGAAATTGCAGAAAAGTGGATAGACACAAAAGGAAAGCGTTTTTCTTAAAAGCGCTGTTTTGTGAAGAGTGTATTTCTTTCTCTCTCTCTAGTTTATTAAACAGTTTGATGATGAAGACCTTATGGAGATTGTTCTTCCACGTCTGGCCAGAGTCATGACTGTATGGGAATTTGTGATGATGAAGGTATGCTTTGAACATGAGTATGGTATAGACAGTAGAACCTTATTCCTAAAAGCACATTTACAGAACTTTTGAAGCTAATTCAGTCATGTTGTACCTTTTGCAATGTGGAACAAATATGAACCATTTACAATTCCTTATGTGGACCTAAAAATTAAAGAAATAGTTCACCCAGATTCTGATTCAGATTCTGTCATAATTTACTCAGCCTGATGTTGTTCCAACCCCATGTTAGAGCAGTTCCATGGAAATGTCAACCATGGCAATAGAACAAACCCCCTTTTAAATTGTTCATTTAGGTCTATATTTTACTGTATTATAGTGCAATAATATATATATATATATATATATATATATATTTTTAGGAGTGGGGAAAAAAATAGATTCTGTTACAAATCGCGATTCTTCAGACAAACATTTTTAAAATCGTCTCCCTGATGAAAAATGTTTTTAATTAAAAAAATGCCATGCTAATACAATGATTGACAAGTAATATAGGTAGTTATATTTGTGCAGAGTTCCACACAAACCGGTTTTGTCTCTATTTCTCAATCCTCTCCAGTGATCAATGTTCCTGTTATTATGCAGAATCCATGGGTTTATATTTTAGGTGCTGTGGAGAGTATTTGTCAAGAGTTATTCTACAGATTCTGTCTGACACCACTTTAATAATTAGTTTAGCTGTAAAAAGGCTTATCAAACTGTTGGATGCCATGAACTATATATCGCGCCCCCACAATATTTATAATCTTAATAGCTGTCCACTTCTGAATGCGGAGCTGATCACCATGTGACTTGATGCGCTCCGGTTACTTGAAGCGCATAATCTGTGTCCGGAGTACCCTGAAGCGGTTATGTGGCACTCTGTATTTGTGCTTTTTTAAATTTTAATAAGTTGTGTGGGATAAAAGGTTATAGTTATTTAGCCTTTTTATTTGTTAAATATCCATTACTTTCCCTGTTAAAGGGCTGTGCTTTTTGTCCATATGTCCCTATGCAACATCTGATTAACATGGATGTAATGCAGCCTAAGTAGACATCCTTAACTATGACTCGACTAATCGACTAATAGCTCAGTCAATGCACCATCTGGTTGGTTGCTAGTTTTAAATTGGAAGTTTTACACATCCTTACCATTTACCTGCAAATTCTGTATTTCGGAATGAAACAATTGTCATTTCAGTGTTCAGACACAACTGTTCTTCAATAGACATTTCTTTCTAAGAAAAAGGAATTAACACAACTAAAAGTATCAAAATATCAAATCACAATTACAGAATGGCAATACTTAAAAAATAGTAATACATATTGGATTGGTTGTTGTAATATCAAATCGGGAGGTCTTTGGCAAATGCTAGCCTTTTTCAACTAACCATATTTTATGATTAAAAAAGAGGTGGAAAAGGACTAATTATTTTCACTTTTATGTTAAGTATAATCATTTTCCAGAAATGTAATGAAATCTTTGACACAGCTTCTTTTTTAAATAAGACACATTTATGATGTTGCTACGTTTCATTGCTGTGTCACGTCCGTAAGGTTCAGAGGTTAAGTTTACAGTATATGTCTTAAAAAATATTCATTCAAATAAATTTATATTTTATGTAAAAAACTAACTTATGATAAACAGTTGGCTTCCCTTCTTTACTTCAAATAACCATAATAATGCCATTACCGACACTTTAAATCAAATGTGGATATCAATGGGAGAATCACAAACCTCCACCACTCGTTCTTTTGCCATGATTCAGAGAGATTGCTGACTATTGCTTTGATCTGTGATGAGCTCCACCACAAAAAAAAGTCGGAAATTTACAAAACAGACCAAAGGAGAGAACAAAGTGTAGGAAATTGGATTATTGCACTAAATTGCATGCTGTGTTCAGATTGTAAAGTGTTGCATTCAAAGAAATAAGAAAATAAATTAATTTCAGAAGTAACCTCAGTTATTACGACACTCCGAAGAGGACTCTGATAGTGATTGTAAATCCCACAGGAAAAATAGGGCCAAAACAGACTGCTGATTGTATTTGCCTTTTAGGAATTGTAGTAATATTTCATGCAAGCTTACAGTGTCCTTGCCCCTAAAGGTTGAGAAAGGGTATCCATCAAAACAACAGTTCCCAAGTGTGTATCATGAATTTGAGCAACTACACAGCCAGGTGAAGAAGATGGCACTGGAATATTTGCATACTTCACCAGCCTCCTGGCCAGCTATAGAGGTCAACAATATGGGAGTAAGTAACTGTAATAAAAGTAGTCATCACAGCCTTGTGAGGACCATGTTATCAAGGTCAAGTTTGTTTTCATTGGTAACACATTGCAGATTATTGCTGGTACCTTTCAGGATAGTACAGCGCAGTCATATAGCAAACAATTAACTAGTACTAAATTTCAAATTACAAATAAAACAAGATCAAGTAATCAAACTCCTGTTCCATACAAATTTCCTGTTCTTCCAGGTTTTACAATCTCTCGGTATAACAGATCCCAGTGTGCTGAAACTCCTGAATTCTTCTGAAGGACAACAGAGTCAAAGGACAAATCAGGCCACCAAGAGTTTCCGAAATATTGAGGTGAGCTATGTACAGTTCTGTGCAAAAGACATTTCTGAAGTCTGTTTTAACAAGGTCACCATAGTTGACATCTGATTAATCTAGTGCTTTTTGTAGTTTTTTTTTATAGAGAGTAAGCTAAATATGTTTGAGTGTTGGTTTTGGAAATTTGTGGATTAAACAAAGTGGTAGTTCAGCACAGTAACAGTCGTCTTATTGACTAACCATCCACATTCTAGTTTAAGCAGGCACTATCAGTGCTAAAAATAGTGCTGCGTCTTGTGTAGTTAAGTCATTGCCATTCCTTTCTGTGCACACTGCTGTTTCTGTCTTTATAAGCTAGGCTTATACATTGTGCTTCATTCACAAAACTCTGTGCCATTTGAATGGCGCAGTTAAAATCACAGACTTGCCGCCCGAGGAATGCAGGCGGTAAACTGAATTTTATTTACAAGAGATGCTTGTGTATATTTTCTAACAATCTTGGCAGCAGTAATTCATCAAATGATGGAGAAGAGTATTATAACCTGGCATATATTCAAGCTGGCTTTAGCTCACAGTGGTGTATTGCATCCTACACTTTATAGCACTCTGAACTGACCTGCAATATCAGTGTTTTCATCATTGCCAAATTTTCATAATTGCTTTAGTGAATCGAGCATTAAACCAGTGCAGACAGTTCATGCAAATAAGCAGCAATTTTAAAGGCCACAATTCGTTCTTAGGTGATCATGGGGGGAATTCACAATGTTATTGAAATTTTGATTGAGATCATTGATCATTTTTATACAGAGCAACCTTTTGCATACCTAGTCCTGATTCATAACATCAGCCAGTGCCTCACCACCTTACGTTTAGCTCTTTTGCATTAGTGGTCAACAAACTGTAATCATATTTTCTATTCTGATGTAATCCACAGAATGCCAAAATGTTGCCTCCTGCAAAAAGGTTCAAAATAGAAAACTGCAATGAAGAAACAAATGGCTTTCAAGTTAATCAGAACGGCATCCAGAAAGATGAGACAGTTGCTGTACTCCGAAAGCCTCAGGTGGTGTTGACCAGACTGGAGAACCTGAATTCTGTAGATCTAACTGCTGATAACGGTACACAGAGCACTGAAAATGATGCTCCACTAAGGACAGAGGACGAGCCAATGGAAACGGAAGTGACTACTTCTGAATCTGATGCTACAAATATGACAGAAGACCCTGATCCTGAGATCTCCAAGGTTCTGAACAGCACCACAGATGTTGATGTTGTTGATCAGATGAAACAGTTGGAACAAGCTCTAAGCACAGATGTAGAATTGAAGACCTCCCAAGAACCCACCCAGCAAGAGGTTGAAGAAAGTCAGGCTAGTGCTCTTGAAGATCCCATGGTAGGTGATGTGATCCAGCCTGTAGGTCAGGAAGAATCACCAGTAATTATCCAGACAGCAGAGGGGCTTGTTATGCAGAGTGCTGAAGAATTAGCTGCCAAAGGCATTGTGATCGTCAATGGGCCTGATGGCACCATGATGCATATTGAAGCACCTGAAGGAGTCCCTTTAGAGACTGTTCATGCTCTGCTTGGTATTGAAACAGACAGAAAGACTTAATGGATTCACATCTTCAATGCCTGTTTTTTTTCACACATTCAAACATATGTTCTCTCCATGTAATGGTGTTGTTTTTCCATGAACTTTGTTTATTGCATTTGTAAATTTGTATAAAAATTATTATAAATTTGTTTTTGTTTTTTTAATACAAAAAAAAGTCAATGTTCATTTAGAATTTTAGACTGTTCATTTATGTTTGGCATATCTTAACTACAATTAGTTTTTTTGTAGTCCTACATAGCTGTGTGTTAATTCCATAACACTGTAACATTTTTCAAAGAAAAGGTGGCTGTATGGTGAGAAGCACACTAAGTTGCTAAGGGTATCCATTGTTTTTCAGTTGGAGGTTAATTGTAGTGTTAAATAGAATGTTCTTTCACAACATGCACAGTCTGTAGCTTGGGAGGAAAGAAATACACCTGCCAAAATGAAGTTATGAAGTCCATCAAAGTTCAGTAATGAAAACACATCCAAGTGTCTAAAAATAGCCGTGGTAAGAGTTTTTGTGATTCTGTGTCCACTTAGGTCATTCAATGGAATCTGTAAATAATGTTTCCTTTTATGTTAGAAACACAAGCTGTAGTTAAAATACAGTTTGAATTGGTACACCATGTTTATATTTGATTTATTCAACACTCTGATGATTAATCATTATCGCTATTCTGAAAATGGTTATTCATCTAATTCCTCAGAGGTGTGGCCCAAAAAACTGGAGGTGTTTCATACATCATACATGGGCAATGTTGCATTTTTGATAAAAGGCCACTCCAAACACTGAAAAATGTCTCTAGATTTGTAAAGCAAAAGGAGAAAAAGTCTCAGAGATGTTCCATCGTTTGTTACTTAGTAGTTTGTTTAGTGCAAAAGTAATTTGATAAGTTGCACTATTTTATTACTTTTGATAAAATCTCTGGTTTACTGTGTGTTTTTTAAATTATCTCTGCATTTTTATACAAAGGGACATGTTCAAATATGACATTTTGGATTTAAGACTTTATCATGTGAATTGCGTTTTTTCTTCACCAAAAAGCGTTATTAGGGTATACAATTAGCTTTTTAAAAAGAATACAAATAAATATTTACAAGTTATTTAAGTCACCATATGCTTAGCAAATACTCTGTTTACTTATTGTCCTCATGTAGTGATTAAAAAAAAAGTCTGAATTACAGGACTCTGTGACCTGTTTCAACAGCAAACTCTCTAGTAGCAGTTTCCAACTGTCCTCAATGTAGGGTTGACATAGCCAAAATAATAGACAATGGAGAGATTAGTATTTGCAGTGTGGGCTATTTCCTGTAATACTGTCTGCTTTAGGGCCAATTCCTGTTTGTATGAAAAGCTTGGAAAACACTTCAGCTGCCATGAAGAAGAAGAAGCAACCAAAGGTCACAATAACAAAGTAATAGAACTAATCAAAGGGCTTTGATTATCATTTGACATTTCTTAGCAATGTAGAGAAGGCTTAAAGAATTAGCCCAACACTATTGATAAAAACATGAACTAGTCCTATCACAGCAAATTAATTATATGCAGTCCAAATTCATCAACTGATATTTAAGTGACAATTCAAACTGAAGCTGATCCCTATTCCCTGAGTCAATGCTGTGTTGCCACTTTTAAGGGGTCACACATGCACCATTTTAGAATAGACCACAGACAGCAATTTTTTTCATCATTAAAAATATTTTCCTCTAAACTAAATGAATAGTATTAGAATTGAAACATGAAAAAAATCATGAGTACTCAAATGAGATAAAGACTCAAGTCAGATCAATTACATAATAAACTTGGTTTTATTCTACATGGAGAGGGTCTTCTCATGGGGGCAGCCATGTTAGAATCACGTGACCAGCAAAATGCTATCGCTCTCAGTAACCCCGCTGCAACTGGACACTTTCACTCATGGATTAATTTAATCATGGCTGACTGTGAATTTCATGTGGCACTGGATACTGAAAGGGATAGATCAGTGCTTCTCAAGATTTTTTCAGCTCTGTAGGTCCATACAATGCATGTGAATGGATGCCAAAATGTTTAAAATCCACAGTGTTCAGCAGATGAAATAAAGTCATACACATCTGGGATGGCATGAGGGTGAGTAAATTATGAGAGAATTTTCATTTTTGGGTGAACTAACTCTTGAAAACTATTGCATATGAATGCTGCTGCATCCAAGACAAGTCCAAAACGATAACAAAAAATAAAACAAAAATATTACTTGGTGCACCTTTAACTAGGGCTGAAACGATTTGTCAATGTTATCGACAATGTCAACTATAAAAATTTGTTAAAAAAACGTCATTGTCGATAAGTCGTTTGATCTCATTTAACATAGCATGAGATCATATGAAACTCTAATGATGACAGAGAGCAGCACTTCAGCTCGCGCCTGACTTAGGAGAGGAAGAAAACATCTCGCTTATGTATGTAACCTTGGTTCCCTTAGATGAAGGTAACAAGACATTGCATGGTAACGCATATGGGGAGTGCTTTCATACACCTCCTATTTGAAACCTCTCTATAAAAACACAAATATTTTAATATTGGCTATAGTGTTTGAGCCCCACCTGTTTTGGCGCAAAACTGACCGCTATAGAAACAGGTGCACAAACACCATTTGTTCAGAATTTCTGACTGAGAACAAGGAGCGCATCGCTCGTGCCTCAAGAGCTCGAGTCTTGTAGTGCGGCTAGCATTCGTAATGTCTCATTCCCTTTGTCTCAGGGAACCAAGGTTACGTACGTAACCGAGACCTTCCCTTACGACTCAGTCCACTTGACATTGTGTAGTAACGCATGGGGAACATAGCACCGTTTCCTTGTCCTCTCGGACTTCGCATATGATGCAGTGGATCAGGCATATTGGAGGAAATGGATATTTGTGTTTCGCTGGCCAATTGTGTGCGCTGGCCAAACGGGGCTTGGGACTTCGAATACCAAAGGGGACAGTGGGTATTCTACACGGAGGCATATAGATCGATTTCTGCTTTGCCGAATATTCCCCAAATCCTCAAAACCGTTTGAGGATGAAGTCTCCATTCGCCCAGTATCACCCCTTGGCATGACAGTAGGTCCGCGCCGTAATTCAGGTGGCCTGGGACATATGTCGCTCTTAGGGAGAAAAGATCAGTCTCAACAGTGGCTGTGAATTAATTCCACCTTGGCGGTTTATATATGCCACAACTGTCATGTTGTCTGAGCAAACCAGGACATGGCAGTTTGTTATTTCTGACTGAAAAGCCTTCAAGGCTAGAATTACAGCCGATAGCTCTAGGCTGTTGATATCCACACCCTCCTCGGACCTGTCCAAGTGCCGAAAGTCAGGCGCCCATTGCACACCGCCCCCAACCTGTGTTGGAATAATCTGTTGTCACCAATTTGCACCTGAAAATTTGTGAACTGCAGGAGCTGTCCATGGTACTAATGCAGCTATAGAGCGGTGAGATATAGTGATCCGCATGCGCCCTTGGTGCCAAGCCAGCACCGAAGAGGTCTCATGAGTAAGAGACCTAATGGGATGACAGCTGATGCCGCCACCATACTGTAAGTCCCAATGCTTTCTGAAACAGCTTCAGGGGAAGTGTTCTCCCCAGTTTGAACTGAGGCAGACACTGTAGAATTTTCTGAACGTGCACGCTCGTGAGGTGAGTCGAGGCGAACTCCCAAAAAAGAGATTTTTTGGCTGGAAGAGAGTGTGTGTAACGTATTCAATGGAAAGGAGGAGGCGAGAACCGGCTTTTCAATATAAATTAAGTTTAATGTTTAATGAGAAACTTAAAAGACCACATAAACACACACATGACGGACATGTCCGCTAACGATCTCTCTCTCCCGCACGACACCCTGCAGTCGACCTTTATACCTCGGAGGCTTGATTAGCCTAATACAGGACCGGGTGTGTAGGATCACGACCCGGCCCCGCCCTCCGCCCTGCCACATTCCTCCCTCGTTCTCTCATGCTGGGGAGCCCCATGCCTGACGTATACCAGGGCGCGCCTTCCGCGCTGTCTGCCGGCAGGTCATCCCCATCTACCTGGACGAGGGAGGGGACAAGGGAGGGGGTATACGTCAGGCATGGGGCTCCCCAGCATGAGAGAACGAGGGAGGAATGTGGCACTTCCTGTAACAGTGTAGTACCCCCAAAAAAACTGTAAAATTGAAAAGTGGATAAAGGCCAACGCAGAGCGACAGTGCGAGAGAGAGGAGAGAGAGATGAAAAAAAAAAACCTCTTACTCGCCAGTTCTCCGATACGCCGCAGCTTGTTCCTCGGCCACTCCTCCACCCTTTATCGGACGACAGCCCCGCCTCTCCGGGCGGATCCGAGGCAGTCCTCCAGCCCCTGGTGGACGGAACTCCCCGCCGCGTTCTCAGGGAACAGAAGGGGTCTCCCCCGCCCCTGGCAGCGGTCCTCTCGCTCCAGGCGGTAGCCAGTGAGCCCCTCCCCGCTTGCGGTCGGCGGTCTTAAACCCTGCCGTGTTTCAGTGGCTGGTAGGTGACTCCTGCGCCCCTGGCAGCGGCCCTGACCGCTCCAGGCGGTCGGCTAGGAGCCCCTTCTCCCCTCGCGGTCGGCGGCCATCGTCCTCATTCAGGCGGCTGGGCTCCTCGTCCCCCGGCAGATGGCCGCAGCTGCTCCGTTGGGGTGGACGGTAGTGGCGAGAACTCTACTACGGCATATCCCTCCTCCTTCCCGGGCCTCGGTACCAGTGTAATGTATTCAATGGAAAGGAGGAGGCAAGAACCAGCTTTTCAATATAAATGATAGTTTAATGAGAAACTTAAAAGACCACATAAAAACACACATGACGGACATGTCCGCTAACGATCTCTCTCTCCCGCACGACACCCTGCAGTCGACCTTTATACCTCGGAGGCTTGATTAGCCTAATACGGGACCGGGTGCGTAGAATAACGACCCGGCCCCGCCCTCCGCCCTGCCACAGTATGCTTCTGGGTCGTGATGCTACACACCCAGTCCCTAATCAGGCTAATCAAGCATCCGAGAGGGATAAAGGCCGACTGGAGACTGCAGTGGGACAGAGAGAGAGATTTACGGGCAGCTGCCCGACACCTTTGTGTGTTTGTCTTTTTTGTTTAGTTCTTCATTAAACTATTATTTATATTGTCAAGCCGGTTCTCCCCTCCTCCTTTCCCTTTACAGTGCTTTTCGCACAGTTTAGATTGAGGCCCATGCTGTTTAGATGCTGAAGCAGTAAGTCTCTGTGCTGGCATAACAGAGCCTCTGATTGTGCCAGTAATAGCCAATCATCGAGGTAGTCTCAGAGTGGTGAGAACCGCATTGATGCACTTCGTGATTCTACGAGGAGCCAGAGACAGCCCGAAGGTCAGGACTTTGAATTTATACGCTGTTCCCTCGAACACGAATCTCAAAAGAATTCTGTGGTTTCGTACAATTTGGATATGAAAGTACGCATTCCTCAGATCTATCGATGCAAACCAATCATGTGGGCATATATGCAATAAGATATGTTTCTGCGTAATCATTTTGAATGGGCAATTTGTAAGTGCATGATTTAAATGCTGCCATCTTTCTTTGGGACAAGAACATGCACATCTTAAATGCAGTTATATTTAATGCGTTATAGCTTAATTAAAATTCAAATAATACAGAAGCAGATCATGTAAATAACCACAAACTCCGTAACTGGCATTTCTCTGTGCGGTCAGCACCTCTTTTATGAGTTGCGTGAATGTCCCGATCAAAGGGGGAGAGATTGAAACTGCACCCGGCTGAGGCACACGTTTCACGGGGACACTCATCCCTCAAGCAGACGAGCTTGCTGCAGCTCACAGCTTATTGTATCATAATCATAATACTGTATATGTGTCATTATGCATTTCGTAACGTGAAAATATTGACAATATAAGACAGAGTTTGTTTTTTTGTGAGTTAAAGATAGATTGAAGTGAACAGAAAGGTGAGAGAGGGCGGTCTTCTCCCCATTATACACTGCAACAAAATACGTTTTTGATTTGGCTTGTTTTCCAATATAAATATCTAAAACTCATTTAAAACAACATACATTTACTTTAGCAGCTATACTGCAGAATAAACAATTGTAATTATCTAAAATCCTTTAAATTAATTAAATAAATAAATAAAGATGCATTCACCTGAGAAGCAGCATATAAGGTATTTAGACTTGCTTTTAGAGAATAGATCTTGAATATAAGTATATTTTGTCTTTACTGCACTCACAGAATTATAACCAAGTGAAAAAATACACATAAATGTATATTTAAGATACATTCTCTTAAAGCAAGTCTAAATATCTTATATGTTGCTTCTCAAGTAAATGCATCTTGTTTTTAAGGATTTTTAGACCATTATAAATGAAAGATCAAAACAAAAACCCTTGATAACAATAGGATTTTCTGCAAGTATTTTCCCCTTTAATTCAGTGAATGTCATTTAGACATATTTTAAAAGATCTTTATTGTTAGTAAGCACGTTTAATACAACCTTTTAAGGGAGTTGCATGACGCCATTCTAGGGTTGGACGTGTGAACTGCGAGCTCTGCATGCTTTGTTAGTTTTTAATTATTTTTGTGTCGTATACCGGTGAGGTTTCATAACTGTAATTGGAAGACAATATGTCAAATAATTAAAAATTCTTGGGCTCTGGAGATATTAAAAGACACTTACGTGCTCAAGCCGATACCTCTGACAGGGCAGCAGACCGGTGTGGCAGGAGAAATTCAGTGTCAACTGCCAAGTGGGTTAATGCGCACATTTGTATTTTTTCTGTTTGTTTGGTTTGGGGTTTGATTGTTGCACTAATGTTGGAATGTGGTCTTTATAATTTTGTTTTGACACACAATCTATTTTTTCTAATATCAAAATGTCAAATGTTAATATGAGTGGATTGTCTCTCTCCACGTGGAATGTGAATAGGTTGGGGCACCCCATAAAAAGAAGGAAAGATATTTCTGTTCTTAAACGTATGAAATATGATAAAGTGTTTCTTCAAGAAACACATCTTTCCCCGCAGGAAGCTGAAAAATTTGGGAGTATATTGGGTGGGCATTTTTTCTTTAGTGCTGGCTCAAGTAAGAACAGGGGAGTCATTACATTGATAAGTAAACATCTACAATTCAAATGTCTCAAACAGAGTAAAGATAAATTAGGTAGAGTCATAATTGTTTTAGCAGAAATTCAGAGGCAAAGGTTAACTTCGGCTAATATTTACACACCTAACATTGATAATCTGGGCTTTTTTATAGATCTTTAAGGGATATTGCAAGTCGCGGGCACACCTCATGATATAAAATTGGTCAGATATTTGGAGACTTTTGAACCCATCTGGTAGGTA
Source organism: Xyrauchen texanus (assembly GCF_025860055.1). Classification (NCBI taxonomy): domain Eukaryota; kingdom Metazoa; phylum Chordata; class Actinopteri; order Cypriniformes; family Catostomidae; genus Xyrauchen; species Xyrauchen texanus. The sequence continues at coordinate 22,404,154 of NC_068297.1, read as the reverse complement.
CTATACATTATTCTTTCATTAGTTCATAAGATTTATTCTACAAAAGATTTAATTTTCATCCAAGTCCCTCATTTCATCTGTTGATGATTGCTCAATTGGAAACATCTTAGTCTCAGATCACACCCTGGTGAGTTTAGAGATGTAAAAGAAAAATAAATCATTTAGTTGGCGCTTTAATTTATCCCTTTTGCGAAAACTTGAATTCCACAAATGTTAAAGGCTGAAATCAATGTGTATATGGAGACCAACTGGTCCTTAGTATCCTCTGTGGGCATGGTTTTGGAGGCACTTAAGGCGGTTCTTAGGGGTCGATCATACAGTATGACTCATTCATCAAAAAGTCCAAAGCACGAGAACTTGTGGAGCTAAAAGTGCCAAGGCAGAGCTGAATTACTAAATGTCGTCTGATGGCCTCAAAGAATTGACCCGATTGAAATACAGATATAATACTATTTTGTCGCAAAAAGTTTTGGCTATTTAGGGCAAGACAGTCATACTTTGAGTCTGGGGACAACGTGGGGAAACATTTGGTTAGATATATAAAGCAGAGAAAGTCTTTTTCTACCATTTCCTCAGTGAAATCTGATGATATTTTATTATTCGTCACTGACCACACTAGATCTATGCCTTGCCTCCACAGAATTATTAATTCCTTTTCTAAGTTCTCAGGATACAGAGTTAATTGGTCTAAATCCGAAGCTTTGGCTCTGACAGCGCACTGCAAAATGTAACTACCTGTTACAATTTCTCCCTGTAGATATCCCATCTCTTATTTCAAGCAATTTGATAGCATAGCGAATTCCTTCATTTGGAATGGTAAAAATCCCAGATTACATTTCAATAAGCTACATAGGCCGATTGACAAAGGTGGTCTAGTTCTAACCAAGATTTTGTTTATTATACGTTCAGTCTCAGACATTTTCTCATTGGTCTGAGAGGGACCATCTCTGGTTTTGTATTGAACAGGAAGTTCTTGCCCCTATTTTGCCATTGCAAAGCCTTTCTATCAAACTAATCGCAGAAGCTTATATTACACCCTGTTGTCTCGCATGCACTCAGTGTGGACAAATGTGCCCAGAGTGTTTAATTCAGACATTTATTTAAAAGTTGCCTCGCGCATATGGCTTAACCCCAAAGTATGTATTAATAAGTCCCCTTTCTGCTGGTCTGAGTGGATTGTGAGGGGGGTTACTACACTTAGTGAGCTATATGAGAGTGGAGGGTTGAGATCCTTTCATAATTTGGTTCAACATTTTTGATTATTATTTTTATTATTATTATTTGTTTGTTTATGTGTCTATAATTATGTGACCACTGGAGTGTTATTGGGGGTCTGGCTTGGCAAGTGTGAGGGTTAAATATTGATTCTGTTTGTATTGGTTTTGCTTTTGATTGTTTAATAGATGAATCAATAAAACATTTTAATCACAATACAACCTTTTAAGTCAGGGCACAAGCTGAATATTCAGTTAAGAGCTAATGATTAATCGATGCAATAATCACAAGATAGTCGAATAATCGTTCTAATAATCATTCGATTAATCAATTAATCAAAATAATTGTTAGTTGCAGCCCTACCTTTAACATTGGTGAGCATTTCTTTCTCTTACCAAACTGTTGTTTGGACCAAGTTTGAAACATTGATGCTGGTTTCTCTTTCTCTCCATAGTAGAATGCTTCATGTGCTTAAAGTGCACAGATCCCACACTCAGCAAGGATTATCTTCTGCATCTTGTACAGTATACTTGCCTTTGGAGAAAGACAAATCTGACTAAATAGAAAGATGTAGGCTAATGGTTGTTCTCCAAAACCAGGCCACTTACCATTTTTTCCAAAACATCCTGCAATTTATTGCATTCTTCCTCAAGCTATTGGTCGGATCTCTGAGCGACTCCCAGACTGACTCTCACCTTCCCTTGACTGATCTGGGATCAGAGGTGATGGAGAAATTTTTTCAGACTTATAATAAAGTAAAAATTATAGAATAAAGATGGTTACAAACAAATATCTTACTTTTTATTCAGTCCGAGATTAACCATTTTAGTGGCAATCGTGTATCCTCCTACATTCACCCATTTCAGGATGTGGTTATGCCAATCTGCGGCATTATCCCTTAATTTTCTGGTACTTCATGTCAAGTTGCCATATCTTCCTGGGGTCATGGCCTCAGACATTATTATGTTAAATTTGTACGAGAAGTAAAAAACCGGAATAGCAGGTTATTTAGTGCTTTAGATTGGTCTGTTAATATCGACTGCTTTTAATTTGACACTGTAGTTAAATGGATCCGTCTCCTGAAATACTTAGCGCTGCACATCATTATATAGTCCCTTTAAAAAGCATTTAGCCCATACCAAGTAAAACATCAACAACGTAGAAATTTACACGTGTTCTTCATTCCACATGATTTTATATTAAGCATGTTATTTTCATAAAGCGTGTTAGTGCCACCTAATATATATATATAGATATAGATATGTTTATTTATTTATTTTTTACAGCATTTATTTTCTTGGTTAATGGTGTTTTTCTAATTATACTACTGTTAACTATTCAAGTTAGTTCGCAATGCATAAATTACTCAGTAATTTTTTCCTCATTATAACTTTTTAACTCCTAAAGACATGAATTGTAATTTTGTTATATATGTAGGAAGTCATGAACACTCACACTGAATTGAAGACTCCAGTCATGTCAGTAACCTTATAAACACGGTTTTAATCTACATGGAGAGGGTCCACACACAGGGGCGGCCATGTTACATTCACATGACCGGCCAAATACTACTGGCTTAATCTCAGTAACCATCCTATTATTTGACACTTTCACTCACTAATTAAAGTAATCATGGCTTACTGTGAACACTACATTTCTACAATAGCATCTGAAACAGAAAACAATTGATTTTAAATGATGCTGCATCCAAGCCTCTATGTGTCAGTGTATGTCCAAGATGACACAAAGACAAAAGTTACTGAGTGCACTTTTAATGTACACTGTGAAAATGTTACTGTACCTTTAAAAATCAGGACGCAATCCTGTTGTCTCTTTAGTAGAATTTATATTCAACCATCTATCACAGGTCAAATCCAAAACATCAATAATATTTAAGGACTTTATCTTTAAGAGATATGGTCCCTATGAAATACTTAATAAAACAGTTTTTGATAACCAAGCGTGAAAGAATGAGTCAAACACAAGTCTATTTAACAGTGAGCGTGGTAGCATTTTGTTCTTTTTATTGTAAATATTTTTGCACAAGAGGATCATTCACAATTTTATAAACTTAGGTTCAGGTATGAAATGAAGTGCATATGGCACTATGTGCCAAATACATTTTCACATACTGTATGTGTGACTGCATGTTGTATATAGCCTTATAGTGGCTTAGTCCGTTTTTGTAGTGTGCTGATCGTTGGGTGTGTGTGTGTGGTTGATTGTTCTTGCAGCTTGTTGTCCCCCTGTTCTCGTCAAACTGTGCAAAGCAGTACAGATCGTACAAACGCCTTGCTAACACATCAGCCTCCTCCACCCCTTCACAGCTCTTCTGCCAGCTCTGAGGAATGGGCTCGATGCCATAATGTGCCCCGGCAATTGCCCCTGCCATGCAAGCGATGGTGTCTGTGTCACTACCCAGAGCCAGGCTGTAGGCTATTGTCCTCTCCAGTCCTCCAAATCATTCCGGCAGCCCATCCCGGGGATTCAAACAATGCAGAACACAGAAGATTGCAGTGGGCACAGACTGTAAGGCAGCAATGCCATTCCCTGATTATGAAAAGCAAAGAAAGAGCGTTAAATAGAAGTGTAACAAAGACTCCTCCTTCAGTGGGGCAGTATGCCATAATGAAAGAGATACAAAACAACAAATCAATACTAACCCAGTTCAGATATGACCTCCTCAATGCTCACAGTGTTTCTCTCCATTAGTTCTTTCACTCTGTGCAAACATGTGCAATACGGGAACTCTGATAAATTGAGTCTGTGTAATAAAAAAGAAAGAAACATACAACTCAATTCAATTTGAAGGAATTTTGTTATGAAATTAAATGCATAAATCTTAAAATATTTTTTTTTTGAGTGTGTTGCTTGGAATCCATTAAGTAAGGAGTGGTTCAAGCAGGAGGTGTTCTTGAGTCTATTAGTACTGTTTTTTAATACAACCCCAATTCCAAAAAAGTTGTGACAGTATGAAAAACGCTAATAAAACAAAAAGTAATGATTTGTAAATTATATTCACCATTTGCCAAATTGAAAACACTACAACTACACATTATATGATGTTTTACCTTGTGAATTTCATTGTTTTTTTATGTCTAGTAATTTCAAATCAGATGATTGCAACATGCTTCTAACAAATTGTGATGGGGCAATTTAAGACTAATAACAATTTGACTAGTTGAAATAACAAGGTGACGTGAAACAGGAGATGTTAAACTGGTGAGGCACTCATGTTATAGGATAGAAGGAGCCTCCAAAAACAGCCTAGTCCTTCAAGAGCAAGGATCATTTGAGACTTGTCAATTTGCCAACAGAGGCTTCAGCAAATAATCCAGAAATTTGAGAACAATGTTCCCCGAAGACAAATTGGAAGGATTTTGGGCATTTCACCCTCTGCAGTACACAATATAATTAAAGGATTCAAGGAATCTGGTCAAATCTCAGTGTGTAAAAGGCAAGATGAAAACCACTTCTGAATGCATGTGATCTCTGATCCCTCAGACATCACTGTCTTAAAAAATATAATTGATCTGTAATGGATATCATGAACGCTTGGGATAACTTTAGTAAACCTTTGTTAGTCAACACACTCGGAAAGTAGAACAGTGGAACCGTGTTTTTTGGTCCGATGAGTCCACATTTTAAATAGTTTTTGAAAAACACACCCGTCGTGTTCTCTGGGCCAAAGAGGAAAAGGGCCATCCAAGCTGTTATCAGCATCAGGTCCAAAATCCAGTGTCTGTATGAGCCAGGGGTGTGTCAGTGCCCATGGAATGGGTAACTCGCACATCTGTGAGGGCACCATTAATGTAGACTGATATGTTAAAATTCAGTCTTTTCCAGGGATGCCCCAGCATTTTCAGTATGACAACTTCAAACCACAAACCGGCTGAATAAGTAGAGAGTGTGGGTGCTAGACTGACCTGTCTGCAGTCCTGACCATCTCCAATTGAGAATGTGTGGCACATTCGGCAACAAAGACCCCGTACAATTGTGCTGCTGAAGACTTACATAATGGTTGAATGGGGGAAAATTCCACTTTTTAAACTTAATCCCTAAATGCTTAATAAGTGTTATTAAAAGAAATGGTCCCAACTTTTTTGGAATGTATTGCAATCTTCTGATTTGAAATTACTGTATATTTTCAAAACAAACAAACAATGAAATTCACAAGGTAAATCATCATTGTGGTGGTGGGGGCGTGGTCGAGCACCAGTTTGTAAATGGAGAGCGAGATCAAGAGATGACAACGGTGAGAACTATCTCCTTTCAATGATTATATTTAACACCCGTTTCTCATTGCAGTGAGGGCGTGAGAGGGATTTAAGAGCGAGCCAGATGCCAGAGAGGTGAGAGAGAGTCTGACACACATATCGAACCCTGTACATATTTCTTTGAGTTTTGTGCGACATCTGTATGATTAAAATAAAGATCACGTGGATTGTTGATCCGGTACCCGCTTCCTCCTCTGCACACACAACGAACCCGTTACAATAATATAATGTGTAGCTGTAGTGCTTTCAATTTAGCAAATGGTGAATATAATTTACAAATAACTCCTTTTTGCTATTATTAGCATTGTTCATACTGTCCCAACTTTTTCGGAATTGGGGTTGTAATTTTCGATGTAAACGTATTTGACCATTGCAACATGTCTTTCTGCTTTTTCAGGGTTTCATGCCACGAATGCCACATTTTTAAGACATCATGTCATGTTATAAACAGTGTAACTTTTAATAGCATTTCCAAGACACTGTTAAATATAAAATATAATGCACTGTTAAATGTGAGACATGCATTATATTTCCTTTCGCAATGTCTCGCTGTTTTTAACACAAGAACACGTTCCATGTGAACAGGCCCTTACACTGTAACAAAACAAGGTAAGCTGTTTTAGATACATCCGACACAAGTCCTATCTTTTTATGAGTTCACTTATGCTTTAGCATCAAGCTGGGCTGTTTCATCTTTTTCCACCTCTTCCATTTTTAAGATCAGTCTGATAATGAAATCCCGTGGCAGAGCCAAGGCCCCCTGTAGAGACAGATGGACAGCAAGGGCCTGCAACACTGCCCCGTTGTAGCCCAAAGAGCATGAGTGTGTTAACATTGCGCCAAGCCGTGAGTACTGCCAAAAGCAAACAGAAGGACACAATGTTAGCCCGGATAAGTCCAAATTAGCCTCTCAAATCAGGCATTTTAAAAATGCGAGAGTTTATTATAGAGAATCGTTTCTTCTAAAATTATACATTTGACGGTTTTCATGACCGCCACAAAAATATTTGTAGTCCATAATCCTATTATGCTACGTCTGGAGGAATGCAAACACATAGTTTTACCAGCTTTGTAGATTGCTAATTGCTTCACAAGCACAATTTCTCACCCTGCGCACATCAGCGGGACTTTCAAAGGCCAGAGCGAATGGTGCAGCTCTCATTGCGCCCCCGTTCCCGAAAGAACCGCGGCCACCAAACTGAGACCTTGCCGGCTGAAAAACATCCTTCAGATGTGGCGATGCAAGCTTCCGCAGTACCTGTATGACGCCCCACCCATAACCTCGCCCTGGGGCACGGTTATACTCCTTTGCGAATCTGGAATCAGGTGAAATAGCATATAGGTCACGTGCGATGGTGAATACCTGATTAAAATGACTCTTTTACCCATATGTATGTCCAAACTGTAACTTACCTTCGAGCCATGTCTTGTTCATCAAACTCTGTCCTGGTTAGGAGTGAATCAGCAACACATCGCATCATGGCAGTGTCATCACTGTATTGAAGTATACCTGGGGATAAAATAATAATTTATATATTATAATAATATAAAAATTATATATATTTGCAAGTTTAGGTGTTCTTTAAAGGGTTTGTTCAGACAAAAATTTGAATTCTCTCATCATTTACTCACCCTCATGACATCCCAGATGTGTACGACTTTCTTCTGCTGAACACAAACAAAGATTTTTTTTAATAATATTTCAGCTCTGTAAGTCCATACAATGCAAGTGAATGGGTACCAACATTTTAAGCTCCAAAAAGCAAATAAGGTCAGCATAAAAGTAAACCATACACATCCAGTAGTAGATTTTAATCCTTTAATCCTTAATATTTAAGTCCTTTTTTACTATAAATTCTCCTCCCTGCCCAGTAGATGGTGATTTGCATATAGAATGTGATTCACCATATGCAAAAGTAGAATGTGGCAGTGAAAGTGGATATTTATTGTAAAAAGGGACTTAAATATTGATGTTTCTCACCCACACCTATCATATCACTTCTGAAGATATAGATTTAACCACTGGAGTCTTAAGGATTACTTTTATGCTGCCTTTATGTGCTTTTTGGATCTTCAAAGTTTTGGGCCCATTCACTTGCATTGTATAAACCAACAGAGCTGAAATATTTTTTTAAAATTTTCGTTCGTGTTCAGCAGAAGAAAGAAAGACATGAACATCTGGGATTGCATGAGTAAATTATGAGAGAATTTTTATTTTTGGTTAACTACTCATTTAACGTGATCTGAGAACCATGATTTATAGAAAATAAATGTTAAATAAAGATACAATTGTGACTGTTCGTTTTTACACCTCTTATTGCTTTGGTGATGATAATTATCGCTGTTATGGCCTTCTGATCCAGTAATTTTGTAGTTGATGGCAGATATTAAATATCAGATATTTGTATCATAGTCGAGTTTAAGTTTGATAAGGATGGTAAATACAAGAGTGCTCACCATCGCCCCGCGTTTCATCCTCCAACGCACTGAGATGCAGCAGAACTCGATCCAAAGGCACATCCACAGCACCTTCAAACTCGCCGCCTATACAGTCTCCCAACACGGCACCGACCAGAGCGCCGCGGGACATGTCCTCGTTGATAAAACAACAATAGTAAAACTATAACTTCAACAATTCATGTGTTATAGTTTCATTTACCTTGGTCAAACCAATGACCCACCTTCTACTGAACGCGAGCGCGCTCCCGCGACCGGGGATACACTTAATTTCAGGGGTAAGTACCTTGGCACGACACCTGTCCAGTGTCGCCGGCGCTGCTACACGTGCTGCAGCGGACATTTCTCGTACCGTATAGCGTCCTAAAACCAAACTGCACTTGTGAAATCAATTCAGACAACCCTAGTATGAATGTATGACATTACAAACAACATTACCGTGTGGCCGGGATTTGTTCGCTTGGAGGAGTGTTGTAATTGTGTGCCCCTCTTCGTACCGCACCATCCACCATGCCAAATATAAACGCATTGTGATTCTGCAGAGTTAACAACTTGCTAATGTTATACAATTAACTGTAATTCAGGTCGATTAATTATAAAAACATTTGAAATAGGTCATAATTCACATAATTCTGCGGTGGCTCTTGTTCGTGTATGAAAAGTGTTGTTTCTCAATGTTTTTATTTCATAAATTACAGAATCGCAGGACACTAACAGTCAGAGACCTCCGCAGTTCTGTCACTTTATAGAGCGTAACGGGTCAACTTGCGTATTACGACAGTAAATCACTGTTTGCGGATTCAACACAAATTAATGAGGGGAAAGCAAAGGTAATGCAGGGGCATGTTTTAAGGGTAACGCAAAGCAGGCATGGGAGGGTTTGAATGTTATGATGGAAAGAAAGGGGAAGAACATTTACACCACTCATTCATATAATGCATCTTTTGCAGATGATTTAAATGTATTTTTAGTAGGTTTGATAATGGTGAATGTATACCTGAATCTAATAGGATTTGCTTTGAAATTCCTTTATATGAGAATATTACCCTGGAAGAATATGAGATTGCATATTGTTTGTCTCGTATTAAGCCTAATAAGGTACCTGGACCTGATGGGATGAATGGGCATGTATTGAAAGACTGTATTTATCAATTGGGGTTTTTACCAACTATTCCAGCTTTTGATTAATGCAAAAACAGTACCAAATTTGTGGAAAATCAGTCCCATACCAAAAAAAAAGAAAAAAGAAAAAAGGAGATAAACAGTTAAAGGATTTTAGACTCATTGCCCTCACATCTGTATTGGGAAAATGCATGGAAAGAGTATTTCATGTAATGATTTCTGTGAGTGACGTTCTAGATCCATTGCAATTTGTATATAGACAAGCTAGAGGTAGGCTACTGATGATGCTGTGTTAACTTTATATAATTCAGTTAATGAACATGTACAACAAACTACGTTAGGATTTTGTTTTTAGACTTTACATCAGCTTTTAACACAATGAAGATCCATATTCTTATTCAGCGACTGATTTGGGGATTAAAGATTTCCTTTCTAAATGGCCACAAAGAGTGTCTGTTAATGGAAACATGTCTGGAACAATTATTTTAAACACAGGAGCCCCACAAGGAGCAATTTTATCACCGTTACTCTTCTCTTTGTATATTAATGAGTTTACAATTAGAAATAAGGTGTTAAGTCTTTTTAAATATGCTGATGATGGCTCTCGTGGGTCTTTTGCAAGTAGGAAAGATAGGTATGACTTGCACATACCAAGAGCACATAAAAGCCCTTTTTGAGTGGTGTCAGCTGAATGCACTTGTGATAAATGTGGATAAAACAAAAGAATTGGTAGTTACTGGAGATAAGCGGAATATTTTGAAGTTGGAACCTGTAATACTTTGTGGGAATCCAATTGAATTTGTTTGTAATTTTAAGTATTTGGGGGCACACATACAGGTGAAACTCGAAAAATTAGAATATCGTGCAAAAGTTCATTAATTTCAGTAATTCAACTTAAAAGGTGAAACTAATATATTATATAGACTCATTACAAGCAAAGTAAGATATTTCAAGCCTTTATTTGATATAATTTTTATGATTATGGCTTACAGCTTATGAAAACCCCAAATTCAGAGTCTCAGAAAATTAGAATATTACATGAAATCAATAAAAAAAGGATTTTAAATACAGAAATGTCAGCCCTCTGAAAAGTATAATCATGCATATGTACTCAGTACTTGGTTTGGGCCCCTTTTGCATTAATTACTGCCTCAATGCGGCGTGGCATGGATGCTATCAGCCTGTGGCACTGCTGAGGTGTTATGGAAGACCAAGATGCTTCAATAGCGGCCTTCAGCTCTTCTGCATTGTTTGGTCTCATGTCTCTCATCTTTCTCTTGGCAATGCCCCATAGATTCTCTATGGGGTTCAGGTCAGGCGAGTTTCCTGGCCAATCAAGCACAGTAATACCATGGTCATTGAACCAGGTTTTGGTACTTTTGGCAGTGTGGGCAGGTGCCAAGTCCTGCTGGAAAATGAAGTCAGCATCTCCATAAAGCTTGTCTGCTGAAGGAAGCATGAAGTGCTCTAAAATGTCCCGGTAGACGGCTGCGTTGACTCTGGACTTAATAAAGCACAGTGGACCAACACCAGCCGATGACATGGCTCCCCAAACCAACACAGACTGTGGAAACTTCACACTGGACTTCAAGCATCTTGGATTGTGTGCCTCTCCATTCTTCCTCCAGACTCTGGGACCTTGGTTTCCAAATGAGATGCAAAATTTGCTCTCATCAGAAAAGAGGACTTTGGACCACTGAGCAACAGACCAGTTCTTTTTTTCTTTAGCCCAGGTAAGACGTTTGACATTTGAAGCCCATGTCCAGGACCTGTCTGTGTGTGGTGGCTCTTGATGCAGTAACACCAGCCTCAGTCCACTCCTTGTGAAGCTCCCCACACATTTGAATGGCCTTTTCCTGACAATCCTCTCCAGGCTACGGTCATCCCTGCTGCTTGTGCACCTTTTTCTTCCACACTTTTCCCTTCCACTTAACTTTCTATTAATGTGCTTTGATACAGCACTTTGAGAACATCCAACTTCTTTTGCAATTACCTTTTGAGGCTTTCCCTCCTTGTGGAGGGTGTCAATGATGGTTTTCTGCACAACTGTCAGGTCAGCAGTCTTCCCCATGATTGTGAATTCAACTGAACCAGACTGAGAGACCATTTAAAGGCTCAGGAACCCTTTGCAGGTGTTTAGTTGATTAGAGTGTGACACTTTGAGCCTACAATACTGAACCTTTTCACAATATTGTAATTTTCTGAGATTCTGAATTTGGTGTTTTCATAAGCTGTAAGCCATAATCATCAAAATTATATCAAATAAAGGCTTGAAATATCTTACTTTGCTTGTAATGAGTCTATATAATATATTAGTTTCACCTTTTAAGTTGAATTACTGAAATTAATGAACTTTTGCACGATATTCTAATTTTTCGAGTTTCACCTGTAGATGCTCAACTTAGTTTTAGAGAGAATACTGACAGCATTTGTAAGAAAGCTCAACAAGGGTTGTATTTGATCAGGAGGTTAAATCACTTTGGTGTGAGTAAGAACATAATTGAAATGGTCTATAAAAATGTAGTTGAAAATATTTTAACTTTTAACATGACTGTGGTATGGTAATTTGAGTGTTAAAAACAGGGTCAAGATGACCTTGGCAATCGGCAAGACACAGAGACATCTGAATGATCTATATACAAGTCAAGCGAAAGGCTTTAGTGATAGTAGGGGATGTGTCTCACCCTCTTCATGGTGAGTTTCACCTGTTGCCATCAGGGAAACATTATAGTCAACCACGTGCAATGAAGAAAGTTTATCAGTTATCTTTTGTGCCCAATGCAGTTAATATTTGAAATGCAAGGGATTGGTGACTTCTGTCTTGTCTTATATGCCTTTTTAAATGTATATTTATATATTATTTGTGATGTATTGTATGGTGAAGCCAGATACAGTTTTCTTCAACGTGGAAAATAAAGTTAACCAACCAACCAACCAAGCCGTAAACTGATACCTAACTGTCGCAAAATTGTCCACGTCTTCTCTGACAAAACAGCAATTATATTGTAGTAAACTCCACACATAGTTCATTCTTAAAGGATTTATTAGTGTCAAACATGTTGAAGATTAACGGAAAGGTGGTAAATTCATTAAGTGATGCGCTGTTTCCTCACAAAATCCCCTTAAGAAGGGCTCTGAAATAGTAATGGCAAGTACAAGTACTACATTATGATGCGTCATAGATTCGACACTATTTAGTAGTGAAAATAATAAAATCAAGGTAAATACTGTTACACTGCATAGACAATACCGTCTAATGTTTGTTTTCAATGTTTTAGTAAAACTTATTTATAATACTAATCAGGGGGGTGATTATGAGTAGCAAGGGCCCCCAGACAAATCTTCTTTTACGGCCCCTAAAAAAAAGTTTTTTCGTCTAAAATTGCCTTTATTATGATCAGCGTGTTTAAATCTTTCACAAACACATTATTTTTGTGAAAATTAATCAAAGATGTCATCATCTCTGGCATAGATGGCAAGGAAAACAAGCTCTCATGAGAATGTTTCCATGATTTGATATTTATATTCAATGTATAGGCACTTAACTTTAGCTAACAGTATTTTAAGATATACTCATGTGATACATTGTTTTTTGTTGGTAGATTTTCAGTTTAAGGAAAAATAAAAAATGGTCCATTCAAACTTTTACATTTTCCACATTTTCTCTCAAGGGGTACACCTGAACCCCCATAAAGTATCTTTCTTAAATCACAAGGCCTGCTACGCCCCATATGTATCTAAAAATCCTCAAACACAAATACTGCTGTCATTCAGCATCAAAACAAACAGTTGATTTGATCTTTTAATTTAAAATCTTGTCTTTTAATATTCATATCAAAGTGTACTCAGCTGATGAACTAATTGAAATATTTGAATCTTTTGGTAGGAGATCCCCCAAACCCCATTACTTTGGTTTTGTCTCTGGGGCCCAAATGTCATAATCTTGCCTGATCTTGAAGAAACTGTTTTGACTTTATGATTTTTTTCTTTTACGAAGTACTATTGCTGCCAACTTGTACATTTATAATAACTATTTCATAAAACTGATTAAGCATTCCTTATGTAGGAAATTTAGAGACTGGACCTCTTGATTAATTGAATACCCTTGTTATACATAATGTAAACTCAATGTTAATACTTGTAAATACTACAAATTATGCATACAAAAAACAATAATGTAACAAAATATGTAATAAATGTGTAAACATGCATACATTTAAAGGGGCAATAATACATTATGACATATTTTAGCTTAATCAAACACTTTAAATATAAAGAATTTAACAAATAGACTCTTACAACATGTACATATGTGTTTGGTGAAACTTGGCAGAGTTCAGGCAGTTCTGGCTCACGCTGCTACTTATTTTCTAACTCAAATGAATGATGGGATGTGTTCCATCAGAAGTGATCATCCCTATTCCCCATTTCCTTTAAAGACTTTATCCTCCATTGTGAGAGCTTCGAATGGCTGAAATGGGGCTCATAAATAGTGGTCATTTGGTCATTTGGTAATTTTATTATAAATTCTGTTTGCCATGACCCTATAGCTTGGCTACCATTATTATTCTCTCATCGAAAGTCCTGTGAAGGCATCATGTAAGCCCTTACACTTACCCCTTAGAGCAGATAATATTAACAGTATTTTATATGATCTAAGAGTCTGTTTTTGATTGTTCATGATTTCAAACTTCAGAATCTGCTTTAAGATGCTCTCTTCTTTCTTTCTTTCTTTCTTACTGTACATTTACATTTACATATATGCATTTGGCAGACGCTTTTATCCAAAGCGACTTACAGTGCACTTATTACAGAGACAATCCCCCTGGAGCAATCTGGAGTTAAGTGCCTTGCTCAAGGACACAATGGTGGTGGCTGTGGGGCTTGAACAGTCCTTCTGATTACCAGATTACCAGTTATGTGCTTAGACCACTACACCACCACCACTCCATACTGTAAAATTCAAACTTCAAGCAATTAAAACTACTTTAAACTTTCAGACAAGGTTTTGTTAAACCAACATTATACTTTGTCTCGACAAACTTTACATTTTAGGTCAGTACGTTTGTACCACACAAAATAAAATATCAATATCTTCTTTTTCCCAACAACCTAAGCCCCGTTATTTTTTGTAATATTGGGTAGAAATTAAATAAAGGTTTTTGTTCAACAGCACTTTTCATACAAAGCATAAAGCTTATCCCTATAAAGCCTATATGAAATAACAGTCCGAAAATTCAATTTTTTAAAGAGTGGCTTTATGAAAAAAATAAATAAATCAATTAGAAACAGGAAGGCAAAAGGGTCCTTATATAAGCGGGCTGGTGGCGCTCATAGTCACAGGGCCCCCTATTTAGCGGGGCTTGTATAAGCTGACGGTTGTGGGGGCCACATATTCAAGCGTATATAAAAATTTGTTTTCAAAGTTGATGGGCAGCCAGACCTTGCAACCCAGGGCCCCCCAGGGCCACTGGCCCGGTCTGTAATACACCTGTAATAAAAGTAAAATATTATTAATATTTGGGTTTCATTTGTGCATTTGCAGATGATAAGATGCTTGTGTTACGCTGCTTATTCAGTCAATACACCATATGCTCATTCTTCTGATTTCTCTCTTCAAATAACAGTTTTTTCTCTCTCCTAATCTTTTTTTTCCCGCTCTTCAGAAAAGCAATGTGGTACCAACTTTGGCCACCAGGTACCACTATCAGTAAACATGTAATCATATGCTTTTAATGCTCTCTCTTAATTATTTCACCTTAAACATTTCATTTTGATAAATTGGGCGAAAAATGTGTAATGTGATACAATTATGTTTAAAAACGTAGTTTCTTAAAAGTCTCTTTCAATCCCTGAAAGTATCTCCCGTTATCTCCATTGCAGTCATCCGGCTGAATGTGCGTTTAGTCTCATGACACATATATTGACATTACCATGAACCCTTAACACCCAAGAATGAATCAAGTTGCTAAACTACTAATAATTAACACCATTAAATGTAAAATTAAAATTAGCTATCAAATCATGTTGACTTGTGCTCTTTGTTGCATAAACAGGGTACGAGTCTGTATGTCTCAAATCTGGCATACACCTTGGACAGTGAGCAGCTCCGAATGACCAATGTTAAGGTATATTGGTTGTTTTCAAAGGGACTGGTAGGTAAATTTGAAGAGAACAGCCACATAATTGAGAAAAATATGTTGACCCTTCTATGATCGGATAATGAAGAATGGGCGGAGCCAAGGCTATGACTTTTCCACACCTGAAGCTGTCAATAATACCTTATCCAAGATGAATGGCTGTGTTGTCGCCAACTGGCCATTGAAGGTCGCTCTTTCTCAGCACGTGGAGGGGAAAGCCCAAACTGAAGACCAGGACAGTTCCCTCTTCCAGGAACATCATGGCCACTGCTTCACAGGCAGATAACATTTTAATAGAAATTTACATGACAGCTGTTGAGTGTTCACTGATTTGATTTATTGGGCTTAGTTGTAATGTTAATGACATGTGTGTGTGTCCAGGTGCCTGAAGCTCTACTTGAGTCTGAGGACACCATTGAGGCTGGCAAGATATCACTTAACACCACTAATGTGCCAGTCTCTAATGGCCAAGATAATAAAGAACCTTCCAAGGGTTTACTCTTAGAGGAATACCTTTTAAAAAAATATTTTTATATTGGTCTACACCATTTATCAAGCATTGCTGAGTGAAATGGCAGGTGTATTCTCTTCTCAGCTGACAGTGACAATGGAGGGTTCTGGCATTTTCAAGCCACAACTCGCCGAGCCTAAACCAGCCGTGAAGAGGCTGCAATGCTAGACTGTGAGCCACACCACTATTTGGCTTTACTTCCGTCCTTCATATTGTCACTCAAGTGCTTTATGTGCTGATATGTTTTGTTGTTATTGTACAGTGGTAAATATGCAGAGCTATCAGGAGGTCTCAGGAGCCATGGAGCACCCACTTTGTGAGGAGCTCCAGATATTGGCCAGTAGACAATGGAGAACCTTCAGAATGCGTTCTGTATTCCAAGGTTTCATTAAAGCTTATTCTCAGAGGAATCTCATTTGAAAACGTTGTTTTATATAGGTCTGCACCATTTATGGAGGATTGTTAAGTGAAACATGGCCTGAATATTCTCTTTTCAGCTAACTGTAATATTGGATGGTTCAGGGTGTCATGAGGCTGTAATGCCTGACTGTGAGTCACCTCGCTTTTTGCCTTTAATCCATCTGGTATATTATCACTCCATTACTTTAATTGACACATTTAGTTGAATGTATAATACATTGTTTATGCTTACATGTTTTGTTGTTGTTGTACAGCTGCAAATGTGCAGAGCTGTCAGGAAGCCTCAGGAGTCATAGAGCCTCCACAATGTGAGGAGCTCCAGAAAGTGGCCCATGAAATTTCACTTTAGGGTGAGTTTTGGCCCCTGTGGTGCCACATCATTTACTAACAGAAACATTCTGACACAGTTTTTAGTGTTCCTGACCGAACATTCTCTCCTTTCCTTCCAGTATCTCAATCCCTGGACATCATGCCAAGTGATGCCAATGAATCAACTTCAGCTTCCCAGCAGGTACAGATCATTTTTATGGTTGTATAACACACAGTTTTGGAACTCTACTCTGAATTAATCAAAAGACTATTTGAGTATCCTATGAAGGCGTTTAGCTGGCAGCCATGACAGCTTAAGCTAGAGCACATTGGTGATGTACATTTGTGTGTCCAGGTGAATGAAGCTATTGAGTTCCTTGAAGCTATTGAGGCTGCCGAGACATCAGTTGACTCAACTGATATGCCAGCCTTTAATGGCCTAGACAATAGAGAACAATCAGCAGGCTTCCCCAATTCCAAGGTATGAACAAATCTTTATTCTCAGAGGAATCCCATTTTTAAAAGGAGTTTTATGTAAGTCTACACAATTTACAGAACATTGTTGAATTAAACACGGCATGTTTATTCTCCTCTTGAGGGGTTCTGAAATCTCCTTGTCACAACTCACCGAGCTCCAAACCAGCCCAGAAGAGGCTGCAATGCCGGACTGTGAGTAACACCACTTTTTTGCTTTACTTGATTCCTTTAGTTTATCACTCCAGTGCTTTATTTGACACCTTTGGTCATGTATAATCTTCAAATATTTGTGCTGATATGTTTTGTTGTTATTGTTCAGTGGCAAATGTGCAGAGCTGTCAGGTGACCTCAGGAGTCATAGAACAGCCACACTATGTGGAGCTCCAGACATTGGCCCGTAGGCAATGGAGAACCTTCAGAAGGCTTTCCCAATTCCAAGATTTGAGCAAATCCTTTTCTCAGAGGAATGTTATTTGAAAAAATAGTTTTATATAGGTTTACCCCATTTATAGAGGATTTTTTAAGTGAAACATGGCCTGTATATTCAATGCTTGACTTTGAGTCACCCTACATTTTGGCTTTACTTCCATCCATTATATTATAACTCTAGTTCTTAAATGGACACATTTTGTAATGTCATGTATAATTAAAATGTTTATGCTTATATGTTTTATTGTTGTACAGTGGGAAATGTGCAGAACTGTTAAGAGGCCTCAGAAGAAATAGAGCCTCCAAAATGTGAGGAGCTCCAGAAAATGGCCTCCAGAAACCTCACTCATGGTTGAGTTATGAACTCTACTGTGATATGTAATTTACTAACAAAAACACACTTACAGTTTCCAGTGTTCCTGACAGCACTTACACTCCTTTCCTGCCAGTATCTAAATTCCTGGACATCATGCCAAGTGATGCAAATTAATGGACTCCAGCTCCCCAGCAGGTACAGATTATTTGCATTCTTGCTGCACTTCATGGCGTTTAGCTGGCAGACATGGTAGCTTAAGCTAGTGCTCAGGAGTGGTGTACATTTGTGTGTCCAGGTGACTGAAGCTATTGAGTACCTTGAAACCATTGTGGCTGACGAGACATCACTTAACACCACTGATGTGCCAGCCTCTAATGGCCTCTTGAACCTTAAAAGGGCCTCATGATTTCCAAGGAATGAGCACATTTTAGAAAAGAAATACCATTTGAAAAAGGAGTTTTATATAGGTCTACACCATTTATGGAACATTGTTGAGTATAATCATGGCATGTGTATTCTTCTCTTAGCTGGCAGTGAATATTGAGGTATTCTGGCATCTCCTTTTCAATTCTAGTCGAGCTCCAAACCAGCCATGAAGAGGCTGCCATTCCGGAATGTAAGTCACACCACTTTTTGGATTTACTTCTGTTCTTTATATTATCACTCTAGTGCTTTAATAGCCACATTTAGTATTATGTATAATCTTAAAATGTTTGTGCTTATATGTTTTGTTGTTGTTGAACAGTGGCAGTTGTGCAGAGCTGTCTGGAGGCACCAGGAACCATAGAGCCTTCACAATGTTAGGAGCTCCAGAAAATGGCCCCTGAAAATTCTCTCATGGGTATTTTTTGGCCAAAGCGATGCCATATAATTTACATCTACAAACAACTGTATGTAGTTTTCACAGTCCCTGACTTGTTCTCCTTACTCACCAGTATCTCAGAAAATGAACATAAACCCTGGTGATGAAAGTGATACCAATAAATCAGCTCCCCTGAATGTACAGAGAAAACCTCCTCCAAAACCTACTATCACTTTCATGGTGGCATCACACTGCTGTCTTTTCTAAAATAGCCGGAAGCCCTTACACATGTCTCTTTGTCTACCATATCAGGAGGGTGACTCAAGTCAGGAGTCTTTATTTTGGAGACCCTGGCTCAAAAAAACATTGGAAAGTAGTTTAAGAGTAAGTGTGTGCTGCCCCACAAGATGGAGTGTCCTCGGTCACTGGGACCTCAGGTTAGTACCGTTTCAGTATAATCTGCTCAGCTTGTATATCATCGAGTGTTAGGATGAATGGTTTTGTGTTAAAAAGTGGATATTGTCTGTCAGTGCTGTTTGTGTTTTCAGACAAATTACGCAGTGATGCATCATTCCCAGATGCAGTAGAAAGATATATCAGATACAAAGCAATTGAGAAAAAAATTGCAATTAAAAAAGTGGCATAAAAGCATAATAATAAAGTGTTTTGAGTGTGTTTTTCTAATTTTCATTTATGTCCTACTAAATTAGTGATATTTGATATTAAACCACTTTGTTCAAAACTGCTTTTTTAAACAAATTATAGTAAGACAAAATAGATGGAGATTGGTAACATTTTACAATAATATTTAATATGTTATCATTAGCAGATTAATCAGGTATCATAAACTAACAATAAAACTAAATATTTTTTCAACTTTTATTAATCATGGTTAATGTTATTTTAAGGTAAATTTAAGATAAAATTGTTCATAGTTAGTTCATGTTAGTTTATAATTCTTTGACTAATGTCAACATATACATCTTTTGATTTTAAACATGTATTAGTATATGTTGAAATTAACCATTAATAAGTGCTTTAAAAAACATGGTTTACTATTATTTCATTAGGCATGCTGCTGCTCCTGCTGACTGACATGTCAATATGCTGCTGCTTTTGGAACAGAAAAATAATTCTTCTGAGACAGAAGAGATGTACTTCTGCTACTGTACAAACATCAAGATTACACCCACCAACAGCAATAGCTGAAGATAGAAAATACAAGCATGTGAGCTGCAGCGGGGTGGATTTCGGTTGCGTGTAGCTGGGCATGTATCCCTAAACGTGTTGATTATGTGTTCCTGATGGGCCTAGTGACACGAATAACTATGTGTATGAGACTAAAATTAAGCAAATAAGTTAAATACTATCAACATGCCTCGTAGAGTTTCCCGACTCAACTTAATTGTCATTTTAGTAAAGGCAACTTTTCAATTTGATTTAAGATTTAAATTTATGTTGAAAGACAGGGGAGTAGGTTTGATCTTGGCAAACAAGATCTGCTTTATCCATGCTGCTGCTGCTGCTTGACATGAGTCAATCCATCAGTTCTGACCGCCAGACATGCCACACACAATTCACGTTTTTAAATGTTTTTTAATAGAGGGGCGGGAGCAATGCTCGTGACAGGGAGTGGGGGACTCCTGTAAAACTGTCACAGATGGAGCAGAACAGTTTAATCAGTACAATAGTTTCTGCTGTTGTTGCTGCTTTTCCATTTCATTCATTAAAAGCACTTTCTCTGCAATTACATGTTTTTTACACAACAGCTTCACCTACAGAACAACAGGAAAAGAAAAACTTGTAGTTAGTTTGTTGTCAAAACATCTATTTGTAGAAAATAAAAATGCATGGGTTCTGAGCCTATGTTATGGGAATGCACTGAAGTGCACAAACCTGGAGCTTTATCTCCTCAATCTTGCTTTTGTCTCCCTCCAGACTGTATCCATATTTTTGCAGAAGTCCTTGAATGTGCCTTGTTGGTGAGAAATATGGTTATGGTAACATTCAGAAATAATTTTTTAAATATTACTTTCAAAACTTATACTGGGCCAGTCTGATCTCTGACCTTTGAACATCAGTGTTGGATTCCAGTGCATAGCGCTCTTGTAGGAAATGTTGTAACTCTTCGCCTTGTGCTTCTAAAGTGCTCATGGCCTCGCAGGCAGCGATGCGCACTCTGGGTTCCTCCTCATGGTGAAGTGCCCAGATCAACAACTTATGGAGAGCTTGGGTCATGCAACCTATTATTCCTAAAGCTTAATGTATATAATAATAATTCCTTAATATAATATAAAAAATGTAACATTGTTTATTAGACATAGAATATGTACACATACTGTGATAAAAGGAATATTCAGAATTTTCATTGTTGAGTGAATTAGTAATTTAATATAGTGTAACTTGAAGATATTTATCAGAAATGTGTTTCCTTGCTACCGTTTCTGAGCTTACCATTAATTGCTTCCACTTTCACTTTCCATGATGGGTCATTCTCCATCAAGTTCATTAAATTATCCAGAATCTGTGAAAGGGTTTTAATTACTATTGAATTAATGTCGTCATTCAAGTGAACCCTGAATGAATGAGCAATTTTCTGTATATTTTACTATTTGTTATCAAGGATCTTCATGTTTAGAATTATTTTACTATTAGACTAGTTTTATTCTCCATGTTCAGAATGTAATTTACACAGATTGAATTTCCTAAGTGTTTAAAGTCAAGTTCTGTATTGTCATTTGCAGAGAAACAGACAAACTGTGAAATGAAATTCTTACCAAGAAAAGATTTACAGAAGAAAATTAGAAGAATGGATGGATGGATGGATGGATAGATAGTAGGTAGTGTATCAGTATAAACATTTCTCACCGACTGATCTTCCATCATTAGAGATGCTGCAGTTAAGCAAGCTTGCAGGCGCACAGCAACAAAGTCATCCTTAAAGCACTGCAGGAAATTGGGCAGTAGCTTGGGTGTCATTATACTGAGCTGACCAATGAACTCCAGTGCTTCCACCCTGCAAGCTGTTGGACCCTCTTTCAGCTTCACACTATGGAGGTATTGTTTGTCTTTTAAAAATGAATTGAATTGATGAAGTAGTCATGACATAAATAGAGTAAAGAGTTTAGTTTTTGATTTATTTGTTGGGGAGACTCAATAACCTCAACTCATTGTGCATCTCCCTGCCAACATCCAGTTTACTAAGAGCCTGAGCTGCAGCCTGACGAACAGCAGTGCTCCAGTCATTCCACATTATGTACATCAGTTTGTTGCAAATATCCTGCAAGAAAGCATTTCTTATGTTGAACACTCTGGGTTATGTTCACTAGTAGAGTTTTGAGATTTGTTTTTGTTATTCATAATTATCCTGCTATATATATATATATATATATATATATATATATATATATATATATATATATATATATATATTTTATTATGTCCTATTCTCATTTGATTATTTTTGAACAGCAAACTGTATTGGTCAACAGTCTTTTCTTTTAATCATGCTTTATAAATAAATTGACTTGACTTTTGTAATCTTTCATCAATGTAATAACTTGCTCTACTTCTGAAATAATGTCACCAATCCCTCTTATTTCTCAACCGCTGGTTCAATTCTGGTATGTTACGGGAAAAATCTAGAGTTGCCACACAATTGCCGCAAATTAAAATGCAAAGATTTGTGGCAAATTCTTTATTGTCGACAAAGGTTTCTGCAAGTTCACTATCGGTGAAGAGCACCGAAACTTCAGGCAAACATTTGCAGAGAATATAGCAAACTCATTTGGATATGAAATTAACAAGTGTCGAAGTTTTCAGCAAGTTTGCAGCACGTTTGCAAAAACTCTAGCTATTTTGGAAGGGAATGGATAAAACCAAGTCCACTCCTTGCTGAATATCGTTACACTCGGAAATATGTCAGATTACAGAAGTAAAATGGGTTGTGAATAGTTTACATTGACTTAAAAGAGTTTCTATTATGTTATAATAGAATACCTATATACTGTTCATTACCTTATTGATAGGACCATTGAGTTGTGCAATGCTGTTACAGGCCTGAACTCGAGTTTTCCAGTTAGCACAGTTTAACTCCTCAGCCAGCAGAGAGCGCACTACAGTCTGAATGGGAAACACACATTGTATAATAAATGACTGGCCGATATCATGCAAAAAAGGTTTACTAGTTAACATAGTGCACACAGATTACTGTAACTCACAGTCTTCCTGCTAATGCTGGAGAGTAAAGTCATAGACTGCTCCTGATCTGATGGAGCATCACTGAAGAAGTGCTGTGAAAGAAGTCTCTGTATGACAGCTTGTCTCATATCACCCTCTATGGCCAGGCACTGAGCTGCCACCCAGCTGTCTGCACCTGTGCCTGAAGGGTCTGAGTCATATTACATATGATGGTCATTTTGAGTGAACATCTATGTAGAAGAGATTTCTTACATCTGACATCAGTTTTTATTTTAATGAAGTTTATAGCCGTTTTATGTATCTTAAGACTTCTTATGACATAAGCACTGCTATTCTTCCACACAATAATTTTTTTGCGCACCTTGCTTCAATGTGTTTTGTAGTATGTCTCTTGCACGTAAGTTAGGTGTCCTCATAGCATACTGGCACACTGCAGCAGCCATCTGAACTTTCTTTACTGGGTCATCCAGAGCTGAGACAATGAGAGGCTGCAGTTCTTGAGGTACTGCATGTAGATTCGATGCCTTACCATGTTGAGCTGGCCAAAACTCTTTGGTAGATAAAGTGTATGGACAAAATCAAAAACCTGGTTGGTTTTACCAAAATGTTTCTCTCTCGTGCTTATTCTATTCACTTCTATTATATTCTATTCTTTTATATTCTATTACATAGTGTGTATGCATTGGAAAACGCTGACGTTTAAGCTGCGAGACTTACGTACCTACTTTGCCTGGGCGAGGCTCCTCTTGTGGTCCATTAACTGCTCCTGATGCACAAGTTATAATTGCCTCCAGCCGCGCAGAGTAATGAGGGTCAATAAGAGCCCTCTTTAGGCCCTTAATTGTCACACTCTGCCAGGACAACTCTAGAAGAAAGACTGAATGATTCTCCAAAAGTTGTTTCCATGCAAAAGTAATACATTTCAACACACATACCACATCAAGTTATATAACTTAATACTGACAACAGCCAAAAATTCATTAAAAGGGACACACCAAGAGCTGTTACACAACTCAAACACTGTGTAATTCGGTGGCTTAACAGGCAGCCTGTAGGTGGTAGGCAGCAGCATTGTGGCATGGGTTAAAAGAGGGTCCCCCAATCAAAATGGAATGATTAAAACAACCATTATTTTGAAATTACATCACTGGTGTATGTGTGCATAATAAAGACGTGCAACTCTCCATTTATAATAAGATATGGAGAGGTATAGAGCTGTTAAAATAAAGACCCACTGATGTTCAAGCAAGTCCTCCAATTGTCCACTGCATAACGAAGAGTGGAAAGTTCAGCCACAGGCATGACATGCAGCTGCTGTCTTGCCGTCTTGGGACCCTGTCTGATTAAGTCAGATTTGCGATCCACCTTGGGGTCATTGTCCAACATGTCAGTTCTGATGGGCAAATCCACCTTTTGCCGTATCTCTCTCATATCTCTTCCTGTTCCTGCTACAGAAATATGTAATACAGTTACACTAACCTTCATATTTATAAGTTGTTAATATGAAGGTAAGTGTCATGCTTCTACATGTAAAAATTATAACCACATGCATGAATCTTACTAATGTATTATATCTCGACAACATTTATCTGGATGAAATTAAATATGCTGTTAAAATGCTGTAGATGCCAAAAACCATGCTTATGCACTTTCACTAATGGTGGCTATCCACTTCTCTGGGCCATACAGAAATAAATCTTCTGGTACAATCATTTAATACATAACAAATCATGATTCATTCTGCCTTGACAATATACATGCTTAGCAAACCCTAAAAGCATGCAAGGCAATGTGGAAGCCTACCTGACAAGATCTCTTCTTCAATAATGTTCTCTTTTTCATAAACCTGTCTGCTTACACATGGATTCAGGATTTCCTGTAGATGAGGGGCCTGTTGGACCTCAATGTGCTTGATATTCACAGTGGTTGATGTCTTATTAATGCAACCCCGCACTCTGTCCAAGTAAAAACAAAAGTTCACATTCTTTCTTCCAGAGAACACAATAGGAGATTATCAGAATGTCAATCTCAGTCACCATACACTTTCATTGCATTTTTTTCCAAACAATGAAAGTGAATGGTGACTGAGGCTAACATTTGGCCTAACATCTCCGTTCGTGTTCCAAGGAGGAAAGAACGTTTTACAGGTTTGGAACAATATGAGGGTGAGTAAACGACAACTTTTCATTTTTGGGTGAACTATCCCTTTAATTAAAGACAGATACCAAATAGAACAACATAAAATGCAAGTATGGTTTAGAAACCAGAATAATTGGATCGTTTAACTAATATGTAAAAACATACACTGCGAAGTATCCCTTATGATATGGAAGTTATTGATTTTGAAAATCATGTTGCTGAAAGGCAAAGACAAAAACCTACTTGTCTTGATTCCTCAGAGACAAAAGTGGGCCAGTCTTATTTTGACACTGTTTGGAGATCTGCTGTTTGGAAAACTGCTGTTCGGTAGACTTGGAAAGCTTCTTCAGTGCAAACTCCTGCCACCTGCTGCTCCTGCTCTGGTTCTCCCTATCCTCTGCAGAAGATTCCTTCAGGCAGGAGTGCACATTCAACACCCTGGTCTGTCCTTTTCCTCTAAAGGCATCGTACACTTCACTTTTATCTCTAGCAATGCTAAAGGATACAGTAGTGTTCACTGCCGGAGCCTGTACTGAAACCCTGTCTTCATTTTTGGTTAGAGGACTAATATTGCAATGTAATTCTTTGTTCTTATGCTTCTTTCTTTTCTTTAAAGAGCCCGTGACATGGAAAAGCCAAGTAAAATCATGTGTCTTGTATGAAATGGCTCCCATCTCATGCATAACTTCATCAGAGAAAGAAAGGCCTTGGCTTGCATTCTTCAAACATTGTCTGTAAAGTTTCTCCTCTCTGTGCTTGTTGTGATGCTCTGGTCTCCATTTTGCAAGCTGTAAATTCATGGTGCTTGATGAGGCCTAATGGAAAATTGTTTAAAAAGAGGAACAAATGTATAGACATGGGCTCATTTTAAGAACAGTGACTTTCACTGCTTTCTTTGTAGAAAACCTCACCATTACATTACATAATGCACCTGTCAAATATTGATTATTAAGGTCTCCTGGCTTTATAACACTGCAAAAAAAAGGCCTCTTTAGATGTTAAAAGAAATCTGGATGCCAGCTTTTTAAAACATTGCACGAGACTCTTAAAAATCATCAATCTAAACGGAGAAGAAAGCTCTCTGAATCACAGGGAGTTAAAAAGTTTACCTTCACGTCACTAGCCACTGCACTGGAAATACTGTTTGGAGCTCACGGTGAAAAGTTTACAATATTTATTTAGAGTGTTTAAAGCAGTTTATATCAAATTAATAATACTTTCTTTTTTGAAAGAAAAAAAAAAACTAAAATATTTTTATTGGAGAAAAAGAAAAGCAGTTCGCTCACTACCTGCGAAAGTTACTGTTTCAGCTCTTCAGCGCTCCGATGTCAGACGTTGGCATAGCAACAAGCAACACGCTTTACACGAAGCGCCCGCTGAATACTACATTGGGATTCCATCATTTTCATTGGATAGTGGAAAAACGCCCATCCCGATTTGAAAACTCCAACAGATTGAGAAATGCCCATTATTGTTCCGCAGAGACCAAAGCTGTGTCCCACTATACACATATATCAAGAGGTCCAAACGCTCCATTTCCTTCCCAGCAAAGGTCTTGGATAATTTGGATTACTTCTTCAGCACTGGTAGATTATTTCACTTGTTTTGACTATAAAAACTCTGTTTTTATAGTACAGCCAGTACAGTACAGTAAGACAAAATACACATGTTAAAAATACATTCTCTGAAAAAACGAAATATCTTATGCTTCTTTAAATAAATATCTTTTGTTTCTAAACAAGATAAATCAAATTGATCTTGTTTTAAGGATTTTTAGATATTTGTACAGGAAAACAATACAAACATTATTATCAAGAATATGATTTTTGCCCTAGTATCAAAGGTCTTACTAGAAAAAAGAAACTATGATCCAATGTGAATTTTATTTCTTGATAAAAAAACATGATCGTGCTGGTAACATGTGCATGTAAAATGGCTAGAAATAGCACTGTAGTTTAGTGTAAAGCTGACAATTTACACAAGGTTTATTTCTATTTCTTCTGCTCCAAACTTACTTCAAACGTACTTCTCTGTCTGCTCGTATGAATGTTACACATCATAAGAAAGTGTTTCACTGCTGTTCAAAAGCACTTTTGATCGCATCATTTATATGTATAAATGTTTCCATCAGAACGGACTAAATATTAAATGAAACAAATGACAATAAAATGCAAAGTAATCTCTTCAGTAATCAAAATACTTTTTAAATTGTAACTGTAGTGGAATACAGTTACTTATATTTTGTATTTTAAATACGTATTTTCGTTACATGTATTTCGTTACTCCCCAACCCTGTGTGTGTGTGTATATATATATACTTCAGAAAACGGGAAATATCCTTCATCTCAAAATTATTTTAGCGAACATTTGTATTCACAAAGCTAGAGTCACAAAAAGAAAAGCCTTTATATAACATTTTGCAACACTGACCTTAGCATTTATATTTAAATCCTTTGAATAATGAAAAATAAAAAGTTATAATTAAAAATCTCACTAAACTAAAATAAGAAAGTAAGCTATTGTTAATAATTTCAAATATTATCATAAGGCGTATAAGAAAATAATAATATGATTAATAATTTTTTTCATATTATTATTTTTATAACAGTAACCTCAGCTCGTTATACAGAGGTTATTATTGTGTTATTTTCTGTACACTTGATTTTAAATGGAAAACTAGGCCGCCACATTTCACCCCGACTTTTACATTTGCTTAACCTACCATCCTAGTTTAAAAGTTATTTTTCATAATTACATCCATATTTCACCTATATCAATAAGCATCCCAATTGAAACACTTATTATTAAGCTTGCTCTTATGCCAATGAAACAAATCACTCATATGTCTTCTCTAGTGTTGATATGATATTGGGGATATTGGGGTTTTAATTAGCTGCGGTGTTCAAACAGTCCAATTAGACTGAATTAACCTGTTTATTTTACCTGTAACATTTGCAAATCAAAGCCTGCTGCAAGCATAATGAATATATTAACAAGTGTGATTCCAATGCTATTTTCTTTTATTCATCTAGCTGATGAAACAAAAATCAGTTCTGCATTTTTCTGTAATGCTTGGATTTTTAAACATGATATCACAACTCTTGCGGTCCGAACAGAGCTGTATCGTGGATTCTTTGCTTTTTCTCAATTCACTGACAAGGAATGACACATAAAATGAACATCTCCTTGCGATCTCTCTGCGCTCCCTAGTGTGAGAAGCACTGTATTAAAATATCCTCTCTTGAGCAACACCCACTCATTAACATAGAATTTACATGTTGAAACGGGAAAATTAAAATGGAAAAATAAAAGATAAAATTAAAACTGAACTTTGCATTTTGATTTAAATTCTGCCACTATTATTGGGTGAGCATTAAGAAAAAGCTTTGTAAAAAAAATATTAGCAATTTCTTATTCATTTTTGCCTTTTCATTTTAAAATTGGCAATCTTGCCTTGAAATTGTAGTGAAAATGAAATGTCAAATCATTAATTTTATTACACTTTTTTAATTGGACAGGGATGATGCATTTTTATAGTGAAAATTAAAATGAAAATCAAACAATTTAAATGCATTAAAAAAATGTTAAACATTAATTTATTTAAAATTGACAGAATATGCCTCCCATACTATTGAGCTTATTTTATTCTCCTGTGAACAAAATCAGTTTTTTTTTGCTATAGAGGGGAATTGGCTAAATGTCAACAGGGTATTCATTATAAGGGTGACCTCAAACAAAACAACTATAAACCACACAACATCAACAACGAAATCTACGTACGAAATGGTAACTGATGGCTTTCCACCAGACGCAAAGTCGAGCTTGACGCATGCGCAGAACTCTTTCGTAGACACTGTCCATGTTGGCCTTGCACTGGAGCTCGCTGCGGGCTCGACAGTGCCAGCACTCCATGAGGTAAACGGCATAGAGCATGAGCAGGAAGGCCAAGGGGATGAACACATAGCCATCAGAGCAAGGGCTGTCATGGTATATCATAGCGTGCCCTCCTCCTCCTCCTCTCAGAGAGTTCATTGAAGCGGTAATGGAAGTACTGGAGGAATCAAAGCTCAGCTTGGTGACTTGGGTGAGCTGACACCAGGCCATA
Organism: Xyrauchen texanus; assembly: GCF_025860055.1. Lineage (NCBI taxonomy): Eukaryota > Metazoa > Chordata > Actinopteri > Cypriniformes > Catostomidae > Xyrauchen > Xyrauchen texanus. The sequence continues at coordinate 22,375,235 of NC_068297.1, read as the reverse complement.
GCACCCATGCAGCTGTACATGAGCAAGCACATGAGGAGGCAATGCCAGTGCATCTTTGTTTCTAAACAAAGTTGTTTCTAAATAACAAATATTAGTGCTGTTTATAATAAAAAATATGTTATTCTTATGGATATATGTAATAATAGGTGGAAATCAGTATTGGGTGTAATCTGAATACAAAGTAATCAGTTTACTTTTAAGTAAAGAAAATATTGTAATGCATTACATTTTCAATTATTTTAATCAGATTACAGTTACTGACTTTCAATTAAGTTATAAGTACATTATTCGGGTCACATATTTCTAAAATAATATTATTTATGTAGAATACATTTAAAACATGAATTACAATATGTTAATATGAACGTCTGTTTGCGTTTCTCTCAACAGTTGAAAGGTGTGCCCCCCCTAACAAGTCATTTTAAGGGAGAAATGTTTGGTGCTGAACAACCTTTGTGGAGCAATACACACAGAGGAAATAGAGACATTATTTAGAATTAATTGTGCAGAATAACAAAAGGTTTCTGAGAAAGGTGCTTAAGAAAGTCACTTAAAGGTAATTAGTCATTTCAGTACTTTTTAATGGAAGTATTCTTTAAAGTTATCTGATTAAACTTGTACAGGGAACATCAAGGCAGTAGTAGAAAATGCGTGTAGATTTTGTGGTAAGAAAATCCTGGCTTTGGGGGGAGGATTTAGTCACAACCAACCCGATCTCATGAAAAGTATAGAATGAGATGGCGAAATCGTACAATATCATACAACTTGGGTCATACCAAAACGTACAACTTTTAGACGAACCAATCACATACACATCCCTTGTCTCGATGAAAACTCGGATATTTTGTTTCTCCCCATGGAACACATCAAATATTTTGATGCAAACCTAAACCCAACAATAAGGTCTAACAACATACCCAGACATAATCTAATCGAATTAGATCTAATCTAATCTAATGACAAATGGAAAAGAAACATCCGGTTTTAAATGTGCATTCTTGAGATTTTTACTACCTCAACCTAACCATAAAGTCGAACCCTTTCCTATTTTAATTGGAAATACTTGGTGTACAACAGAAGAAAATAAATATCAGGGTTTAGAAGAAGACGAGGGAAGCAAATGTGATCGGGTCATGTAAAAGTCATGCAATTTCATCTGACTGAAATCAAGCAATATTGCATGTTTTTATAAATCTCGTACAAATGGTCATGAGACTGTGTTGGTCACAACACCTGCACATAACACATAATGTGTAAGCAGACAATGCTGTCTACAGAACAGAGGAAACAAAAGCAATCGTGATCACATTTGCACATGAAAAGAACAAATCATTCAGATGAATAATATGGTTAGGATACACTTTCATGTTATAGCATCAGCACAATTTTTTAACCAGTCACTGCCATTTTAACGGCACTAAACCTACTGCATTTCTTGCCCGCAGCAGTCTATACTTTCACACATCCATACTTCAAACATAAAGTTCACATCACAAAGGCCATCACATTTATTGGTAGTTTAAAGGGCATTGATGTAAATGATGAGTCTATTTCACCAAGCTCATTTAATGAGCCATTTTATTTCAAATGTATGTACATTATCAAGGTGTAGAACCATATTGCTGTGTCTGGGAACCTCTTCAGAAGTTCAATTTCCTGCAAGCTGCATACATTATAGACTCCCTCTTTTTGAAACAAGGTGAGCAAATTACCATTTAACTTTTGCCCATATTCACCACCAAATACCACAGACAACTTTGTGATGCCAACATATTAGTTAAATTGAATGACATTAACAAAAATAATTGACAAAAAAGACAGCTGTAAAAATTATTAGCAGAGAACTGAGATAGATTTTGTTTTTTGAACTATGTATTAAAAAGGGATTTTTCACCTTCCATTCATTGGCTGACAAGTAAATCTCTATTGTTTTTAATAATTATATAGCAATTATGATTTGCTTCTGCAATGACACTATATGGCCAAGTTGTGTTAAATAAGAAATGATAAATGCATTAATGTTAAAAAATGAAAAGAATACCAACAGGAAATTAAAAAAGGAAAATGGCAGCAAGTTAATTTATAATTTCTATCTTAATTTATTCTCTACATTGAACAAGTCTACATTCATAACCTTTTGTTCTTTGTTGGCTCAAGTTCAGTGACTCTGATGTCACAAATGTTTACTACACCAAGCATTGCATGTTTTGCTTTCTAACTTACTGTATGTTTGTGGAAGGATTTTCCTTTAAAATATTAAGTAAATCTGAAATATTTGTCATTGAATAGATTTTCCCAGCTGTTAAACTATAAGTATGAAGAGCTTGAATCAATTTATGGGTAATTCCAATACAGCCCTTTGATTAAAATAAAAACTGTAAACAGAAAAATTGTTCAGTGCAGGACTGAATAAGCCACATTTCTATTTTCCATTTCTCTTTTGCATGTATTAGCCATTAGAGCAGGAAAACTTTAGAATACACTTCATTTGCTGTCGACTACTTGAATACAAGTCAAAGCAATTTCTCACATGGAATCAAAAAGCCACCAAGTCCACTTTCTGCAAAGTGCAAGTAATAACGATTAAGCCAACACCGCTTTCTTTTATTGATTCAGTCAGCTGACCAGTTCAAGCCACTTCACAGAGAAGTCTCCATACAACAGGAGCCCCTGCGTACATAATATCTTCTCACTTCTGAAGAGTCCCCACAGCCCTCAGGCCGATGTACAATGAGGACTGGGAAAAAGCGAGCATCTTGGTAGTTGGGAGGGCTGTCATTAAGGGCCAGCTGACTGGTGTAAGACCTGCAGCCCTGCTCATCAGGACAGCAGCGCTCTGTAAGTGTACTACTACGGCTCCTCCACAGTCCCATGGTGCGTCTGGAGCCATACATTCGGCATAGTGAGAAGTGGGAGGTATCCAGTGACAAACGAGAATGGAAGGTGTGTCGAGAGAAGATGGAGGAACAGCTTGAGCTGAGGGTTGGCCGTCTTTGTCCACCCTCATGTTGGCAACAGTGCTCACAGTTCTGCAATGTCCCATAGCTCTGTGCTGGGTAGTTGTCCAACAAGAAGCGGTTGGAGGAAATGCTGCCTGTGTGGTCTGACCCAGAAGCCCCCAGATTCATCAGCATGGCCTCTGAGTAGCTAGGAATAAGCTGACGATTTGAGCGAATGTGCCATTCCAGCTCTGTGCTGTCCACTGTTTCTGCTCTTGGAAGGCCGTACCGACTGTTCCTCACAGCAACGACCGCCTCTGGAGATGGGCTGCTGTTGCTGTACTCTAACCCAAATAGTTTCTCGACTTGGTAGTGCACAAAAGCGGTACGGTACTCTATCAGCACTCGAAGTGGCCAGGAGAGCATGAGGAGAGCAGCCATCCAGAAGGTGACCCTTGAGGTGTACCACGGAAGTCGGTCAGGATCGACATAAGCTATGAGGTGCTCTTTGAAATCAACATTCTTTAGAAGCATGCCTTCACGGGCTTCCATATAGTCATCCAGGCCTTCGATTTCCGAGAAGAACCTGGCTCGCTGGTTGAGGTAAGAATTTTCTGGCCCTGTGCCTGTGAAACTGAAGCACTTGGTGAAATGCAATCGTGTTGCTACATGACCTTCCAGTCCATGCAAGTTGCGCGAAACATCTCGCATGCCACAACGGCTATAGTCAAATTCTCCCTCTGCCACATGTGTGTTCACACGCTCATGATAAACCTGTGTAGTGGTGTAGGCATCCCCATTCCGGTAACGCGTCACTTGTCGAGTCCTACGTACGAAATGGTAACTGATGGCTTTCCACCAGATGCAAGGTCGAGCTTGACGCATGCGCAGAACTCTTTCGTAGACACTGTCCATGTTGGCCTTGCACTGGAGCTCGCTGCGGGCTCGACAGTGCCAGCACTCCATGAGGTAAACGGCATAGAGCATGAGCAGGAAGGCCAAGGGGATGAACACATAGCCATCAGAGCAAGGGCTGTCATGGTATATCATGGCGCGCCCTCCTCCTCCTCTCAGAGAGTTCATTGAGGCGGTAAGCGAAGTACTGGAGGAATCAAAGCTCAGCTTGGTGACTTGGGTGAGCTGACACCAGGCCATAGCACCCAGGCAGCTGTACATGAGCAAGGACAGGAGGAGGCAACGCCAGTGCATCTCACGGCACATAGAGGCACTCAAGGACTGCTTGATTGGCCATTGCTACATGGAAAGACGAGAAAGAGAAGTAGAGGAAAATGAGTATACTGTGAGGCACATAAACTTATGAATGCTGTAAAATAATATATAGATCAGGGATTTCAATCCCCTAGTGTTAGTGCCACTGATATGAGACACTACTGGACAAAAAGATCAGATGTCCTAAGATGTTCAGTCTGCCATATGCTTCTCTTCTTGAGTATCCTATTATATCTTTAACCTCTTAATGTACATGTCCACTGAATAAAGTGCACAACGGACATGGTTCCATTTGAATCTAATTAAAATAAAGTGCTGATGACGCACTGACGGAAAACCCTTAACAGGACTAGAGGGAAACAAATCTGTGTGAGATGGGTTTGACACGACTGAGGATTTGTAGTAATACAATTTTTCACTTGAAAATTACTTACATCCTGGCACAAAAGCTCCAGATTATGTCTAATTAACCCTAAAACAAAAACTCACCTGGTTTAGGTGCTTCAGACAACTGATCAGTGTTATTGACATTTAAGCACATTACAAACAATGAAAAATAATAACAACGTGAAAGATATTTAAGCTTATAATGAACAAAAAAAGTATTAAAAAAATAGTAACATAAAAGACTCAAAAGAGCCATCAACATACTGTAAGACAGGACATATAGCTTTATTCTTCCAGAGTATTTTTTTGCCCGAGACAGAGCACTTACAGGTAACAGAGCCAATCACCTTTTAGATACAAACATCACCTGCTTGTCAATTAGAGAACGCGCATGTGTGCCTTAGCTGGACCAGCCTGAAAAATTGCGGGGGGTTTTCCATGATCTGAGCTAAAAAAGCACAATTTATGATTGCATTGTTGTCAGATTTAACTGCTGATTTGAAATATGTTCTTTGATTGTGATCCCGACCAACCAGTTTGGAGATTTCAGTCCTTCCCCATTCAAATTGATAGGAGCTGTACTTTTATATTGCATGCATCCATAGAAAATAGCTGCCTAGGAGCGTTCTAAAGATGACAGCTCTGTGGACTGACTTGCGTTGAACACACTCTTGACTAAAAAAAGTAATTGTTGTATTTTAAACAATAGCTTTTGACACTTTTTTAGGCAATTTATGTAATTTTTTTCGGATACAGCACCCACTATAGAATTATCTCAACTGTGGTATTGAATACTAATTATTAAAAGCAAAGACAATTACACTCTGATAAGTATTTGGATGTTGAACATTGTTCAGTTAAATTTAGCACTCAACACATTCAATTATCACAATAAATTGGGATACAACATCAGAGACGTGATTTATTTTTTTAAGTTAATGAAATAACTCAATTTGGTATCTGCTTCTGACGTCAGAGTGTGTGGCATTGTCTAGTAGGGGTCTATAAATTTCAGCAGCTACCACCGCTTTTGATATTTTTAAGGGTTGAAAGGCTTTTGGGGGGGGGGGGGGGGGTACCAAGATAGAACATCAATAATGGAAATCCCACATGAAAGAGAATACTGTGACAGGCTAACAGTCAGCAATTCAAAAGAATATTCAATACTGAAAAACCTGCTCTTATACCCAATGCTCCAGAATAAGTGAAACTTTGGACATGATATGATTTTAGATGCTTAAGTAGATTACAGCTAAAACTCGATAATGACTTAAGAAATACCATGCATGAATATAAGGTACCATTCAGTGAATTGAAGCATAATTTTAAGCAACTGTTAACCTAGAAAAGTAAAAACCTATTTATATTCTGTACCTATATTCTACCCAGGTTTATTTGTATTGTTCCATTAAAGGGACTCAAAACCGAATTGAACACACACACACGCACGCACACGCACGCACACACACACAAAGTTCACATCTGAGCTGTGTAAAGATGCATACTCTTTAAGAGAAAACTGCGACTTTTGAGATAAGTGTCTAGCAAGGAGCCTCATTATTCAGCTATAACAGGCAATTCTCACATTGGTTATCCTTGCTAACACTTTATTTTCGGCAAGTGGCTTTCCCTGAACTGTTTAAACCATCAATCGAATAAGACAACACAAGCAGTCAGATGTCTAAGCAGTTACAGGTGCACTCAGTAATTTTTTCCTCTTTAAAAAAGTTGTACTCTTTAAGAAATTAATTGTAATTTTAAAATATATGTATAAAATCATGAGCACTTACATGAGACGTAAGACCAGTCATTTCAGTATCTACGGGTGAAATGGTTCTCATGGTTTGGTTTGTATCACGGTTTTAGGGTCACGGTTTCGGTACAGTTTGGTATTGTTATGTTCAGGGGAAAAAAAATATAACTGTCAAATCCAAAGTAAAAATGTTCTATTTGGTAACAGACACTTCAAGTGATTTTCCCTCACTTCAAATCACCATGGTTTTACTACAGTAACCATAGTTTAAACATTGTGTTTGTAGTAAAATCATAGTAATTACAAAATGTACATGGTTACTGTCATGGTTACATTACTATAGTAAAATCAAGGTTACTAAATGGATATAAAAAAATGGTTAGTTGTATCAAAACAATGATTTCTGCCAAGAAAACAATGGTGACAGCACTCATTGTTACTTTAGTCATGGCTACTACAATATTACTATAGTAAAACCATGGTAACTATATGGCTACTACAGTATTACTACATAAACCCATGGTTAATTTGATAAAAACCATGATTTCTGCAAAGAAAACCATGATGACAACGGTCCTTGTTATTACAGTCATGGTTACTACAATATAAATATAGTAAAACCATAGTTCATTTTCATTAGGATCTCATTACTAACTCAACATTTTAACTTAATACCTGCATTATTATGCTACATGGATCAACATAAATTGCATTTCAATCTCAATTCAACATAAATTCAGTGTTTAGAATCTGTAAATCAATATAGAAGAACATTATAGAAATAAACTTGCAATTAAAATATTTATGAGAATGGATGTCGTAAAACGACTTGAGTATTTTAATCATACACAGAAATCCCACATCTTCATCAACTGAGTAAGGGCAACATATCTTTGGCTGAACACCCCAAGCACTTTAGTTCTTGTTTCATGTCTGTTAGAACTAGCATTGAGTGCCTGCTTAAAGACAGAAGGGAGTGTGTCAGTGTGCAGTTTCGGGCTCACCTGCGGCTCTGTGTTCACCACACACACTATATATATATATATGTAGTAATTTAATGCATAAATATAAAGTTCCTAAAAAGGGGCTTCTCTCTTGCGGCTTGATTTCTCCGCTTGCCATTTTGCCAAATACCGGTTTCAGAACTGTGATGCCATACTAACAGGACAGCTTCTCTGTGTAGAAAGTTGACCCACGTGAAACATAGGCAGAGTGTGCCCATCTACAGAGCCATAAAGGTGCATTAGCAGAGGTTAAAACAGCGTATGTCTATTTGCCGCTTTATTTTCTTTGCCAAACTGTATGATCGAGATGCTTTATTAAACTAGAGATCAACTGTGGAGCAAATGCTTAACGAACCGTGCGTGGCAAACCGTGCCTTTTTTTATACAGAGAACCATTACACCCCTATCAGTAACCTTATGCAAACAGTCTGTATCTATATGGAGCGGGTCCCCTCAAGGAGGCTGCCATGTTGAAATCACATGACCAGCCGAATACTACTCACTTAATCTCAGTAACTGGCTATTTTTCACTATTCGGCTTTATCACTATTTTTGGACACTTTCACTCTTGGATTAAATTAATCTTGGATGACTGTGAATAGAGAATTTCTACAATGGCATCGGTAAAACTTGTGTTTGATTGATGCTGCATCCATGCCACAAGGTGTCCAAGTCCAAGACAACATACATACAAATATTACTGAGTGCTCCTTTAATATATTAATTTATAATGCATATATCCTTTTTTTTTTTCTCCCCAATTTTGCATGCCCAATTTCCAATGTGCCCTAAGTCCTCATGGTGGCATAGCGATTCGCCTCAATCCGGTTGGCGGAGGACAATGAATTTCAGCATGTTACCATGGAGTCAGCGCGTGTGGAGGCTTCACGCTATTCTCCGCGGCATCCACTCACAACGTGCCCCAGCGAGAGCCAGAACCACATTATAGCGACCACAAAGAGTTTAACCCAGTGTGGCTCTACCCACCCTAGCAATCGGGCCAACTGGTTGCTTAAGAAGCCTGACTGGAGTCACTCAGCACGCCCTGGATTCAAACTAGCGACTCCAGGTGTGGTAGTTAGTGTCTTTACTTGCTGAGCTACCCAGGCCCCCATGTATTTTGCATCATTAATATATAAAATTATTTTATAATATTTAGTTAATGTTTACTGCTTTAGATTCAGCTTAATATATGCCATTTGAGTTTTATTGCTGCATAGATGATTTACAATAAAAGCAGACAACAAAATATTATGCTAAATCAATGCTGCTGATTCTACTGATCTCCCTTACAACTTATAAATTCATAACTGACATGCCCATAAACGAAATACCAAGTCACATCTAACAACAATTTTATGAACTGTCGTAGAGGAACAATTCACAGTTCTGAGAGCAGGCGAGATTTGTGCAAAAGTGTTAGCTTGATGAGGCCATTCCAAAAAGCTTTTCAAGGCAAGATGCACTAACAGCATCAGTCTCAGAGATGCTGGATGGGAACAGCATCAACTCCAGGACATAAGTGTGATATGATATATTATGCTTTGTCCAAAATGTGGTGTTAAACAGACTACAACACTGCTAAAACTCCCTCCATGAGTGTGATTCTAAAGGTAACAGGCATATACTTTTTCTGAATTGTAGTTCCATAATTAAGGCAGTCTTCTGGGTGCTGATCAATGCATAAAACATAATCTAACACACATAGCTACACAACTGAGTGTGGTGAATGTAAGATGCAGTGAGATGCAAAATACTTAAAACTCTAACAATTTCAAGTTTGTACTTGACCTTGTGAGGTTTTGTCATATTTATTATTAATTAAATGTATTACAAATCTAAAATAAATCAAGCAGTAGTTATCTTCACAAAAATTAACCATGTGTTTCATGCATTCTCCTACCAATATGGACCAGGTAACCCACAGTCTATTTTCAATCCTATTTCAGATTAAGTTTTCCATTTTAGTAGTGCCTTTATTACTTAGGATCTGCAAACAGTGATCTCTGACAACAGCAAAGAAATAAAACTGGTTTCATAATAAATTACTTTGAATTACTTCCGAATATTAAGTTTGATTGGAAGAAGAAAGTTTATTTTGAGTGGCTACAATAGTTCCTTTTCAACAACACGTGTAACTGAATTTACATGGGGAAATATTTAGAATTTTACACATACCATAACAGTGAGCCGCCTATAACTGTCTATAACAGCCTGAATAAGCTTAATCATGGTAAGACAATTGCAGCCTACAGGGATATGGATGCATAAATCCCATCTCCTCCAAAACTATGACACATCTGGCTGTGAAGACACTGTCATAAGGATCAATCATGTCATACCTCTTCCAGCACATCGAGACTGGCCGGTGTCTCCGCACCACCATCTGGGGTGCTCGGCGCTGTGTCCTCCGCAGTCGTATCAGTTTCCAGATCTAGAGACAACATCCTGCGACAGGTATGACATTGCACTTAAGTATTTTACCTCCAACACGCCGCTTTTCTCATTGAAAATCGCTTAAGAGTGTTGCTTTGACCTGGTATGATGTGTTTGTTTGGGATGGATGCCAGAATAGCCGGGGATCCCGCTCTGGGTGTTCCCATTCAGGCTGACTGACTAGGGGCGGAGACCGAGGGGAGACTGCAGAGAACATAGAAAAAACCCGAGAACTGCTCTCCAGAGTCTAAAGGGGGCCGAAGCAGCTTTGTTGGTCTACGTGTGTACAATAAAATACTGAACTTATTGAACTGCACGGGATGAGTGGTCGAGTGTTGCCTCTGAATAATTAGAGAAAAGCTTTTACTTGTGGATGCCCCCAATTTAAAGATGCACTCAGTAATTTTTTCCACATTCAACATTTTTAACTTCTAAAGACATGAATTGTAATTTTGCTATATATGTAGGAAGTCATGACCACTCACACTGAATTGAAGACTCCAGTCATGTCAGTAACCTTATAAACACGGTTTTAATCTACATGGAGGGGGTCCACACACAGGGGCGGCCATGTTACAATCACATGACAGGCCAAATACTACTGGCTTAATCTCAGTAACCATCCTATTATTTGACACTTTCACTCACTAATTAAAGTAATCATGGCTTACTGTGAATACATTTCTACAATAGCATCTGAAACAGAAAACAATTGAAATTAAAAGATGCTGCATCCAAGCCTCTATGTGTCAGTGTATGTCCAAGATGACACAAAGACAAAAGTTACTGAGTGCACTTTTAATGCTTAATGTTTTTCATAAGTGTCAATTTCAACACCAGCAAATTATGGTGACCACAAACATGATTTTCTTTTAAATGCAATCAGCAACTAACTGAACCATTTAAATAAATAAATGTGGAACCATTTTGGGGTCACTGAGTTTTGTTTTTTCTTTGTGTATGTTGCTGATTCTGGGGAAAATGCCATATTGTGTTTCAGCGCCTGCACCAAATTTAGTTACAGTCAAAGTGATCAAAGGAAAGGTAAGGGGACTCAGACTACATGCAAGTGGATAGATATCAGATCTTTGAAACTCCCAAGAATCAGACAGTAAGCATAAACCTCATCCTTATGACTCCAGCGGTTAAATTAACGTCTTCTAAAGCAATAATATAACTTTTGGTTTGAAAAATATAAATACTTAAATACTTTTTTTTTACAAGTTTAAACCATTGCTTCCTATCAGCAGCAGTATACGCATTCACGAGAGCACTGAGTTCACGTGGTCTCTCGTGTGAGTGTGATGAATTTGAGTCGGCATGTTACAAACATAAAGTCACGTTTTCTCTCGGTTGAGACATCCATGATAATCACACAAATGCACCATTTTGAGTAAACAAGCAGATACAAATACAGATCTAAACCAAAATGAAAACAGCTTCTGTACAGCATTCCTCCTACTCAGTTGTAAACAGCACTGCTTTTCTGGGAGCCAACGCATTTACACATGCATACTGCTGCTGACCAGAATCAATGCTTTATAGTAAAAAAGTACTTAAATATTTAGCTTTTTTTCACCAAAAGTGATAGTATTGCTTTAGAAGACATTAATTTAACCAATGGAGTTTTATTGATGATGTTAATGCTGACAATTCTTTCTTTTCAAAGGTTTTCAAATCTATCTATCCAACACACACACACACACACACACACACACACACACACACACACACACACACACACACACACACACACACACACACACACACACACACACACACACGGGTTGTCATGGAATGTTGTCATGAACCATTGCGCACCATCTTAAGTATGCAAGCAGGGTTCGAGTTGGGGTGGCAAAGCTCATTTCTAGGGTGGCAGCTGCAACCCCATGCCACCCTTTTGGCCACGCACGTGCACAGACACATTCAATATTTTTTAAAACATAATTTAAAAAAAACGCTAAAACAGAAATGATTGCCAACTAAGCCAATCATCATCACCATTTTATGCATATTTTATATAATACAAATGTGCATATATTAATTTAGATGCAATATGCATATACAGTATATAATTAATTATAAAATGAACATATGTTTACATGGTATTATTTTATTATTTAACATGTATTTAATCTTTTACTGACTGTAAAAAAAGAAAAGAAGATATGATAAACTAATAAGGCTTTTATTGTGTAATGGTCACACATGACCCGGAAGTTAAATTATAGCTGTAAACACATGTGTTTAGTGTTTGGGATAGAGAGCCTGCAGAACAGCGCCTCATTTCACAGCTAAATAAACGTTTTACAATTATTATTTTGTACGTAATTTATGTGCTGACCGCTGACAATTATTACTACTATTGAGCTTGATAGGTGCTGCTCCAGGTATCCACTGCAATCCAACCAGATTACTCGTTGAGACTGTCAGTCAGCTGAGCGCGCGTTGCTGTGGTAGCGTAGAAGCCAAATACTGATTCATTATTATTTCTTACACACCTTTCTGAAACATTAGCCGCCTCTGTGTTCGTGCACGATTTTGGGATGTTACGACGTCCCAAGCCCTCAGACTCAGAGACGGATTTGCTCCGTGAACAGCAGGAGTTTCTGGCGGCGGGCAGTCAGTCTACGGTCACTGTTGTCAAGCGTCCTGATAAACGCAGAGGAGACGCTGCTGCAGCTAAGCAGGGAAATCAGAGAGATGTTGTCACTATAGCAGGTAGGTTACAGATGTTTACTCTAACACCTGCTAACATTTTATAAAGTTTAAATGATGACACAATTCAACTGGGGGAAATTATCAGAATTATATCATTATACTATATTCTTGCTTAATAAAAAAAATAAATAAATATATATACATCTATAATTCAGATCTGGTATTTGAACCAGAAAGAATAATTTTTAATTTTTTTTGCTTGAGATGCTCCTTATTTGGAAGTCGCTTTGTCACTTCCCATCTTTTTTAAACAAGACATACAGTATACTGTATAACTGATCTAGCTGTATTCTAAAATAAATGTTTTTCATTATAAAGCTCAAATAAGCATGTCTGCATATATATTCAGATCTCCCAGATGAGATTCCCACCCTGACACCTGCACCCCCAAAGAAGTCTCGTTTCAAGCAGGAGCAGCGAGTGCATTTTGAGGATGAAGACCCAGAAGAGCAACTGGACAGGCATGATACTCACATCAGTGCTGTCCTTTCTAGGATCATTGTGAGTAATGCATATGTTATTTATTTTGGATGGGTAATTTAATTCCACCATAATTAAATGTTTTTTGTTTATTTAGGAGAGGGACACAAGTGCTGTGCCTTTGTCACTACCATGCATCACGGGCACTCCTTTCCCCAAAGTCCTACATCGATCTGTGGTGGATAGTGAGGTGAGGAACAAATTATTCCCTTCTAATTCTCCTTGTTTTTATGTCTGAGTGTGTCTGTGCTTTCTTATCGTGTCTAGGGGCAGGTAAGAGCACCTAGAGGCAGAAAAAGTATTTTTGCACGACAGATTGCAGCACAAATGGCTAAGAAGGATTATGCATCATCTTTAAATGGTTCAGAGCCTAAAGAACATGGATCATCAAATTTGGTCTCCTCACCATTGGAGAGTATGGAGACTGAGCAAACTAAATCAGATGCTATCAGTGAGTGTTTGTTGCTTTTGTAAAAAACATTACAGAGAAATTAAGAGTGAGAGAAAGAGAAATGCAAGTCAAAATGACATGTTTTAGTTGCTGTCATGATATACTAATTACAGAAAGTGTTTCTCATTTAAAAAACGAGGTAATGTAATGGTAAACAGAGGTTGGATCATCTCATATTTCTATCTTTGACTTTTATAGAGGCTGTTGCTGGCCCCTTGCTAGTGTCAGGTCAAGGACTTGGAATTGCAAACACTGCCATGGAGACAGTGAAAATCCACCAGGAGAATCTGGCAAAGCTGCAGGTGATGTCGCAGAGTGAGATACTGGATGAACAGAGGAATCTGCTGGCCCAGTTAGGTGAGCTGGACGACATCCTCATTACCGACACTCCTGATGCCAAAGAGCAAACTGTTTAAAATGTACATCTGCAGGAAAAAGTTCTGAAACTTATAGAATGTTTTTTATTGAACAATGAACTCTTATGTTAAAAGATCAAGAAAACTGTAATTCCTCATGTCATGACCTCTAAGTAGATTTAATTTTTGTTTCAAGTTTTTGAGTGGTTGGGAGATTTTTTTTTTCGTGTTCATTGTTTTCAGAGCTGATATAATTTTATTTAATCAAACACCACTTCATATTAGACACACATACATCAATACTGAGGTCACTACAGTGTCTGCAGAGTCAAAATTACTAGATATATTAGAGATACAGTAGAATATTATTAAAAACAACCCATTTTAGATAACAGGAAAACACTTCATTACAGGAGCATTTCCCCCTGACAATTTAAATATCTGGGCCAGTTTTATCACTTTTAGTAGCAACTTTATCCCAAGCCCTGGTTTATTTCTGATCCTGCTTACTACAACTTTAGAATTTGTTTGGACTCACATTGTCCTATTTTGTCAGACCCTAGACTAGTTGACTTTGTGAGATCTCAGAAGGCAGAGAAAAGCCTTGCCTCTGAGTCAGCATCCAGTTCTGGGCAAAGAGAAGTCTCCCTGAATGTACCTCCACCTCAGAGCACTTCTCCAGAGTTAGACCACACAATAAAAGCTCAGGAATCTCATGGGGTTACCATGGAGGAAGATGAATCAAATGAGCCTGCTGTCCAACCTGCAATCACAGGTGAGTGAGTGAGAGAGACTTTTATTCAGAAGTGAATGAACTGGGCAGGTACAGGACTCATGGTTATGATGCTTTTAAAGACTGAATTTTCTCCTGCTTGACTGTATTTCCTATTGAAACATGAAGTTTGGGTGGGACAAATCAAAGGGGTCATTCCCTTTTTTAAATGGCCAATACTCTTTTGGTACGTTGCTACAAACCATGATTTGCTTTACTGTAAGAGAAAGAGTTTAAAATTAAATGCGTAAATCAATTTAAAGGTGTAGTTCACCCAGAAATGAAAATTCCCTTGTCATTTATTTACCCTGATGCTATCCCAGATGTGTATGACTTTCTTTCATCTGCTGAACACAAAAAAGATATTTAAAATAATTTCTCAGCTCTGTAGGTCCATGCAATGTAAGTGAATGGGTGCCAACATTTGAAGCTCCAAATCCTCATCAAGGCAGCATAAAAATAATCTAGACAACTCTGGTAGTTAAATCTATATCTTCAGAAGCGATATGATTGGTTTGGGTGAGAAACAGATCAATATTTACTATAAATTATCATCCCTGCTCAGTCAATCTCCACCTCACTTTTACTTTCCCATTCTTCTTTTCAATTTTTGTTGATTTACATGATAAGAATGTCACCCACACCTATCATATTGTGTCTGAAGATATGGATTGAACCGCTGGAGTCATACAGATTACTTTGGAGCTTCAAAATTTTGGCATCCATTCACTTGCATTGTGAGGACCTACAGAGCTGAAATATTCTTATAAAAATCTTAATTTCTGTTCTGCAGAAGAAAGAATGTCTTACACATCTGGGATGGCATGAGGGTGAGTAAATCATGAGATTATGTTTGGGTGAATTATCCCTTTTTTCAAGTAAATTTTTGTCAAAATTTAGGAGTGTATCAGATGGCCTCAAAGCTACCATGCAGAAACTTACTGCTACACATGTCTCATTTTGGTTCCATTTTTTTATTTCCTTATTGGTTGTTTTGCGGAAACCCAGATCAGATAATATACCATTGCACTGGGATGGATTGTTCTAAGAATGTTATTTACAGAGGACACCGTCCGTCACCAACATATATTTGGTTTTGTCATGTATTTCTGAAAGGCTTTACTACAGCATAACATTATTCTCATGAAAAAGGCTGAATGGAGTTTTCAGATTTAACTGTATGCATGCAGCATTAGAAAGTTCATCTGATTTACCGGAAGTGGTTTTCTCAATGTTGTCAGCTCAAGTGCACCTGGACTGTTGCCAGTTCTTTATTCACCCTGGGCTTGGAACTAGCTGCACATATCCAGGACTGTCCATTTGGCAGATCTATCCAGCTTAGCTGCATGTCCAACATGCTCAGGCAGCTGCATCAATTTGAAAAGGTCTGATTAGACCATAGTTAGCTGGAGCAAGCACCAATTCATTTTAGTGTAATAGAGATCAGAGGCACTCATTGACATTTATAGATGAGACACACCTTGGGTCACTGTTCAGAAAACTGGAGTTGCACTGCAGTCAGTTGCAGACAAGATTGTGGTGTTTTCTTTATTATTATTAATGCTATCATTTAGAATATGTGTATTGCTTTTTGAATAGAGGATGAGTTGCCCATCAAGCTGCAGAAGGAGTGGCTTCACATGGACAAGGTGGAGCCAGAAAAACTGGAATGGACAAGAGACCTGCCTCCACCAATGAGGCAGAGCACCAAAAAGGTACGAACAAAACCTGGGAGAAGGTTTAATTAGTGTATTAAACTTTGGTGCATATACTGGGCTAAATAATCCCATTGATTTACATTGAAAGATGATCCCAAGCCATATAGGGGTGACAGTGGGCATTTTCCAAATGGCATTCTTGCACCACAAGGTTTGAAATGTTCTTTTTTTTTTTTGTGACTGGTTAAGTGCTCTTGGAAAAGATGTGTTTTTAGCCATTTTTTTGAAGACAGAGAGTGAATCAGCTTCACGGATGGAGTTGAGTAGGACATTCCACCAACGTGGTATGATGAAACTGAGAGTCCGGGAAAGTGTTTTGGTGCCTCTTTGTGTTGGTACAAGGCGACGTTCCTTAGCTGACCGCAGGCTTGTGGCGGGAGTGTAGATCAACATAAATGATTTTAGGTATGCTGGAGCAGACCCAGTGTCTGTTTTGTATGCCAGCATCAGAGCCTTGAATTTAATATCTGCATCAACCGGCAGCCAGTGGAGAGAGACAAAGAGTGGTGTAACATGCGCTCTCTTTGGTTCATTAAAGACCAGACGTGCTGCTGCATTCTGGATCATTTGCTGAGGTAAAGTTGCACATGCAAGAAGGCCTGCAATGAGAGTTACAGTAGTCCAGACTAGTTATGACAAGTGACTGAACAAGCAGTTGTGTGGCATGTTCAGAGAGGAAAGGTCTTATTTTCCTGATTTTGTAGAGTGTAAATCTACATGATCTTGCAATCTTTGAGATGTGGTCTGTGAAATTTAGCTTGTTAACGATGGTTACCCCTAGATTTCTGACTGTTTTGGATGCCGATACTGCAGTTGAACCGAGCTGCATGGAGATGTTGTGTTCAACAGCAGGGTTGACTGGAAAGACAAGGAGTTCGGTCTTGGCTGGATTGAGTTGCAGGTGGTGTTCCTTCATCCAGGCCGAGATGTCTGCCAGACAGGCAGCGATTCGAGCAGTCACTGTGGTGTCATTGGGCTGAAAAGACAAGCAGAGTTGCGTGTCGTCAGCGTAGCAGTGGTAAGAGAAACCATGTGACTGAATGATGGGTCCCAGTGATGTTGTGTATATGGAGAAGAGAAGTGGCCCAATCACTGATCCCTGAGGTACCCCAGTAAGTAACTGATGTGGCTTGGATACCTCACCTCTCCAGGCTACCTTGAAGGACCTATAAGAGAGATAGGAGGTCAAGCATAGTTCCTCTGATGCCCAGTTTAGAGAGGGTGGAGAGTAGGATCTGATGGTTGACTGTGGCAAAGGCAGCAGAAAGGTCCAGCAGAATCAGAACGGATGATCTGGATTCAGCTTTCGCCTGTCTCAGCGACTCTGTGACAGACAGCAGGGCAGTCTCGGTGGAGTGTCCACTTTTGAAGCCTGATTGATTGCCATCCAGCAGTTTGTTCTGTGAGAGATGGGCAGAGATCTGATTGAAAACTGAAAACAATACTATGGGAATCGTAAGAAACGTAGTGAGTGCGGTTCCAATTCTGATTCATTTTAATGATTCCAGACCCTTAATGTTTCCATTAATGATTCTTTAGTACTTTCTAGGAATAATTTTTTGGACAATTATTTGTAAATAGAAAATGCATTTCTTAATGCATTTACTACCCTCAGCAGTCTGTTGCCAAATGATGAGATCATTTCAGATTTCAAAAGAACAGATAAGAATAATCAAGTACATTTAAGCAGTTAGTTAAACACAGTTTTGTAATAAATTCTATTGATCCTTGCTATACAGCGCTGTCTAAAAGTTTTAGGCAGTGATGAAAATTTTTTTTATATTGAGGATTTTGTTAGAAGTTATACCATAAATAATTTTAATTCTTCAGCTAACTTCATACAAAGTGCAGTAACCATAAAACAACTAAATCAATATTTAGTGTGACCACCTAATGCCTTCAAAGCAGCACCAGTTCTTCTAGGTTCACCTGGAAAGATAGGATGCTCCAAGCTTCTTGGAGAACTGCAACAGTTCTTCTATTTATCTTAACTGCTTCTGTCTCTTCATGCAAAACCAGACTGACCAAATGATGCTACAGGCTCTGTGGGTCTCATACCACCTGTTGCAGAACTCATTGTTCTACTATTTTATTTTATTTGCAAAAGGAATATTTTGGAATCTAAAACTGATATTTCCTATTGACACACTAAAGCAAAAGATATGAAATAAACGTCTTAAAGGAAAAGGTGACACAAAAATGAGAATTCCCTCATCATTTACTCACCCTCATGCCATCCAAGATGTGTATGACTTCTGCTGAACACAAACAAAGAGTTTTAGAAAAATATCTCTGCTCTGTAGGTCCATACAATAGTGACAAGAACTCAGAAGATCCAAAATGGACATAAAGGCAAAATTAATCTGTATGACTCAAGTGGATAAATCCTTATTTTCTGAAGTGATATGTTAGATGTGGATGAGAAACAGATCAACATTTGTCTTTTTTTACTATAAATTCTCCTCCCTACCCAGTAGGGGGCGATATTTACGAAGAACGCAAATCGCCTAAGACAAAAGAAAAAAAAATTGAAAGTGGAGATTAATAGTAAAAAAAAAAAAAAGACTTAAATATAGTTCTGTTTCTCACCCATACCCATCACATTGCTTAGATATGGATTTAACCACTGGAGGCGTATGGATGACTTTTCTGCTGCTTTTATGCACTTTTTGGACCTTTTAAACTCTGGTCACTCTTCTCTTGCATTGTGAGAACCTACAGATCTGAAATATTCTTCTAAAACTCTTTGTTTGTATTTAGCAGAAGAAAGCGAGAAAGAAAGAAAAATGAAGAGAGAATGTTCCTGGCAAAATATCCCCTCAAGACAAATGTTTTTGTGAAACATTTATCGTGCCTAAAACTTTTCCACAGTACTGTAAATTAAATTACAATTTAAAAAAAAAAAAAAGTATAACATGTTTAATTCATGCATTTAGCATTGTAGAAAATTTGACTTGTTACAACAGTGCTCATGTGTATCTTTAACTACACATTGTCAATAAACAACACGTCAGAAACTGCACTGATTGATTGAAGTCTCACAAGTCTTAAGTATAATATTAAATTGCACAATTACAGTATTTGTTTAATTTTGGTTTGGACTTGACAAAAGAGTCATTCATTCGGGAATCGGATGACACTGGTCAAGCTGCATGTTTTACTTTAACTAAACCGAACCGACTCATACAAGTAATTTGTTCAGGAATTGGTCATTTTGACTTACCTGGTTTGTTAAATTAGACAAGAGTTGTGAAATGTTCTGTTGTAATCTGTGCCCCGTGTGTATGAATGCTTGATCACGTTTTCAGGCTATGCAAGCACGTTTTGACTTTGCTGGCGCTCTCATCCCACCAACCAAAGACTTGCCCACCCATCTAGGCCTGCATCACCATGGAGAGGAGCCAGAGGTTAGTGGGTTCCTTTATTAACTCATTTTTCTTCAGACTCCAAACTGGCAGTGAAATAAAACTGATCCCAGTAATACATTTAAAGGGTGCCTGTATTAGTCAAATGCAGACATTTGTCATTGATTTATATGTGTTGTACTAACCATCATTTTCTGTCTTTCCTGTTCCAGCTGGCTGGCTACTCACTGCAGGAATTGTTCCTCCTGTCCCGCAGTCAGCTGAACCAACAACGGAATCTGGCCGTCAGCACTCTTGCTAACATCCTGACGAAAGTAAATAAAACTAAAAATTCAAAAGTTAATTGAATCGATTTGAATTTTGAATTCAATTTGAAATTTGAATCACAGACTTTCTGGAATACTCTATTCAGATTAGACAATCAAAGCAATGAGCAGACATATATTTTTAACCATACAATTGACAGATGTCCATGGCTACTGCGTTAGTTTTGTGATACTTGTGTCAATCCATGGGTTTCTTTTCTTGAACAATTTAAAAAAACTGATTATATACATTTATTTCTTTAGTAAATAGCCATGTAATAAGTGGGATAAGAGCCAGTCATTATCGTAAAATAAACCCCTTTCACGGTGATGCATGACGCCTTTGCTTTGTGTTGGGTCCTGAGCACCATGCCAGGGTTTGTTTTTCAATAATGACAGACTGACTGTGCATTATTCCTTATAGGAATTCATTTTTGCTGGGACAGAAGAGAGAGAGAGCAAATTATGAGTACATTCATATGCAAGCGATTAGAACAGAAAGCATATAAATGAAATATTTTACTTCTGTGAAAAGGTGAAAAAAATTTGTACTCCAGCAATAGGTGGTAGATAAATATCTATATCATATTCCAGTACTGGTTAACAGTTTCTCAAATGTGACATTTTATTTCTTCAATTTGCCTTTTATACATGGTATTTAACTGTATGGTTCATCTTCAGGCCCGTGCCGGTGAGTACACGTCCTCTCTAAAGGGCAGCGTTGTGTCCTCTTTACTGGATGCAGGACTCCTCTTCCTTCTGCGTTTCTCCCTGGATGACAGTGTGAAGGGAGTCATGTCAGCAGCTGTGCATGCATTACAAGCCCTGCTGGTTTCATCTGAGGATGAAGTAAGCAAAAATCATCTTGTGAATAATTGCTGTGAGAAGCCGGAGTCATGCACCTTTAATGGAAACAGAAAGTTTCTGACTAGTTTCTGATTTTCCCCAACCAGGAGTGCTTAGACAACACTTTCCCTTGGCTGCTTGGGATGGCCACCTTTCCTTTGCTGCCCTCAGCTCAGGAAAATGAAGATGAGGATGATGAAGGCCTGGATGAGTCTATGAAAGAGACAGCTATAGAGAAAGAAGAAAAGCAGGCAGATCATGATGTTGCTAGGCAGGATGTTGTCAAGGTAACTGATGGTCTAATGCTGCGTTCCATTCAAGTCTGTAAGTCAGAATTTCTATGGAATGCCACTTTAAAGGGATAGTTCACCCAAAAATGAAAATTCTCTTATCATTTACTCACCCTCATGCCATGCAATTTTTAGAAGAATATCTCTCTGTAGATCCATACAAAGCAAGTGAATCGTGATCAGACCTTTGCAGCTCCAAAAATCACACAAAGAAAACATAAAAGTAATCTATGACTCCAGTGGTTAAATCCATATATTCAGAAGCGATATAATAGGTGTGGGGGAGAAACAGAACAATAGTTCCTAAGTCCTACTAATTTAAACTAAACAGGCACCACATGTGACTTTCAGATGTGAAAGTGAAAGTGGAGATTTACAGTAAAAAAAGGACTTGAGCAGACTTTGATCTGTTTCTCAGATATGGATTTAAACACTGGAATCACCTGGATTACTTCACTTTTATAAACATTCACTTTTATTGAATCATATCCATTAATGAGTTAAAGTTCCTAAAAACCTGTTTAGCAAATATTTGCAGAGTCAGGTGTTAAAAACAAAATAAAAAAATTATACTCTCTTTTTATAATCAATGGGACCATTGCCGTTTTGTTTTTTGTATATCATCTTTGAGCATCGGGTGATGGAATGCCTTGAAGATTGGCGATATCAAGTCGTAAATCCCACGTCTGACTTTGAATAGAATGCAGCAAAAGAGTGATATTCAAAAATAAAGACAACATCTTGTTTCCTCTAAAATATGTTGTCACAACAGGAAAAATAAATAAACTTAAATCCTGCAAAACTTCTGTTATTACATTTTCCATGCATTTCTATTTATGTAGAATTACTGAAATAGTTAAAATTTAAGACACAGCAAGTGCTCATACCAGATTGCTAGTGTCACTAATAGTACTTAATTCCAGGTTGGGGAGGCCGAATATCTCTTGAGTTTAAACGTCCTATCTGATTCTTTTTTGTCCTCAGGGATTTTTAAAGATGCAGGGTCTTTCTCGGCTGCGCTACATTCTGGAGGTTGTGCGACCTTCTCCACGGGTTGTTCTTGATACTCTCGAAGTTCTGATCCGAATTGCTCGCCACTCGTCTGCAGCAGCTATACAGGTAAACATGAGCTGAACCCTGATCCAAAACTTGTGTGAGTGATACTATTGCATACCTGCTGTTTCCTTGTTATCATCGACACATCAGAACTATGTTTTCAAATGACTAAATATTTAGTCAGTTTGGCATTATAACTGTCTCATTTACAGAACACTTGTGTTCCGAAATGTTTTGTGATCTGATACAAATCTCAAATACATAGTATACTACCATGAGAACTTCACAGAACTTCTTCAGAGTGTCTGATATCATAATGCAGGGACACAGATGACAAGCATACACTTCTGAAGCTCAGGTTAATGCTAACATAAGGAAGAATTCTGCTCTAAATATTAGATTACATTTCAGATGCATTTGGGAGAAACAGTGTGCTGTTTTTTCTGTGCTTTCTTTGTCTTTTATGCGGCTTATTATAATACAGTAAAACACTGATATATTTGATTGATGTATGTCATCATGAAATCATAGACCCTACCCTCAAAATCAGGAACACGTCTTGGCTGACCACATGTGATTGTATCACCGAAAACGCATCTTAATATGAGGTGGGAACAGGGCCAAAGTTACAAGCATAATAATTACACCTGTTTATTCTTTTTCTTAAAAAGAAACTGAATGTCTTAACTGAAAAATATTGTGATGATTAATCAATTAAATATTTAAATGGAATGACAGCCCTACTAATTAGTAAAGTTTCATCGACTTTACTGTTGCAATGTAGCCTATTTTATACTAATGATATGATTTGCTCAGAGTTTTTAATACTTACAAATGGGTTCTTAAAAAGTCTTACATTTACGGGCATAAGTTTAAATAAATTACAAAATTTCGGGGCTTGTGTAGAGGAGATGCTTAAACAGCAGAATCTGCTTGTGTCAAAATCATCTCTCTCTCTCTCTCTCTCTCTCTCAATCTCTCTCTCTCATGCTGCCATCATTTAGAAGCTGATGCTTGAGTTTAGTGTGAGCCCGTGCAGGGAAGCGCAAGCAAGCATATTTTTACTGAATTTACGATGTTACGCATATATAAACTTGTTAATCCTAAATGTAAATGCCGTTATTCTGCGTCTCTGTAAGCAGGCGATGCGCTAACACTATTAATCCTGTTTATAATCAACAAAGCTGTCAACGTTGCAATTTGCGAGCTCTCGAGGTTGGAGCAGTCTTTTGACACCTTTCAAATTGTGGTGCTTCATTATTTTACATCACCTTTGACAACAATTGTACAGCTAACAGAACTACTCAGCTGCAGAGTTACACCTGCTATATCTCTCATCTCCACCTCTCAAGAGCTCCATCTGATATATAAGGTTGAAGTACCACATGAGGGAGGAGGATGTCTTCCCTGTTTAACCACTCCACAAATTTAATATTAGCAAACTATAGTCGTTTAGGACATCTACTTTGTGCATTACACAAGTCATTTTTTCAACAATTCTCTACAGACAGATTGTTTGTTTCACTTTTAATTGACTATATCAGAATTCCAGTGGGTCAGAAGTTTACATACACTAAGTTAACTCTGCCTTTAAGCAGCTTGGAAAATTCCAGAAAATGATGTCAAGCCTTTTGACAGTTAGCCAATTAGCTTCTGATAGGAGGTGTACCTGTGGATGTATTTTAAGGCCTACCTTCATATTCAGTGCCTCTTTGTTTGAGATCATGGGAAAATCAAAATAAATCAGCAAATACCTCAGAAAAAAATTGTGGGCCTCAATAATTGGGCCTTTGGGGCAATTTCCAAACACCTGAAGGTATCATGTTCATCTGTACAAACAATAGTATGCAAGTATAAACACCATGGGACCACGCAGCCATCATACCGGTCAGGAAGGAGACACATTCTGTCTCCTAGATATAAATGTATTTTGGCGCAAAAAGTGTAAATCAATCCCAGAACAACAGCAAATGCCTTGTGAAGATGCTGGAGGAAACAGATAGATAAATATCTATATCCACAGTAAAATGAGTCTTATATCGACATAAACTGAAAGGCTGCTCCGCAAGGAAGAAGCCAGTGCTCCAGACTAGAGTTTGCAAGTGCACATGGGGAAAAAGATCATACTTTTTGGAGAAATATCTAATGAAACAAAAACCCATCCCAACTGTGAAGCATGGAGGTGGCAGCATCATGTTGTGGGGGTGCTTTGCTACACGAGGGACTGGTGCACTTCACAAAAATAGATGGCATCATGAGGATGGAAAATGATGTGGATATATTGAAGCAACATCTCAAGACATCAGCAGGAAGTTAAAGCTCAGTCACAAATGGGTCTTCCAAATGGACATTGATCTCAAGCATACCTCCAAAGTTGTTGCAAAATGGCTTAAGAACAATAAAGTCAAGGTATTGGAGTGGTCGTCACAAAGCCCTGACCACAGTCTGATTGAAAATTTGTGGGTAGAACTGAAAAAGTATGTGTGAGCAAGGAGGCCTACAATCCTGACTCAGTTACACCAGTTCTGTTTGGAGGAATGGGCCAGAATTCCAGCAACTTATTGTGAGAAGCTTGTTAAAGGCTCCCCAAAGCGTTTGACCCAAGTTAAACAATTTAAAGGTGGGGTATGTGATTTTCTTTTTTGACCATTTTTTCAAAATAACTTGAAATCCTATTCCTAACCCACTTACTGGCTGTAAATTAGAAGCACTGAAATGAAAATTAAGCAATTTAATCATCTGTGGAACGGGCAGGACTCGAAAAACTCCAGCCAATCATTTTCAAGACCATCTAGAATCATTGGACAGAAAATGTGTCAATGAAACGGTCGTACCATGCCCCCTCCCCCACCACCCTGGCGCTGCGTGTCCCGTTCGATGCGCATACTCAAAGCTCGTGACCCAGTAACAGGAAGCGATTGTATTTATGTATGGAGAATAGAGCTTTTATAGTGCTAGTGGGGTTGTTCCACATTTCTATGAATCCTGTTTTGAATAGAAGACCGCTGTACAGACGCCAGGGCTGGCGATGTTCTTTTTTTTTTTACAGTTATGAGAAAATCAGCTCTACACCTTTCAAGAGTGGTATGCGACCCCCCTCCTCCTGCTGTGTCAACAATTTGCTCTGAAAAATTGTCTGACAGGTGAATGCACTGTTTGACTAGTGAGTCTAGAACACTGCTAGAACACTGCGCATCTGAGTTTTCGATCGTGCATGATTGCGCGTCCATGTTTTTCGAATGGGTGGAGTCAGGGCCAGCGTTGGAGGAGAGAAGGTAGGACCTTAGAGTTGTGTATTTTCAAAATCTGCCGGCCGTTTTGCAAATCACATACCCCACCTTTAAGGGCAATTTTACCAAATACTAACAAAGTTTATGTAAACCTCTGACCCACTGGGAATGGGATGAAAGAAATAAAAGCTGAAATAAATCACTCTCTCTACTATTATTCTGACATTTCACATTCTTAAATTAAAGTAGTGATCCTAACTGACCTAAGACGGGGAATGTTTCTACAATTAAATGTCAGAAATTGTAAAAGTTTAAGTGTTTTTGGCTAAGGTGTATGTAAACTTCTGGCTTCAACTGTAAATGCACAATAAAAAAATAAAAAAAACATGTCGAGAGGCATCCAAGTAGCCTCAGTGGTTTTGTGTTTACCTGCTAATTAATTATTTAATGTTTTTTTTTTTATTGCAGGTTTTTTATTTGGCCATAAAGTCTTACATTTAATTTCTTCAAACCTGCAGATACCCTGTATTAACATGCAAACCTTTGTGTACTCTTAGATCTTGGACTGCCCACGGCTGATGGCCACAGTGATTTCGGAGTTTCTGCCCTGCTCATGGGCTCCTCCCTCTTCGCAGACTCCTTCATCTCTATATGGTCTGCCTGTTGCCTTGGCAATGAAGCTGCTTAGAGTTTTAGCAAGTGCTGGGAGGCATGCTTGTGCGAGAATAGTGAGTATACAATGAGTGGTGTAGGTTAACAGTGTCAAGCACCCACTAATTGTAAATGATTATGGTAATTGTTAGAAGACTGACAGATCTCCGACACACTTTAGTAAACGATTATGATACTTATTTCAAGATTGAGAGGCGTACTCCTACTTAGATGCCAAGTCATAGTTTTGAATCAATGTCTACTATGTATATGGTCACACAACAACAATATCTTAACCAGTGGCATGGGTTTGAGGCAGAGCGGTCTGTTTAAACAGTGGTCCGGGAAACCTGTTTGAAAACAGCCATAAGTTTTGCAGGTTTGTTTTGTGACATTATTGTCACAAAATTTACACACTTCTGTGTCTGAAGTTCTTATACCTTTTTGAATTGTATATTTTGTCCAGAGAAATTAGCATTTTATGTCTTAAAATAAAAGCAAGCCACGTCTTGTTTGTGTGTTTAGCTGAATTCTCTTGGAGGAAAGGAGCTTTTGTCACGTTTTGTTGTTGTGGAACCATCAGAGATGTTGCTGGAAGAAGGTGAAGCACTTCGCTGCAGTACAGAGGCACTAAGGCTGTTTGCAGTAGCTGCAAGCTATGGACAGGCATGCAGTCTGTACACGTAAGAGTGACTTTTTCCATTTCCTTTTCCAATTATTATAATATACTGTGGTTGTTATGATTTAATGTAAATTAATTGCTCAATACCAACATTGGTAGACAGTGACAAATCATATGCAGATGTTTGAGTTTTGGTTGCATTTGATTTTAGTGATTGAAGAATCTGGTGTCTCATTCATTTTAGAGACTTTTATCCTGTATTGGTGAAGAGGTTGCAGGCTGGGAGCTGGCTGTGTGCTTCCTCTGAGACTGTGCTATCTCTAGAGCTGGAAAGAGTAAGAGCTCTGCTGGTGCTGCTGACTTGGGTCACTCAAACGGCAGGCTGCCACGAAGAGCTGCAGAAAGGCCTGGTCAGGTGAGACCATCATGAAAAAAGCTACACTTTTAGAAAACATTGACACACTAACCAGACAAACAGTAAAACATTTTTTAGCCATTATGTTGATAATTTTAATTAATTATAAACTCAGCAAAAAAAAGAAACGTCCTCTCACTGCTTTTATTTTCAGCAAACTTAACATGTGTACATATTTGTATGAATATAAAAAGATTCAACAACAAAGACATAAACTGAACAAGTTTAACAGATATGTGGCTTATAGAAATTGAATAATGTGTCTGAAGAATTGGGGGGGGTCAAAGTCAAAAGTAACAGTCTGTATCTGGTGTGGCCACAGCTGCATTAAGTACTGCAGTGCATCTCCTCATCATGGACTGCTCCAGATTTGCCAGTTCTTGCTGTGAGATGTTACCCCACTCTTCCACCAAGGCACTTACAAGTTCCTGGACATTTTTGGGGGGAATGGCCCAAGCCCTCCGATCCAACAGAACAGGTCCCAGACGTGCTCAATGGGATTGAGATCCGAGCTCTTTGCTGGCCATGGCAGAACACTGACATTCCTGTCTTGCAGGAAATCACACACAGAACGAGCAGTATAGCTGTTGGCATTGTCATGCTGGAGGGTCATGTCAGGATGAGCCTGCAGGAAGGGTACCACATGAGGGAAGAGGATGTCTTCCCTGTAACGCAAAGCATTGAGATTGCCTGCAATGACAAGAAGCTCAGTCTGATGATGCTGTGACACACCGCCCCAGACCATGATTGACCCTCCACCTCCAAATCGATCCTGCTCCAGAGTACAGGCCTCGGTGTAACGTCCATTCCTTCAAAGATAAACGTGAGTTAGACCATCACCCCTGGTGAGACAAAACTGTGACTCGTCAGTGAAGAGCACTTTCTGCCAGTCATGTCTGGTTCAGCGAAGGTAGGTTTGTGCCCATAGGCAACACTGTTGCCGGTGATGTCTGGTAAGGACTTGCCTTACAACAGGCCTACAAGCTCTCAGTCCAGCCTCTCTCAGCCTATTGCGGACAGTCTGAGCACTGATGGAGGGATTATGCGTTCCCTGTGTAACTAGGACAGTTGTTGTTGCCATTCTGTACATGTCCCACAGGTGTGATATTCGGATGTACTGATCCGGTGCAGGTTTTGTTACACATGGTCTGCCACTGCGAGGATGATCAGCTGTCCTTCCTGTCTCCCTGTAGCGTTGTCTAAGGCATCTCACAGTACAGACATTGCATTTTATTGCCCTGGCCACATCTGCACTCCTCTTGCCTCCATGCAGCATACCTAAAGCACCTTTACACAGATGAGCAGGGACCCTGGGCATCTTTCTTTTGGTGTTTTTCAGAGTCAGTAGAAAGGTCTCTTTAGTGTCCTAAGTTTTTATAACTTATAACAACCTTAATTGCCCACCGTCTGTAAGCTGTTAGTGTCTTAATGACCGTTCCACAGGTGCATGTTCATTAATTGTTTATGGTTCATTGAACAAGCATGGAAAACATTGTTTACACCCTTTACAATAAAGATCTGTAAAGTTATTTGGATTTGTATAAAATTATCTTTAAAAATACAGTGTCCTGAAAAAGGGCATTTCTTTTTTGCTGAATTCATTACAAATTCTATTTAAGCGTCATCTGAGTAGTGCGTGACTTATTTTAAACAATAGATAACATTAGTTATTTTAAAATTTTTAAGGTTTATTATTATTATTATTATCGCTTATGTTCCTCATCTGCAAGTCGCTTTTGATAAAAGCATCTGCTAAATGACAATGTAATTATTATTAAAATAGTATTACTCATAATAATAATCAAAGTGCTTTTTAACTATTTTCTGTTTAATTAGGCTATAAAAAATGTATTGTTAAGATCATTGAAAGCACTTGGTAAGGATTATCAGCTGTTGTAAAGTTTTACTTTTTGTTAAATTAATGTAGGTGGATTTGTCTTTGTGCCACAACAATATTTTTATCCTGTTCATTAATATTGTACTTTCATTAGTTTATTATACAATTCCTATATAGTAGTAATCAGTTTAGCTGTTTTCATTGACAGTTCTCAGGGTACGGAGTGTCCTCCTCCTGTTCCTGTTACATGGAGTCATGTGAGTGGTCTGAAGCCCACTGCCATTGGCTTACTCAAGGGCTGTGTGAGAGCTCTTGACGACCCAGATCGAATGTCGAGTGCACTTATCCTGCTTCCATCATACCTGCTTTATGTGGAGACGTATTATTCACAACTCCGTGTGCAGGTCAGTGTTCCTGTGAAAGACATGAAAAATCAAAGCCAATGTCACTTGTGATCTGCCTAAACAAATGGATTTTAAAGCAGCCTTGTTCCTTTGGAGGAATGTTTTGCCTAAGTGGTAATAAAATGGTCATACATAAAGTTTTTTTAAATGCTTAACTGTTCATCAAATTCCACAATTTGTATTGTAAATGCTTTGAAGTGTGATGTGCAATAAATGCTCCATATAGTTTATAAATATACAGTTGAATCAGAAGTTTACATACACTTAGGTTGAAGTCATAAAAACAGATTTTTTAACTACACAGATTTAATATTAGCAAAATATAGTTTTGGGAAGTCAGTTAGGACATCTACTTTTTTGCATTACACAAGTCATTTTTCCAACAATTGTTTACAGACAGATTGTTTCACTTTTAGTTGACTATATCACAATTTCAGTGGGTCAGAAATGTACATACACTTAGTTAACTGTGCCTTTAAGCAGCTTGAAAAATGATGTCAATCCTTTAGACAATTAGCCAATTCACTTCTGATAGGAGTTGTACTGAATTGGAGGTGTACCTGTATGTTAAGGCCTACCTTCAAACTCAGTGCCTCTTTGCTTGACATAATTGGAAAATCAAAACAAATTCGCCAATACCTCAGAAAAAAAAATTGTGGACTGCCACAAGTCTGGTTCATTCAAATGCCTGGAGGTACCATGTTCATCTGTACAAACAATAGTACACAAGTGTAAACACCATGGGACCATGCAGCCATCATACCGGTTAGGAAGGAGACACATTCTGTCTCCTAGATGTAAACGTAGTTTGGTGCGAAAAGTGTAAATCAATCCCAGAACAACAGCAGAGGACCTTGTGAAGATGCTGGAGGAAACAGGTAGATAAATATCTATATCCACAGTAAAAATGAAACCTATATCCACATAACCTGAAAGGCTACTCTGCAAGCAAGAAGCCACTGCTCCAAAACCACCATAAAAATGCCAGACTAGAGTTTGCAAGTGCACATGGGGAAAAAGATCATACTTTTTGGAGAAATATCTAATGAAACAAAAACTGAACTGAACTGTTTGGCCATAATGACCATCATTATGTTTGGAGGAAAAAGGGTGAGGCTTGCAAGCCGAAGAACACCATCCCAACTGTGAAGCATGTGAGTGGCAGCATCATGTTGTGGGGATGCTTTGCTACACGAGGGACTGGTGCACTTCACAAAATAGATGGCATCATGAGGAAGGAAAATTATGTGGATATATTGAAGCAACATCTCAAGACATCAGCAGGAAGATAAAGCTCGGTCGCAAATGGGTCTTCCAAATGGACAATGACCCCAAGCATATCTCCAAAGTTGTTGCAAAATGGCTTAAGAACAATAAAGTCAAGGTATTGGAGTGGTCGTCACAAAGCCCTGACCTCAATCCGATTGGAAAATTTGTGGGCAGAACTGAAAAAGCGTGTGCGAGCAAGGAGGCCTACAATCCTGACTCAGTTACACCAGTTCTGTCTGGAGGAATGGGCCAAAATTCCAGCAACTTATTGTGAGAAGCTTGTGGAAGACTACCCAAAGCGTTTGACCCAAGTTAAACAATTTAAAGGCAATTTTACCAAATACTAACAAAGTTTATGTAAACTTCTGACCCACTGGGAATGGGATGAAATTAAAGCTGAAATAAATAATTATCTCTACTATTATTCTGACTTTTCACATTCTTATTTAAAATAGTGATCCTTACTGACCTAAGACAGGGAACGTTTTCTATGATTAAATGTCAGGATTTTTTTTATACAGTTAATTGTATTTGGCTAAGGTGTATGTAAACTTCTGACTTCAACTGTCTTTATGATATGTCAAACTTTAGGTGCTCACTCCAAACATTCAAAGTGGATATTCATTGGTATATTCAGATCAAAACTACCCTGAATCAAATGTTCTGCTGAGATAAACAATTCAAAAGCACCCAAATCTGAGAGATTATTTTACTTTGTTCAGCATATTTGCAAGTCAGGTCCCTGAAGACAAGATAGTGCCTTCTATGTAAAAAAAAGCTGCTGATAATGTAACCACAAAAATACTATACAATTTGATATATATTTGTAACTCTTAGTAGAGCTTGAGTGCTGTGCACATAGTCTCTGGGGCATTTATCAAAACAGAGGCCTTCTCACTGATTCTCTTAATTTGCTGAGAGGGCGTAATTTGCTGAGACCTTCCATTAAAAAAAAAAAAAACCTGTAAATTGCATGTGTAATTTGCACTATCTTTACAGAAATGTTTGGTGTTTTGTTTTCCACTGGTTGTTTTAGAGTTCTTTTCAGCCAGTACAGTGTCTACAGGAACTGGAGTCATTAACTTCAGAGGTTCTTCTGCCACTGATATCACATCAGGCCATGATGAATATGATCAGCAGCTTCAGGTGGGGTGTTGACATGCCTTCTTGGTGTTCTGAGATGGACCAAATGTGCATTTATTAGATTATTTAATTTATCAGTACCCCCACACATAAATCAGTTACAAGCTTTTAGAAAACACAATCACTAGTAATACTGTATTTTAGAGGCATTTCCATTCAAAAGTATCTAAATGAAGTTAGCAGTTACAGTATGTACAATTAATAATATTTATGTTGTTGCTAAACAAAGTAAAAATGTCTTTAATTAACTGTTTTACCACAAAATCAAATCTATATTTGGACTGTTTTTGTCTTTTAAATAATTATGAGCTGATTGTTGAATAGATAAATAGAATTTAGAATCATATTTTTATCCTAATTTTAAAGTCTGCCTTGTTAACACATTTCTGGCCATGCAAGGCATAAATATTGAATAAGTGGATGATAGATTGTTTTCCTGCTGCTGCAGATCTAGTTCTGTTATCTGTAACCCCGGGCTGAGTGCTACTGGTTGGGAGGTTGTGCCCAGTCTGCCAGGACTTGGCTGCTCAAAGCTTAAGACTACCAGCACTCTGGCAGGACCCAGCTCTCTTCTGTCTCTTACTACTGCCCTCCTAAACCTGCTGAACACCATCACCTCCATCCACAAAGGCCTAACTAAGAGGGTAGTTTTTCTTTAGTTAAATTCTTCATGGTAAATCAAAAATAAAATTAATCTGCCAATTAGTGTTAACCTATGATTTTTCTCTTTCTCTTAAATTGTTTTTATTCTTTCTCTCATCAGTTCAGCTCTCTGCTCCTTTCTGACTCTGTGCTCTGTTATCTACGGGCTTGTGTCGGAGCTATGCCCTCTGTTTCTCACACAAGCGCCTGGATTCTTCGCCATGAGCACCACCTGCTGTATCTGCTACTCAGACTCGCTCACAAGCTGGTACTGTAACCTCTACATTTAAATACCCCATTTGTAGGTGGGTTTTTTTAGCATGCATTTTATCCATATTGAGAATTATAAATACATTTAATAGTTTTTATTGTGTTTAATTGTCATTTTCAGACCTGAAAAATGTTGTTTCAAAAGCATTATGATGTATCCTTTAAGCATTTGATCATGTATTTTAATTGGTTTGCTTTCAGTAGGATGAACTAAGTCAATTTCTCTTTTTTTTTCACTTTCAACTTCTGCACTGTAATGTTATTGTCGCCCCAAAACTTCAGAACAACAAATGGTGCTATCCATATGACAACCCACCTAGAATTAGGCTATGCTAACAAAGACTTGTTAATGAGTTTAGGTGTCCCACATTACCATTGTAACAAATTTCTTGAATTCACCTTATTAATTGCAACACATGACTTGAACTCTGTTATTGCAAATACATTTAGGTCCCAGTTAACGCTGAGGTTGCCAAAAATGCCTCCTTGTTCCACCTGGTATCCTTGGCTTTAGTGTCCTGGTTGCTTCCTGGCTGTGAATACCTGGCACATGAACTCATGTCCACCGTGATCTTTAGCCACAGCCTCCTTCCGTAAGTATTTAGTGAAGCTTTACACACTTCTGTCCTGTCAATGTTTGCCTTAGTCTTTGTGGTCTAAAGGAAAAGTTCATCCAAAACTTTTAATTCTCTCATCATTTACATACCTTCATGCCTTCCTAGATGTGTATGAGTTTATTTCTTCTGATGAACACAAACAAAAACTATTTTAGGATAATATCTCTGCTCTGTAGGTCCATACAATGCATGAATGGTGATCAGACCTTTGTAGCTCCAAAAATCACTTAAAGGAAATATAAGTCATATTTAATACTCAAGTAGTTAAATGTATATCTTCAGAAGCGATATAATATGTGTGGGTTAGAAACGGATGAAAATGTATGTCCTTTTTTTTTTAAACTCTAAATCTCCACTTTCACTTTTACATCTGAAAGTCACATGTGGTGCCTGTTTATTTTCAATTTCACATATGAAAGTTAAAGAAAGAAAAGTCTAACACATCTGCGATGGCATGAGGGTGAGTAAATTATGACAATCATAATTTTTGGGTAAGCTATCCCTTTAATGCACATTATAGGAATGTCCAAATGCTTATTTGGGTCTTTGTAAATGTCCCATAATTATATCATTTATTTAATTACAAGTGAGTACTGAACCAATTAATTCCTCATTTATTATTTTGAGTTTAAGTATTGATAAGAGGTAGCACAAGTGCGTACAGATCGGAGGGCCTTAGGATGTGATTTAATGAGAATCAATTGGTGTCTATTTTGTAGCTTTGATCTGAAATGGTAGAATTAATATTCTTGAAAAACAGTGTGGAGGCCTCTTTAGACATCTTTCCTTAAATGCACCCAGATTAAAGTTTAAAAACAATGGGGGAGATTGTATAAAGGGTCTCCAGTCTTAAACTGCTCAGGCTTTGCCCATACAGTATATTTAGATTTAACTGCATGTTATGGTGTTGCTCACATTTTGATGGTATTAACTTTTTGTACAGATGTTGATCTCCATGAGTTTTTAATTTACACAAATTTCAAGCATGGTTCATTTCTATTATTGCAAGTCTGAGCAAATCAGATGTGAACTCTTGCACTCTGAAAATGAATCACAGATTTTAGGTTTTAGGCTTCCTGCTTTTTCAGCTGTAGTGCCACATCAAACTCACAAGAGGGCAGCAAATAGTGCTTCAAATAGGATTAAGCCATTCTATGGATAGTTGACTTCAGCGGTCATTATCTGTTAACAAATCCTTCATTTTGTGTGTCCTTCCAGAACACTTAAGCTATAAGGTTATTAATGAACATAGTCATGGCTAAAGGTTGTTCTGAGGCAGAAGAGTAACTACATTCACAATAAAGCATATTGTAAGGCCTAGTGTGCCTTATTGCTTTTATGAAATAAAAATAAGAAAAATATTTAGGACATAATTTTTCATTAAATGTTATTTTACTAAGGTAATTAATTAAGTGCCATTTTTCTACTAATAGATATAGTCCTTGACATGTAAACCTACCTAGTGCTAAGCTTAATAGTCAGTGATATGTGCATCATAACTGTTTCAAGATGACTGAAACACTGTCCTGACCAATCGGCATCCATGAATGGCACTACATTTTATGATAATTATTATTATTAATTCGTTATTTTTAATTATTAAAAAAAGTGTCTGAAAAAGTATTGGCTACTTTCACGGTTCTTGTAGTAATGAAAAACCTGGAAATAGAGAATTTTAGAGGCCTGCATAAGTTGTCAAAAATGTTAAATTTTAGAAGCCATTGACATTTTTGTGGTGAATATACATGTTCTGCTCATATTTAATCGGACAGATATTGCTCTTCTGTACAGCAAAGGCTGTAGTGACATAGTGAGTCCCATTTGTGAGTAAATTGTTCTTTTGAGTCAGTTCTTTTCAATTAATCTGTCAAATAATTTCACAAATTGGTCTAATTGATTCTATTGCGAATCTGTATGCATTTTATTAGAAAATACATTACATTGTTGTTTTACCTTATGAATTTAAAGGTAAGTAAACTTTTCTTTTTTTTTTAATATATACTTATTTCAAATCACATGATTGCAACATGCTCCAAAAAGTTAGGACTTTGAGTGTTTACCACTGTGTAACATCACCAATTCTTCTAATAACACTGAAGTGTTTGGGCAGTGATGACACATGTTTGTTAAATTGACCTGATGCTGATAACAGCTTGGAGATCCTTTTCCTATTTGGCCTGGAGAACATTTTGGCTGTTTTTTCAAAAAACTATTTGAAATGTGGACATGTCAGACCACAATACATGATTCTACCGTTCTGCCTTCCATCTCAAATGAGGCCGAGCCCAAAGAAGTCGCTGGCATTTTTGAACAGTGTTGATGTATGGCTTCTGCTTTGCAAGTCTTAACTTGCATCTGTGGATGCAGCGGTAAATGTTGTTGACTGACAAATATTTACTGAAGGATTCCCGAGCCCATGTCATGAAATCCATTACAGATGCATTATTTTATTTAAATTTTTTATTTTCTCCCCTATTTCTCCTCAGTTTGGAATGCCAAATTCCCATTGCTCGCTAAATCCTCATGGTGGTGTAGTGACTTGCCTCAATACGGGTGGCGGAGGACAAAATCTCATGTGCCTCCGTGTCTGAGACAGTCAATCCATGCATCTTGTCACGTGGCTTGTTGAGCGTGTTACCGTGGAGACATAGCTCACGTGGAGGCTTCATGCCATCCACCGCGGCATCCACGCGCCCCACCAAGAAGGAAAACCACATTATAGCGACCACGAGGAGGTTACCCCATGTGACTCTTCCCTCCCTAGCAACCGAGCCAATGTGGTTGCTTAGGAGACCTGGCTGGAGTCACTCAGCATGCCCTGGATTCGAACTCGTGAACTCCATGGGTGGTAATCAGCATCTTTTCTCACTGAGCTACCTAGGCCCCCTGACACATGATGGTTTTTAAGACAGTGACGTATAAGGGACCCTAACCCTTTTCTGGAGATTTGACCACATTCCTCGAATCTTTTAACTATATTGTGCAGTGTAGAGGTTGAAATGCCCCAAATCCTTCCAATACGTCTCTGGGAACAACTGTTTTGAAAGTGTTGGATTATTTGCTGATGTATCTGTTAGCAAATTGGTGAGTCTCTCTCAACCCATCCTTGCTGTTGAAGAACTAGGCTTTTTTGGAGGACCTTTAAATACTGTAACACAATTGCCTCACATGCTTAACATCTCCTGTTTCACATCACCTTGTTATTTCAAATCTTCAGATTGCTATTAGACCTAAATTGCCCTTGTCTCAACTTTTTTTGGAGTGTGTTATAATCATCTCATCTTATATGAGTATATATATATATATATATATATATATATATATATATATATATATATATATATAATATATATATATAAACAAAAAAAAAATCATACGGTTAAACATCAAAGAATGTGTTGTTGTGTTTTCAATATACAGTAGCACAGGGTGAATCACATTTACACATCACTACTTTCTGTTTCAATTCAATTAGCATTTTGGGTTGTACTATACCATATATTGTACCATATATTTATATTTTAATATATTTTTACATTTAGTCATTTAGCAGACACTTATATCCAAAGGGACTTTCAAATGAGAAACATATGGAAATTATTGTTATACTAAAGTCAACCTTACCTGCAGTATTATGCTGCCAAGTTCTATTTGGCTTTGCAATAAAGGGATTTACCTGTTTTTACTGCTGTAATCAGGAGTCATTTTTGTTTTTTCATGTTTAGTGAGGGTGGTAGTGGTGAACCAGAGGTTACTGCATTGGCTGAGCTGCAACTTAAGGAGAAGACTTCACCTGGCATTGGTTCTCTCCTCCACAATGCTCTTCTTCACTTACCCTCCATCCGAGGTTGCTACCTCACCTATCTTGCACACATGGAACCTGCTGTCCTTGTTTCCCGTGACCGGTACCTCGGCCGAACTCCTTTTGTCAGTTCTCATTTCCTACCTGAGCTTACTGGCCCCTCTTTGCCATTTGATTGGCCCTACTTACCACTCATCAGCCTGTATGAGCAAATGGGTTTGTCGGGTGGCGGGGGACAGCAGATTGAGTCTCTCCCAGCAGGCTTAGTGCAGTCAGCTACTCACTGCCTTCAATGGGTCCTTGTTCTGGAAAGCTGGAGGGAGCAGGTTTTTCAGGTGGTGCCACCAGTTGCTAAGTTAGCCCGGCTGGCCTGTGTCTTCCTGTGCTCCAGTGACCTTTTCCTTGAACGGCCCGTGCAAGAGCTTACCTGGGCAATGTTTCGCAGGCTGACGCGGCCGGCCCAGCTGGAGGCGCTGGATCTGGGCTCACCTCCACCAGGCTTGGCGTCCTTTCACGACTTGTATTCAGCTCTACTGGCCCAGTATG
The DNA here is from genome assembly GCF_025860055.1 of Xyrauchen texanus. Taxonomy (NCBI): domain Eukaryota; kingdom Metazoa; phylum Chordata; class Actinopteri; order Cypriniformes; family Catostomidae; genus Xyrauchen; species Xyrauchen texanus. The sequence goes on along the minus strand of NC_068297.1, from coordinate 22,337,675 downwards.
AGGCGGTGTCATTTGGTGACCCGCTCTTTGGCTGCTTCATGCTGCTGCCTCTGCAGCGATGCTACAGTGTCACCATGAGGCTGGCTGTGTTTGGTGAACATGTGGGGATGCTGCGATCACTGGGGGTCTCACTACAGCAGGTAAGGTGGTTTTACCATTAGAAATGCTACATCCAACAATTCTTGCTTCAGAACATGCTGTATAAAAGTTTTTCCTTACCTTGAACAACTTCTGCATAATTATGGGAACAGTGCAGTTGTGTACTCATTCCAATTCTGGGCATCTAGGGCTGCAATCCAATTCAAGCTGATATTTGAGCTGTAAAGCCTAGTTTTCAAGGTCACTATAAAATTGTTGCTTCATCTTAAAGGCGCACTCAATAAAATTGTACTCATTAATAAAGTTTTACAAAATTAGGGGTCTGGGTTGCTCAGCAAACATTGACACTGACTACCACCCCTGGAGTCGCGAGTTTGAATCCAGGGTGTGCTGAGTGTCTCCAGCCAGGTCTCCTAAGCCACCAAATTGGCGCGGTTGCTAAAGAGGATAGATTCACATGGGGTAACCTCCTCGTGGTCGCGATTAGTGGTTCTCACTGTCAATAAGGCGCATGGTAAATTGTGCGTGGATCGCGGAGCATAGCATGAGTCTCCACGGTGTCATGCACGGTGAGCCACGTAACAGGAGGCGTTGGCTGACTATCTCAGAAGCGGAGGCATTTGAGAGTTGTCCTCCGCCACCCTGATTGAGGTGAGTAACCATGCCACCACGAGGACCTAGTAAGCAGTGGGAATTGGGCATGCAAAATTGGGGAGAAAAGGGTATAAGAATAAAAAAATTTTTATCAAGTTTTTTAAAAATGAGTAATAATTTTGAAATGCATATATAAAATCATAAGCACTTACATGAGATTAAGGCTCCAGTCATATCAGCAACCTACTGTATATAAAAGCTGTTTTATTCTACATCAAGAGGGTCCCTTTATGGGGGCTGCCATGTAAGAATACAGCCAAATACAACTCCCTTTATCTCAGTAACCACCCTGTTATTGAACACTTTCACTCATGGATTAAATTAATCTTAGCTGACTGTGAATAGTGACCATACATACCCCTAGGTGTCAGTGTAAATTCAGGATGACTGCCATATTGACCAGCACAATTTAAAGAAAGAATTACTGAGTGCACCTTTAAGGAAGCCCTGTATAATTAGGCTGGTTGGAGGTGCACCGGATCAGACCTGTTTCTTAGGGGACTTTTACATAATACTTGTTCTTGATTTAAAAAAACAAAGCACAATAAAATGGAACAGAGAGTTGGACTTTTTTTTTACATTACGTAGCATGTTAAATGCAACACTTGTGGTGGGGCGCTAAAAAACAGGGCAATATCTGATGCAATGGCCACAGAAAGAAGTCCGTGCAATTTTTTAAGGCTGTAGTGCCAGAGTTGAGCGCATTACCGCGGAGACATAACGCTTGTGGAGGCTTCACGCTATTCTCTGCGGTGTCCACGCACAACTCGCCACGTGCCCCGCTGAGAGCAACAACCACATTAAAGCGACCACGAGGAGGTTATCCCAACGTGACTCTACCCAACCTAGCAACCGGGTAAATTTGGTTGCTTAGGAAGCCTGGCTGGAGTCACTCAGCACGCCCTGGGGTTGTTGTGTACATATGAATATAATTTAGTTACCAGGTTGAAGTGCTGCGTTAAGCATCAATATATCTCTCTGAAATGTGTCTGATCTGGGTCACCTCAACATGACGGAGCCTAAATATACATGGGTTCATTATCACAGACTAGTCGTTCAGAAAACCCACCTACTAGTCGGTTATTACAATTTGTAGTTTTGCATCTCTTTAGTTTTACCATCCTGGCTGTCTAACAGTAAAAGCTCTGTTGCTTAATTCACACAGCATGGCACTTAATGCGACACGGCTAAAAATATAAAAACAAAATATATTTAAGAATATAATTTAGATAAACTAGTTGACCGTCATGACAGATGTCAAAACAAAGGCAAAGCATTGCATCTGAAAAGTGTTGATTTGCTTTTCCTGCACAGCTGCCCATTCCGCTGGAGAAGTTCACATCCCCAATGGAGGACTCCCTGCCTCTGTTGTGGCTGTACTTTCGGGCATTAGTTACTGGAGCTCTGAAGAGGAACTGGTGTCCTGTGATGTATGTTGTGGCTGTTGCCCACCTCAATGCATTCATCTTCTCTCAGGATGCCATGGCAGAGGTAAAGTGCTAGGGCACCAAGACAAAATATAAGCTGGACATGATATGGGCAGGTTTTGTTAGATTCACCCATATATTCTTTTATTATGAATATAAGGGCATCAGAAGTTGTAGTCAGATGTTTGTATGAAATAGGGTTGCCACTGTGTATGGTGTAACCGGTTTTATTCGGTACAAGGGACAACACTGGTGTGAAATTTTATACCGGGTAAAAGGGGGAAACATTATGAATAGAACATCCAATACAATAGCCTAACAGATAGAATAGCCTAAAATAAAGAATAGTTGCCTAATGAAAAGTTTGCAACCCATGATAAATGAACCTAAATAATGCACTGAAAGCCAGATGTTATTTATCAAATTAAATAGGCAGCAATGTACACTAACTGACAGAAGACGTTTAATTGCAGGTAGTGAATATAATATGCATGGTGGGTAACTCTTTAAGACGTCTCTGATTTGGAATGACACAAGAAATGCTATTAGACACACAGACATGTGCTTGAATACACACATTTTATTATATTTGTATAATATAAGAGTAGTATCGTCTATGAGAGATGTTCTCAACGTTTTTTGATGAACACCCCCCCCCTCCACCCAAAAAAAAAGATTTGATACATTGAAACATAAACACCCCCTTATGCCTCCTATACACTATACAAATTTCAAAGGCGTCGGATCGTGATACCGTTCATATTACACATCTGTCTGTCTTGGAATACCTGACTGTCCAAGAGAATTGACAATTTCTCTCCAACACTTCTCTTTCTCCACCGGTTGTGGTACAGTTCAGGTGAACCATCAAATAGGAGCTGGTGCTCCTGCCAATCTTCCACTAATTGTTCCTCCATTTCTTCGGTACAATGAGATTTTCTTGATACCGCAGCAAGGTTAGTTGATGTTCTGTTGCAGGTACATCAGGACTCCTCCCGTTGAAACTTCCCATCCCCCGTTTCTTGCTCTCTCATTGGCTGTAGGTCAACGCTGCAGTTGTATTCAGTCAAAACATATTTCACACTACATTTACTCGCAGACAGGTCCAGATATTGAACATCCTAGATATCTCGCTGACATCGGCGTTATGTTGTAGTGCTTCTCTCAAATCGTGTCTTTGATCGTTCATGTTGCTCAAAAGAGTGAGCTCCGATTTGCCTACAATTGCAGGCTTTTGTTGCCGATCTCCACAAAACTGTCGGCGAGCAAAAATCAGACTTAAAATTGTACAGTGTAAACTCTGCATTAGTGTCAATCAAAGGTAATAATGGTGTAAGTCGGTTTGAAGGCAACACTATACCAGTGTGAAAATTATGATATTGTGGCAAGTCTATGAAAGGTAAAATATATTTTAAGATATCTTTCTCTGTGCTTTCTAGACAGCCATGGCAAACTGTAATTTATATATGTGAGTGCTCTCTCACTATAGAGCTATACATAATGACAAATGGAGCAGTTTTGTTTGATATATGCTGCAACAATGAAGTCAATGTAATTGATAGTCTCTTAGTTTTCTTACTGTCATTGTGCTGTGAGTTCTGACAATGATTTGACTTACACTCTCTGTAGGAGGTTGATGCTGCATGTCGCAGCATGCTAAGAAAGACCTACTACCTGACAGACGAGGTACCACAAAGCACTCACTTCCACTTTGATGAGACATTTCATTTCCTTTATCATTTATTCGAGCTGCTTTCATCTGCACTATACATCTCTCTCTCTTGGTGTTCTCTGCCTCGCTCTGTTTTGTGTTGTCTACTTCTCAGTGGCACGTCTGGTTTCTTTGTTTCTGCAGGTGTTAAAGAACCACCTACTTCTTTTTCGGCTGCCCCAGCAGGATGCCGAGCTAGGCTTCAGCACCTATGAACAGCTGCCCTCAATCCGTACACGCAGGTTGGAAAGCGTTGTTGGAACAGAGAAAAAGGAACAGAGGTGAAGAGTAAAAACCTTATGGTCCCAGATGTACTAGAAGCTCTTCTCCTGGCCTTGGGGATCTACAGTACATGGTCAAATGTACGTGTAATTTTGTGTGGGCAGATCAAAATGCTACACCATCTAATGACGTGTGTGCATTTGAAATAAATCCTAGAAAAAATTATTTAACTGGGGTTTGTTTTCACCAGAGTTATTGAAAAATCAAACCTGTTCATTAGAAGAGTATGTTCATGTACTTTTTTGCCATATAGTGAGTGAAATATCCATGTCTTTAAGTCCTTTATGGCCTTTAAAGGGCCAAGCACAGATTTTGAAATAAACTTTTTGTATGTGTATTTCATGAAACTGTGTGGTTCCCTGATATTTGCAACATGGGTTTGGCATGTTGCAAATATCATTGTATACTTTCCAGTAAAATAGTCCAAGGTGGCTTATTCTCAATTGTTTTGAAGCCATATGTAGATTTATGATTACAACTGATGGGAAGGAGAGCAGTTAGGTAAATTCCCTGCACTGAAACAACACAACAAATGTTGGTTTAGAGCTTCTTTAATTGCAGAAACAGTCAAGGGGAATCTCAAATATGTTCTTTATTTTATTTTCAGCTAGCTCTTAGATGAGTCAAGAGTCATGAGCAGCATGCTCTACTTATGTCAGTGCTACTCCAAATATTGCATACTGTGAAACAAACATCATTCACTCTTCACTATACTTAAATTACCATACCACAAAAGCAGCTTGACCAAAATCTAATTTAGAAAATGTCCATGGGCAAAAATAAATATCTGTTATCTGATATCTGTTTTTTTCTCCTTGACTTTGACAAGACCTGACTTGACCTTTTTTCGACAAAAATATGATGGAAAGACTTGGTCACTGTTTGATCTCAACACCACATTCTTCCTTTAGCCTACTGCTGTTGACTTTGTCTTTTAAATGATCTTAGACTATTACAATTGTTCATACTTGGTGTAAAGTGGTTTGAAAAACCCCCAAACATAAGTATTAAACTTGGGTACTGAACACGCCCCATAGTATCATTATTAAAGTCATTAATTATTCCTCAGATCTTGCCGCTTGTTGAGGAAGGTGTGCTGTTACTTTTTTATGTGATCTTATGATTATTTCTTTGTGGACAATAAAACAGGCAAAAACAACCCATAAAGAAACCTATTGAGAGGCCACAATATCGTAGACTTGGACCAGTAAGCAACCACCTGGCAACCTCTCATAACTCTTTAACAACTCCATAACTACACCCATGGACAAGCATCCCTGAGGTTTTTTTAAAGACTACATGTAAAAATCTAGTTGACTATTTATTATAAGTAGGACACAGGAAAGATGGCTTGATGTTTTATACTTGTGAATGGATAGAGAACTTATGTTTTTGTTATTGCTTGCAGCTTTCTCCCTTTCTTGTTGTCCTTAAATATAATTAAGGAATTAATTCTAAAGTAGAATGAGAAAGGATGGGAATAGCAGAGGTTGCTTGTTAGCCTCTTTAGGAATGCTGACTATAAGCTTGCCAGTGGAAGACAATGTACCCTCCTGTGAGCACTGCTAATGCTAGTCACACGCTTCACTTGACATCTGGTTGGCATTAAGTTAGACCAAATTCATGTATTGTTAACTGAATCAAATTTAGATTATATCTGTTTAAGTGAAACATGGTTTCAGATTATGATGTATGGGTATGATAATCCTGGGTATGTCTGTTTAAGAAAAGATAGATCATCAGGCAGGGGTGGTGGGGTATTAATATACATAACAGGTATATTTAATGGTAAGGAAATTGAATTAAATACTACGCTTGAGTGTCTAGCCTTAAATGTTACTCTCCTCGCATGTATTTGAATATTATCGTTTTATAAATATAGATTGTATCGGAAATGTTTGATAATCACACTGAAACGACATAAACTGGTTGGATAAAAGTGGACAAAAATTTAAAATGATTATGACTAAGTTTAAGAACCACCAGCTTATCAAAAGTCCAAGAAGAATTACAAAAAGTAGTACAACTTCAATAGATCTAATTTCAATTTTACCTGTCATGTCTAAGGTCTTAGAGAAGGTAGTGGCAGAACAATTAATAAATCACTTAGAGAGTAATCATTGCCTTCACCCACAGCAGTTTGGTTTTAGTCCCCAGCACACCAAGCAAACGGCAGACCATTATTTTTTGGAAAATGTAAGATGTCCATTTTTAATTGACCTTAAAAGGCATTCGACATTGTTAACAATGATATTCTTTTGTCTAAATTACTGCTTTTAATTTGAGTCATTTTAGTGGTTTGCTTCTTACCTACAAAAAAGAGAGCAATGTGTTATAATTGAGCAGGAAAAATTATCTTTTATTAACAATAATCTAGGAATACCCCAAGGTTCAATTTTAGGTCCATTGCTTTTTTTATTAATGATTTGCCAAGTTGCTGTCCAGATATTAAGTGTCAGCTTTATGCTGACAACACAGTTTTTTACACATCAGCTTAAACACCAGCAAAAGTAGCTGAGATTTTAAATGCAAATTGGAGGAGATATCTCAGTGGCTCCAAAATAACCACCTCACTTGAAACATCAGAAAAATAGCTTCTATGTGTTTCTCTTATTATAGAAAACAAAAAGGAACAATTAAAATTAAGATACAAAGAAATAGAAGAGGTGAAAGAGTTCAGTTTCTTATATTTTATTTTCGCAACTCACATTTGATAGACACGGAATGTTCAAAAAGGATAAAGATTAACTTACATTGTTTCAAATATATTAGACCATGCATTTCAAAGCAGGAGGCTCAGCTCTTTATGCATGCAAAGATTTTGTCTCATATTTCTTATTGCATTACAGTTTGGAATCAAACAAGTGAATCGTATAATTTCACTTTACAATCATGCTTTAAAAATCATGGAATTGTGCATTATTAAAAAAAAATAGTATAAATGTATCCACAATAAAGCCCCTCAGGTATCATGTAAATTGCTAAATAGACAGGAGGGTAGCCGAACAACAAGGAGCAGAGTGAACAGTAACTGTAGGGTTGACTATCGCAGAACAGCTCGGGCAAAGGGCCTTTTCTGTGAAGGGTTCCCAACTCTGGAACATGCAACAGTTTGAAATGAAATCAATAACACACACAACATTTTCATAATATTGGTTAAGTGATGGTTTAAAAGAAACCAAAGCTGTAGTCATTTTTTTATTCTCAATGAATTTTTAGGTCTAATATTTTATACTATACAGCTCTGGAAAGAATTAAGAGACCACTCCAAATTTCGCGGTTCATAAGAACACGGTCAAGCAGCAGACATGGGGTACAACAAAGCTACAGACCGGCAGAGGGTGAAAACAACTCTCGACTGACCGGATTGACCGCCAACTCATTCGAATGTCACTCAACAACTGGAGGATGACATCAAGTGACCTACAAAAAGAATGGCAATCGGAAGCTGGGGTGAAGCGCACAGCGAGGACAGTTTGAAACAGGCTCCTTGGGGCGGGACTGAAGTCATGCAAAGCTAGAAAAAAAGACCTTCATCAATGAGAAGCAAAGAAGAGGCAGGCTGAGGGTTGCAAAACACCATAAGGATTGGACCGTAGAGGACTGGAGTATGGTCATCTTCTCTGATGAGTCCAATTTTCAGCTTTTTCCCAACACTGGATCATCTAATGGTTAGACGGAGACCTGGAAAGGCCTACAAGACACAGTGTCTCGCACCCACAGTGGCTGGAATCGGGCAGATCCGTCTTTGTGAATGACGCATGAATCAAGCCACATACAATGTTATCCTTCAAGAAAACTTGCTTCCTTCTACACCAACTCAATGCTCCATGCCACACTGCCAGGTCAATCAAGGTGTGGATGGTGGACCACTAGATCAGGATGCTGTTATGACCAGCCCAATCTCCAGACATAAACCCCATTGAAAATTTCAGGAATATGATCAAGAGGAAGATGGATGGACACAAGCATCAAACAAAGCTGAGCTGATTGAATTTTATGCCAGGAATGGCATAAAGTCACCCAACAGCAATGTGAAAAACTGGTCGCGAGCATGCCAAGATGCATGAAAGCTGTGATTGACAATCAGGGTTATTCCACCAAATATTGATTTCTAAACTCCTAAGTTAAAACATTTATATTGTGTTGTTTAAAAATGAATATGAACTTGTTTTCTTTGCATTATTCGAGGTCTGAAAACACTGCAGCTTTTTTGTTATTTTGACCAGTTCTCATTTTCTGCAAATAAATGCTCCCAATTACAATATATTTATTTGGAATTTGGGAGAAATGTTGTCAGTAGTTTATAGAATAAAACAAAAAATTTCATTTTACTCAAACGCATACCTACAGTATAAATAGTAAATCCAGAGAATAATTTTGCAGGGGTCTCTTAATTTTTTCCAGAGCTGTATGTCCCCAGGGGTGGGAGCAACCTTAGTATTTATTTATCCATTTATTATTATTTTATAGGTTATATTGCTTGATTTATGTAGTTTTTAATGAAAAAAAAAAAAAAAAAAAGCCTATCTAGGGACCTGAGATGCAAATTAGCATGTGCAATGCGCATCTCTATGTACAATGCATCTTTTTTTGTTTTTGTGCTGAAATCGTGTTTTTGTACTGTCCCTAAAGAAATCAACCAATAAATAAATGATATCACAGGCAGGGGGCTCTGAGTTCCACTGCGGCTCCTGTAGGCAAAACAGCATCTCAGTAGGATCACAAATATGAGATGTTAGCTATACAAATTTGTTTTGGTCTAGACTTATTTGTGTCGTTTTAAAATTGATGCTACTACACACTGTTGAGGTGAATTTGAAGCCATTTACTTGTTTATGAACTAGCAATATCCCAGATATGATGCACTTTTTGGTTTTCTCTTTTCTATAAGTTAGGCTTTTTATAATTTATTTAAAACTGGAGATATTTAAGGGATAGATCACCCAAAAAGAATATATTTTGAAGTGACAGTATAATGAAAGTCATTGGGATCCAAAACAACATTGGACACACACACAAAAAAAACTTTTTTCAAAATATATTTTCTGTGTTCCACAGAAGAAAGTCATACATAGTTGGTTCAAATGTTAATATCAACATCAAAAAATTAATTAAATTAAATATTAAATTTTTTATTTTAAATGCCACCATTCTAATGATCCAGCACAAACTTTATTCAATACATTGAGAATGTACAGAACTGTTATTACCACTTGAACAATACTTAGAGGTATACTTCACCCAACAATGTAAGTTTCGTCATAATTTACTCACCCTTATGTCGTTCCAAATCTGCTCCATACCTGTTTTAATAAATATCTCGATCCATCAATTCAATAATGGCAGCTCAAAAGTATCATGCAAGTCATGCATCATATTCCAAGTCTTATGAAAGCATACAGTTTTGGTGAGAAACATCCCAAAAGTCATTTTTTGTGAATATCTTGACATTCGCATAGAGAGAAGCCCGTTCATAGTGGCCTTGGTTTTTACCACTAAACAAAAGTTCTTGTGTGAACATGCGAGCCACTTTGAATGAGCTTCTCTTACAGCACTTCAATGTGCAAAGGACGTCAAGATTTTTATTAAGAAATGTACATTTGTGTTGTTTTTCACCAATTCCTATGCCTTCAGAAGACAGAAATAATGCACAAATTCCATAGACTACTTGTATGATCCTTTTGGGTCCTTTTAAATCACAAACCCTGTTCAATTCCCCCTTCACCAAAACCATAACTTCTGTGTAAAATCTAAATTAATTCAAAGGAACAGCATTGTCTCATGACCAAACAAAATCCAAATAATGACTGTGGATATTCGCAATAGCACAATTATTTACAGCAGGATATAAAAAGTTATATTCCAGCCTATACATAAATAACCTGTCAGTGTGCTGCTCTTTTGCACTATGCTTTTTGTTTTCAACTAGATATTTTACAGGGTGGTCAGTATGTTTTTGTCACTTGGTTGTTAATCAAATTTATCGTCATTCCTCTCCATATGCATAAAAACGGCACAGATGGCTCTTTTGTTGGGGCCACTAAATTAAGTGTAAAAAAAACAAAGAAAAGAAACATGGTTTCTGGTAATGTTAACATGGTCATATGACTTTATGCCAGGTTAAGGGCAAGAACCCAGATGTGCTGGTGTAATAATAGTAGTGCCTGATATTCAGTTTGTGCCCACAGGCATCCATAAACACAGTTGAATGGCTCTCTTTTAGTGTTTCTGTTGTCCTCCACTCAATCATTTTATCTTGTCACTTGGATGAACTCCTGTTTTACATATTTTTACTTTAGACTACATTTGTTCTTCTTTGCATTGGCACAAACATATGTCCAAACAAGTGCCAGCTCAACCTGAACCTTTGTAATTTCCCTCAAATGCTGATCCTTGGACATTATTCGCCATATATTCAGAAAATATTTTCCCACATATTTTTCTTACAAATCTCTTCAGACAGTAGATGAGGCAAACTAACCATGTAATATGAGGGAGTAGAGGTCCCCAGCCTAAAAGGGACTAAATTGGTGTCACAGGGTCATAATGTTATTAGCTGGGAGAGTAATTTACTGGGAGTGATTATATTAGACAGAAGACATGGGGCTCTGGCAATGTCTCAAGGCCCTTACAATAGCCATATTGAGTAAGAAGCATGTTGACCGCAGGCTGAAAACAAGCAAAGGGGAGAAGCTTGCCGGATATTTGCGAGTTTGCTCACAGCAAGGTTAATATAATCGTCTATACAACCATATATAACAATGTTTGCAGAGCCAATAGTTGTCTTAGTAGAACAGTATTGGACATATGTTTAAGCAGAAAAAACTGACAGTTGGCATTTCTGACATCTGTGAGTGAAAATTTCTTGGAAGTAACAATCTGTTGTATGTTAAGGTGTCTCAGTAGAAAAATACATCATGTCTGTATGGAGCAATGAGTCTGTTTCTGCCAGCAAATTTAACTCAACCACACATGGACAGAGATTGAATAAGAAGGCAAAATCTGTGGACTAATGTGAAGTGAACATCAATATAAAAGATGTATGATTGACCGGCCTGACCTTCTAGAGGTGTGTGTTGACAAAATCAAATTAGTCGTGACTGAAAAATATTTTTTCCCTTTTTAACCCCTTGTTAAAGTGATTACTGATATTCCAATTAGTGTCCTGAAAACTAGCTGGATGTCTGAAATTAATCTTGGATCATCATCTGAAAGAGTCTGATGCGAATGGTCTATAATAGCTGGCATTCTGTTAGCATTCCCATTGATCCCTATTTCCATTTCATGCTTTTCAGAGCCCTGGTAACTGATAGTTCACATGATAGAATAAAATATTTGCAAATGGTTATATGTTGCTTTGCAAAACAAAATGTATTTTAATTAGAATAAAAATACTCTTGAATGGCCGTCAAAAGAGAAAGATGCTGGTCCAGATGGTCTGGGCTACAAAGTGATGTTCATCATATTTTACAGGCATCTAAATTGTTTGTCCATACAACTATTTCTTTTAGAAATAAACTTCAAGTGCTTCCAATAGAACAAGTCTTGTTTTCTTACAAAAGCTAAAACCTCAGTAGAAATCATCTTTCAGACAGCTTCTGTTTGATCAGTTGTGGATTTGTGGCATGTCTGGTCTGCTCAATTGTGAAGAGATATTACATTTAATTGTTTGTCTTTGTATCTTTGTGTTGATTGGGCTTTAGATAACTGTTGCTGGGAGTTATACTGAATTGATTTATGTCCTATGTCAAAAGAGAATTATGACAGTGAAAACCGTAGTCTTCCTGCCCTCCCCTGAGATCTCAGTCTAATCAGTGCCTCTATAAATCTCACAGCACGGTTCATTGAGAGATTCTGGCAATAGTTTATTGGTGAATACTCTTACCAATTCATTGCAGGCTATGTGGACTTTAGCACATACCATCAGGCCACATAGATGTCCTGCCACAGCCCACAAAATCCAGATGCAAGATTAAGTTCTGCACATAATTAAAAGAGCCCTCCTGAAGGCCATGTGTTATGCAAGAGCAAATACGTGACATTTAAGACGGGGGACTTGAAGCAAAGGCCTGCTGAGAGCAGTTCATGGACTGACTCCTCTTAAACTTCACTGTGGAGAGAAAACCAATAGATGCAAAGGTCTCCTGTGTTACGCTAATATACACTGACACTGTTTTAAAACATTTGCCAATTTATTTTCTTTTCCCTCTAGGTTTTTTAATGAATCAATCCCGTCTCTTTAAAATGATAATGGTTATAGTAAAACAATAACAAAATGACAAACTAGGAAAAAACTGAGACAAAAGATAAATTACAACTTCCACAAATTCATAACACTTTGGTGTTCCATGACATTTTTACAGCATTTGAGTCACAAATCCCATGTTAGAGAAACTATTATATTGACCTAGCATGATTCCCCCATAATAAAAATGTAATTGTACTTACCATGTCTTATTTGTGCAATTGGAAGATCTTGTTACACACTGTATGTGGAACAGGTTTTCTTGTGTAGGCTTTGCATGGTCAAATTTTGGCAGATGTTCAGCAGATGAAAAAAAAAGTCATAGACATCTGGGATGGCATAAGCCTGAGTAAATGATCATTTTCATTTTTGGGTGAACTGTAAATGTGCATTGAAACTAGTGATCTTCCAATTACACAAACAGGTATGTTACAAGACTGGCCTGTTACACATATGCATAAATATTTGTCTATTACACATACATAATTACAATGTGTAAGTGCATGATGTTCCCTAAATAGATTACATGTTAAATACATGTTGTTTCATGTTATTGCATCATGTATTACTCTGTACTTACTTGGGTAATTACACTCCAGTAGTGATGGGGATACTATACTGTAAAAAAGCACCGTCCTTTGGTTGAGACATTAAACTGAGGTCGTGACTCTCTGTGGTCATCAAAAATCTTAGGGCACTTCTCGTAAAAGAGTATGGGTGTCCTGTCCAAATTCACCGTATGGGCCATCCATGAGTTGCCTCGATCTCTCTACTCTCTCCTCTCCACCCATAGCTGGTGTGGTGAGCGTACTGGCCACTTTGGCTGCCGTTACATCATCCAGGTGGATGCTACACAGTGGTAGAGGGTGAGGAGAGTCCCCTGTGTACTGTGTAAAGCACATTGTGTGTAGTGTCAGAAAAGCGCTATATAAATGTTAAATTCATTCATTCTGTGTTCCACATTTGATGTGCAGTAAATTATCTATTTATTTTACAAACAACATGATATTTTTTGTATCCCACAGTTTGTCAACTTACAAATTTAATTACAAAAACTTTAATATTTAGCATTCCCACATTTTGCATGTAGTAACTTAAATAAATTTTTTTAGTAAAAAATTTATATTTAGCTGTGTCCCACATTTTGTTTGCAAACCCTGTTACAGCATGATTTCCCACCTTTTACAAAAAATGTAACATTCTCGAAAATCTTCGGAACCATCGTTTTTATAGCATTGTGGGAACACTAATAAATAACCTGGCACATTTTCTCAATTTTAACACAAATTATTTTGTTGACAGCATTAACCAAGCTTTACCAATTTTACCATTTTCTTTAAAAAAAAGTTTATCAATAACTACAAACCAACATGTAGTCCCATAGTTAGCCACTACTGAGTTATCACTTAATTTAGACTTAATTTGCAGCCTTTATGCAAATTCCTTTTTTTTCTTAAAAATAATTTTGCCTTTTTATTTGAGATGTTTATTAAATATTTATTTGCCAGAAAGTTTGCCAGCTGCATGAATGTATGCATGAATGTAATTAACAGCAGAATTCCTGGGGTCCAGATCACATGGTTCCCCATTAACTCTGTTTGACTTATTTAGGTTCTCTTTTTTTACTGTGAGTCATCTGCTGTTAAAGCACTTGACCCAGAGTGGCTCAAAAGTGCATTGCTCTGTGCGTCATTCTTAAAACACTGCCAATAATGTTAACTTTTCAGCTGACGTCACCGGCAGCTCAGCACGGAGCCGGTCTCATCAATAGATCTCTTACATATTCAAATGAGGGACCAGCTCTATCCCTTGATGCTAGTTGACGCACACTCAAACTGTTTGAACACTACTGTATCAAATCATCAATAATAAGCTAGAGACCTTTCCAGGGTATGAAGCTCTCTAGAATCCAAATGTGCTGCAGCCTCCTTTCTCTCTCCTTCTGTAGTTTGTAGGGTTTTCATTATTTATCAAGTAGCTAACGAGGATGATGCTTTTTAAGTCTGGGCTACAAAGAGAGCCCAGGGCCTTTGGTTTGATTGAAAATAAATCTGATTGTAAGAGGAGCTCTTCAGATTGTGGCAAGTGATAGAACGGCATTTATCTTTTCACAAATTGTCATTCTTGAGATTGAGTTCACCTTGACTTCATACAGAATATGTAAGCCTGTCTTTGATTGACAGATGTCTCAACCATTGCTTTTGAGGGTTTAAAATGCAGCAGTACTAACATAGGCGACCTAGGTGGATCCTTAGTTGAGATTATTCATTTTTAACATCAGTCCTGTCATTGTTTATTTATCAAATAATCCTGTTCACAGTGCACCCATTAATCCAAGTCCATGTCATTCATTTATTAAGCATTTTTCAATTTTACTTCAAAAGCTCCTTTGTTTTTGAGCACTGTCTTTCTGCCAAATGTAGTTTCATCTGTGGCTCTACTCCCCTATTAGACTCCATCATGTACAGAACTTACCCTCATGTTGTTCCAAACCTGCATGACTTTATTACTTTTTAGCCTCAGTCACGGCTGTCAGTCCCTAGCATTCTGCCTAACATCTCTTTTTGTTTTCCACAGAAGAAAAGACTGTCATTCAGGTTTGGAACAACATTAGGGTGAGTAAATGATGACAGGATTCTGCTTGAGAGCAAACTCAATTTAGAGCATCATGGTGAAAAAAATCAGAGCAAAATAATCACTTTTTTATTATTAAAGGGTTCACCCAAAAATGTTGTCATCATTGACTCACCCTCATGTTGTTCCAATCCTGTAACACTTTTTGGACATCTTTTTTCTCTATAACATAAAAGGAAGTGTTTGGCAGAATGTTAGCTTCAGTCAGTGTTGAGGAGTATTATCTAAAAGTAGTAACGCTATTAACTTATCAAAGTTTTTAGTGGCGTGACAGTAGCTCAGCTAATTTCACAGTAGAGTAGATCTTCCAGTAACTAGTTACATTTTATAGCACATTGTACTGCGAATGCAATGATGGAGTAATCAAATGTGCTCACCAAAAAACTGAACTAGTTCACAAACATGATTCACTGATTCACTGGAGCCCAGTGCAGGCTTATGGGGACGGTGTCTTCTTTTTAAAAATGAAACATTTAGTTAATTGCTGCTGTTTATCACTATATTACAGTTATATACAATATGGTGTTTTCTAGTTTATTTGTGTTATTTAGTATACATTTTTTGAATTTAATGATGTCATCCTATTTGTCTACCCTGTACAGAAATGAACCATGATTTACTATAGTAATATTGTAGTAACCATGGTTAATTTGATGGTTTCTATGATTTTAATACAGATACCATGGTTAATTAACCCCCTAATACAATATATAACTATCAAGTGATGTCATTGAATTATGCAATCACACTTTTGATCCGATTGATATACAGATTCTAAAAATATTTTCTTCTTTACTTCTTCAATGCTACTTAGCTTTTTGGTAGTAACATGTAATGTAGCAAACTACATTTTTAAAAAGAGTATCTTAGTTTAATATTTTGAGTTATGAGTAGCTTGCAGCTTGGAAAGCTACAATTTCAAAGTAGCTTTCTGGTCACCATTCACTTTTATTGCATATTTTTTCCATACCATGTAAGTGAATGGTGACTGAGGCAGCCAGTCCCTTTTATTCTGCCTAACATCTCACTTTCTGTTCCATGAGAAAAAGAAATGATGAAATTTGGAACAACCTGAGTAAATGACAACAACATTTTCATTATAAGGTAAACTATCACTTTATTATCTTCTTTTTGGCCAGATTAGAGACATAAAACAGCTGGTTTGTTGTTGTTTTGTCAGAGATTTAGTTTGCATAAGTGACCTCCCAAAGGCTGAAAAATAAATCATAAAGTATAACATTAACACAACTTATCTTTTTATTCATTTCAATTTACTAAGCCCCTGTGGTCCAATAATAAACATTACCCAATCTAGTTTGTCAATACATGGGCAATTATTTTGGTCAAAACCTTTTAATGTGATAATTGTTTAACACCATTTTCCTTTTGTTACGCTCCTCTTGTGTGTTAGATCAAGCCTCTGGGCAGGAGGCTAATGCAGGCTAATTTATAGGAAAAATGGCATCGAACAGATTCAACGATCAAGGCCCTCGGCCAGCCGATGCATCTCTAGGCAACCGGTATTGATCCTGCACATAAGCTTATGTTTATCGTGGTTGCTTGGGGGAAGATCATGCTTTTAGAATTAGTGGACCAAGGTTTCCAATTAACGGTTCCGCCTGGCCTGTCTCGTACTGGCCCCCTACGTTTTTAGTTTAATCAGAACTGACGAACACAGAAGAGACCTCTCTGTCTGTAATACACTTAATAAAACAGATAAGACAGATAATGCAGAATACTAATAGTGGTGGATGAAGATCGAAGTATATAAAATCTTCTCAAGAGATGTTTATGGTATGTTAAACTTACAAAAAGGCTTTTCTATCTATGTATTATCTGTTGCCTTGCTTACCTAGTTAAAGCGGTCAAGAAATGTAATTTTTTTCCCTGAGGTCCACTGATAACGTCAATAAAGTTTTTTGCACCAAAACTTTCACAGTTTAGTAATAAATTATAATTTTCCACCGTGTCTCTGACCCTCTGACTGAAATGCTTGGTTTTGGCCTGAGTGTCAGCTTTAAACTTCAATGTAAACGGCCACTGTTATGACTGGTTAACCTCGTGCTGCCCCTCAAATTCAGCCATACTTGAAACTCAATCTGAAGAGAATAAACAAGCTTTCCACAACATCCTAAAACTAAATTTCAGGGTTTACACATAACACACATCCAAAACATTGCAGCCAAATATATTAAACTGTTCACTCAAGTACTTCAGAACCCAGTCATGATATTTGAAATATTTATGAATTAAGCTTTTTACGCATGGTTTTGCTGTCAAGTCCAAGTGTTGTAACTGCCCCATTCTTCAATAACAGTTCCTTTGCAAAGCTTGAATCATAATACGACTGGCTCACAAGCAGGTCACGCAGATATTAGCCGCACATACACAGTCCATACCATGATGAAACATGATGCACACACATAAGTGCACAGGAGACAGCTAGTGCTTGTTTACATACACCAACAATTAAAAATAGCACAGATGGGCGCAAGAACAGCTAGATGCAGAGCAGTTGAATGAAGCCGAACGGAGTCTCCTTTTCTAAGTTGTAACTGACACCGCATCTTTTAAAAGCGTTACGATAAACATGACAACAGTTAAAGACGTTTGAGTAATGCATGCTATATGTGCAAAAAACTTCAAAATAGTCCAGATGGGTCCCCTTTGGTGTTCAGGAATAGTTGGTCACACTAGGCCTGTCTCTCTTCCTCTCTGTTTACGATACAAACTGAGTGCCAGTGCGCAGGATGTGTCCTAGATCCCCATAAGAGTTAATGCCCTGGCATACTCACAGAGGAGTGACACCAAAAAAGGTTTACGGTTTTCAAACATTCATACGCCGACCACGTTGCTATGGGAGGTGCCTTTAGGTCACATCTAACAATTATGTGGATCCAAAACACCTTTGTTTTGTCCCGATTTTTTTCTAAATGAACAAAATGACATCACACCTATTCGTTCTTTGATTCCAAATTAAGTGTGCCGAGGCCTTTGAGTTATCCTATATAAGAACTAAATATAAAACTTGTAGAGTCCTGTTGTGTTTTATTGGCTTAATAAAAGACAGGGTAGATTTTCAAAAAATGTCTAAATACACCAAAGTGCGCCAAATGCACAATTTTGTGAGGCGTTTACAGAATGTCAGTTCTCGTCTTACCTCGAGGGTAAGTGGTCACCTCGGAGTAGTGGTGGCGTAGTGGCTAAAGCACAGGGCTGTTAATCAGAAGGTCACAGGTTCTAACCCCACAGTCACCACCATTGTGTCCTTGAGCAAGGCACTTAACTCCAGGTTGCTCTGGGGGGATTGTCCCTGTAATAAGTGCACTGTAAGTCGCTTTGGATAAAAGCGTCTGCCAAATGCATAAATGTAAATGTCTTACCCTTTTAAGAGTACATTTACAAAGTTCATACTCTTCTACTTAAATTAATCTTTTAAATTAAACTTTACTAATCTTAGTATTTACTTTTGTGCTGTTGTATTTATAACATACTAGCAGGTATGGGTTATGCATGAGTAATAGTTAGTAGAAAGTGCATGATTTTGTATTAGTGAGGCGGTCATAGAAAATGGTGAGTTCGTCATCACTTTAAGTGATTTCTTATTGTCACTAATCACTAACTAATTGGCCGTTCTGCATAAAAAGTATTAATCATTCCTTTAGCTGGTATGATTAATACTTCTGCATAAAATACCTTAAGCTGAACTAGACACAACAGTTGCCAAATTCTGCACAAGTACATGCCAACTATTTAGTAATGTTTAATGAGTTCTTGGAGTTTATAATATATAGAAAACGTTTTTGTGTTGAGCATGGTTGTGTGTTCACTTAAATTTTATGATTGTTACATAGTTTGCATATTTTCCCCCAAACCTTGGTCCACAGGGGTTGTGATACAGTTCAAACACTGCCTATTTTGCCTTAGAAAAAATAATGCCTGAAGCTCTAATGGCAGCATTTTGTTACAAAAATTGTGCGATAATGTTTTGCTTGCTTTATTGTGTTATATTGAATTGTAAGGTAAGGTGTGGGATAAGCTTCTGCAATAAATCAGTAAAAAGCAGAGAAAAAAAAAGCTTGCATGTTAGCTCAGGTGCTACTGGGAGCTCACCCAGTTCAAGAGAAATCTGAGGACCTGCCCTCTCTCATCATGGTCCTAGTGGGTGATCTGACTCTGAAAACGGTCACAAGTTGAATGTTCTGACAGCACATTGTGTGTTTTGACAGGGCCGAGCAATGAAAAATGGAGTGTTGGAATACTTTTCTATCTCTTTCTCTGTTTCTCTCTATCTCTTGTCCTCTCTCTCCTCTCCCTCTCCCCAAATGCTGGCTGGGGTCTCACTAGTTCCTGTTATGCAAGGACATTCCAGCTGTGCAGCATTCGATGGTGCCTCTGAATCTCTCCTTCCATCACGCCTGATTGAGTACTTTGTGTGAGAACCTGAAACTTGCCACGGGTAATCAGGAAAACTACTGTAGTGTGATGATTGTTCTTTTTTACCAAGGGAAAAATGATGAATGACATTTATGAATGGAAAGATAGGAGTTCAGAATCTGAACTTTGCACAGTGTTGCTGCTTTTATTTAAATTATGACCGCAGATTCAATGGGATAAAAACACAGTTTCAAGCTTTTTTTTGTGCAGTCACTGAGTTGCCATGACTCAAAATGTATTTTGCCAAATTTACTCCACTTTAACATTTTATCTAACATCTGATAATGACAATAGTCTTATTTTTGAATGCTTGCTTTTAGTGATTCAACATAAAACAATAAAGAAAATAGAGGGAGAGTCTCTCTGATTCATCTCGTGCATTAAGTACTGTATGTTTAATGTTTCACATTATTCCAAAAAATATATGGGTTTTCTGGTTTTGGGTTTTAGCTGAACTGCCCTGCTAAAGGTTAAAAAAGTTAAAAGTTAAAATCTCAGATCACAGGAAAGTTATGGCATCTAAAGTAGAACACTTTTTAGATCTCAGAAATGTTGTGTTCTAGACAGGGCCAAAACCACCACATACATTGAGGGGGATGTTCTATACTTCTGTGGTACAACATGTATTTACCTATTAAAATCATGATTAGGTTTAGGGTTTGGGAAAGGGGCTAGACTTCATGGTTAGGTTAAAGTTTAGGTTAGGGGTTAAATTTAGGAATAATTGTTATCGTTTTTTGGCTCGTTTATTTTTCTCTATGGCTGTAAAAGTTGTACATTTTTGTAAGATCCAACTTATAAAATTTCAATCAATTTCACAATTTTGAACTGATTGCTACGACTCAGGAGACCAGGTTGGTATTTTGAGGACCATAACCACAAAAGACATTGAGGGGGTTGTGCCCCCCCACCCCCCAAATATTCAGAATAGTGGTCAACCAATATGGGATTTTCAATGATCAACTCCTGAAATTTTACCTTTGGTCCTCCCATGTCTTTAATATTGCATCTTTTGTTCTAGATGCCTCACGGCTTCAATGCCAGTATCTTGAGCACGGAATATATCACAGGTGAATATTACAAGATTAATGTTAAAACAGATCTGCACTCAAAGGACACATTCCAGACAAAGCCTGTTTAATGTGTGGGATACATCTGAGACCCACAAATGACTAACTAACATTATTAGCTGTCATGTATTCTTTCCTGAAATAATGCACTCACATTATTACATAGCAAGACACACCCGCTTCTCTTTCCAGCTACTTCCATGAAGAGTCCCACACATCCTGAAAAAAATCCTCTAGACTTGCCGCAGCACATTATTGCAAGCTAGGAATTTGCCAGAGTTGTTAGCTTAAGGTCCACAATGTTGATAAACAACATAATTCTTTCAATCTCCTCTCTGTGACATTCTCTGTTTTCCCTTTGCTCACAAAAATACATGGTAATGTGCAGAGTGAAAATGTGATTCACATTTATCTTCTTGTATGTGAGATTTAAATACTCTGGAAATAAATACCACTGAAATAATACTCCTTACAGTGAATGTTATCAGGATTTTGATTATTATCCATCATTATTTTTACATTGTAGTGTAGTAAAGCATGTCAGATTTTGGGAATGATGAGTCTATTAAAAGAAATGCTATAACATTTTGAAACCGAGGATAATCAATGCACCCTATTTTATGTGATCATATGTACAAAGTCAGTGGGCATGGCCCTGAAGTTTTATATTTTCATACCAGCAAGCACTAAGTCTAGGTACAAGTTGGTTGGTGAAATTGCACTCACAAACACTAATGGGCTGGGTCAAGTGCAGGTTTTTCTCTGGTAATTGCGATGTCTACATATATATTTGATAAATTCCATATATATTCCATTCCCTGTCAAGCAATATCAATATAATTGAAGACAGTACATTCATAAGAATTTTGAATAGAAGAATAGAAATATGGACCCTTTGTGTCTACGTCCTTGCATTGAACTCTCTCCAGTTTCGTCTGCCATTTTTTCAATACTATGGTTTTTAGCGGCGAAATACTACAGAGGAAGTTTATGTTTCCTCCTGCTTCCAAGTCACAATGTATGTTTTCTCTATCGACCTGACTCACCTGCGGTATTAATGGTGTCACGGGATGCTTGAAACATGCTTTGTTGCTCTCCTATTGTTCATTGATTTGTAATGTACTGTATATTTGTTATATGTTTCTCTGTTTAATGTTTAATTTCTGTACAGCATCCTTGAGATTTGGAAAGGTGCTATACAAAATATATTATTATTATATTATTATCATCAGTGTTGGGTGTAATCCATTACTAAGTAATGAATTACTGTAATTTTCATTAAAAAAGGAATGACTCATAATGTTTCAGTAATTTATTTAGTTACTTTGATGTAATTGCAGTAAATAATGTAAAGACTAAAGAACAATTCTATATAAAACAATGGTGAATTTAAAATAAAAATGTTACATCTAATGTTAAAATATGTGTTTTCTAATTTAATGCAGCCCACTTAAATTATTTGGCCAGTTCATGAATAATTTATTTGATTTTATATGATTTATTTGAAATAATTAAAAGACCAGTTTCATGTCTATCCTTGTATTTTTCATCTGGTCGAGGTTGATCAGGGTTTTAGAAAGTAATTAGTAATAAATAATGCAATTACTTTTCAGAAAGAGTAATTAGTACAGTTTAGTACATTAGTTATCTTATTACACTGTAGAAGATGTAATTATCATAATATAATAATTATCACTCATTATCATTGATCTACTTACACACAAATCATGGTTTTAAAAGTGATTGATAGCTCATTAATCTGTTGGTGGAATCCCCAAACTGCAAATGCAGGAACTAATTTGAGACTTTGCACTGAGATTAGACATGGTTCTCACACTTATTAGCGCAATTACCTATTGTAAAGGGATCAATGGAAAGGAGGAGGCGAGAACCGGCTTGACAAATCCATTAGCCCCTTCTCCCCTCGCGGTCGGTGGCCATCGTCCTCTTTCAGGCGGCAGATGGCCGCGGCTGCTCCGTTGGGGTGGACGGTAGTGGCGAGACCTATACTACGCTTATCCCTCCTCCAGGCAAGAACCGGCTTGTCAATATAAATAATAGTTTAATTGGTAAACTTAAAACAAAGACACACACATGACGGACATGTCCGTTAACGATCTCTCTCTCCCGCACGATCCTCTGCAGTCGACCTTTATCCCTCTTGGGAGGCTTGATTAGCCTAATACGGGACTGGGTGTGTAGGATCATGACCCGGTCCCGCCCTCCGCCCTGCCTCACCTATTTCTCAGGAAAACAGCAAATTGTACTTTGTGGCACTTAATTAAAATGAAATAAACCCACAGTTGCGCACATACACCCACAGACAGCGCAAACACTCCCATCCACGCGCAGTGTGCACTTTGGGCTGGCTCACAAAAATTGGAAAAGACGTAGCACACCTTCATTTCGCGCTGCGCCTAGCACACTTACGAAAATTGAGCCCATGACTGTATGTTCCTTCCCTATGTGTTTAAAGAAGAAATTTTCATATTTAGTCATATTTCTAAAAAAAATTACAGAACAGAAGTTTACATATTAAGTTAATTGTGAATGAACTGGAACTTCAGATTCTCAAATTTGGCAAGCTGGTACTTAAACCATAAGAACTAGTATCAGATTTTCTTGCCACTCATCTATTAAGCAAACTTTTAACAATTGAGGATTTTTATTTATTTTCAATTAAATTGTAAATTGGTAATTTTCTGTCATTTTATATTTCAGAAAAAGAACCTGAATCTGAGCATAGTTGAACCAAACCCGTCATTAACAGGACATATACTGTAAGAGACCCAATTCAGGTAGTAAAATAACAAAATTTTCTTTTGTCTTTGCAGGGCAGTACAATATAGGCCTCCTGGAGAAGCATGGTGAAGATGAATCCATTTTCTCAATGGGATATCAGTAACTTTTGATCATGTATTTCCCGGACTTGGGTCAAAGCTGGAACCTTTCTTGTACAACCGCAGACAAACTATGCTACCGTCACTTCACAGATAAACTTTAATGGAAACCTCTATTGTAGTGCTTCTGGGGTTTCCAAGAGATTACAGGAATAAACAATAAACAAACAGGAATAAACAAACGGAATAAACAAATTATTTCAAATTAACTAAAGGCCAAAGACCTTGATTTCAGGTTTAATACACTTCAGGGCATACTGTTTATTTATGCATTTTGCATACTGAAACAAATAACTATGTTTATGATATTCCTTGATATTATGTGAAACTGTTTCAGAGAGAAAGCCAAGGTTCTGCTGACTGATATTTCTGAAAACAACTCACATATGAATTTAATTTGCTTGGGCCTCTGAAAAAAACAAAATTACAAAATTAGCCACAATTATAGCCAGAAGTTTTTTTATTGAAAGATAATCATTCTATTTCAGCTGCACAATCTAGTTGTAGGATGCCATAAATATTCTGTTAAACCATGTTCTCTTTTGGCAATTCATTACTGTAACGTATTCAATGGAAAGGAGGAGGTGAGAACCGGCTTGATAATATAAATGATAGTTTAATGGTAAACTTAAAACAAAGACACAAACACATATGACGGACATGTCCGCTAACGATCTCTCTCTCCCGCACGGCCCTCTGCAGTCAGCCTTTAAACCTCACGGAGGCATAATTAGCCTAATACAAGACCGGGTGTGTAGTATCACGACCCGGTCCCGCCCTCCGCCCTGCCACATTCCTCCCTCGTTCTCTCAGGCTGGGGTGCCCCCGGCCTGACGTACATCCCCCCCTCTTTCCCTGGGGGAGGGCGCGCCTTCCGCGCTGTCTGCCGGCAGGTCATCCCCATCTACCTGGACGAGGGAGGGGACAAGGGGAGGGAAACAGAAATAATTAAAATGGGGGGTACTTCCTGTAACAGTGTAGTACCCCCCAAAAAACTGTAAAATTTAAAAGAGGATAAAGGCCAACGCAGAGCGACAGTGAGAGAGAGAGAGAGGAGAGAGAGATGAAAAAAAAAAACAGAATTTTGTAGGGCGGAGCGGTGCCTGGCTGGAACGACGCACGCCCAGTCCCCAATTACCCTGATGGGGCACGCGATGGATAAAGGCGGACGGTGACGACAGTTCGAGAGAGAGAGAATTACGGGCAACTGCCCTGTATGTGTTTGTGTGTGTCTTTTTATTTAATTAAATATTATTTATATTGTTAAGCCAGTTCTCGCCTCCTCCTTGCCCTTTAACGCTCTTTACAAATATGTATAAGAGGACACAGGCCCATATGTCTTCAAGTGTATGAAAATGAATAACCTCACATGGTTACACAGTATAATTTAACCTCTTCGTAACCAAAGGTTCGAACACCAATTTTTATTGCTTGTGAGCTAGTTAAGTAAATAGGATAGTGGCTTACGCAGGCGACTGTATTAAAATTATAACAGGTAGCCCGCCCGTAATAAGGAGCTTGGGCTCACCCGCCTGGCGTTGGAATAACTCACAAAGCGATGCATGCCACATATAGGTTTAAAATCTTGGAACATGTTCTGTGAAGACCATCCTGCTGCAAAGTATATATCCTGTAGGGATACACCATTTGTCCATGCCCATGAAGAGGCCATGCAGTTGAATATGCTTTTACACCAGTTGGATCGTATAATCATGTTTGATCGTTTTTAGCACCCAGTCGGAAATGCCCATAAGGGCTCACCACGCATCCAAGTAACAGGACAGAGGGCGATTTGGTTTTTTCATTGTATGATATACTGTGCTGCTTGCCATTGAGAAGCAGTTGTGCATAATGTGTGGGTTTTGAAGTGAAAAAGTGCTCTTTATTGAAAAGGCGTGTCGTGCATGTGCAAGAGCTCTATACTCTTTGTTTTTTATTCTTTATTTGAATATGAGACACAGAAGCAACATTTTGAACAACAATTCCTTTTTCTTTTCCCGATAAACAGCAGTGGGGAAGAGGGATACAGCATTGTGTGTCTCCAATCGAACCTTCTTTGGGCCAGGTCCGAAAGGAATGGGGAGCTGTGTGTTTGCATTCCGCTTCATTTGGGCCATGGCTTGTGTGGCTTTACTGGTGATTATTAGCATGGGATTTTTAGCCAGGTGCTGAATTCCAGCAACTTATTGTGAGATGCATGTGGAAGGCTCCCCAAAGTGTTTGACCCAAGTTAAACAATTTAAAGCCAATGCTACCAAATACTAACAAAGTGTATGTACATTTCTGACCCACTGGGAATGCGGAGAGACTTCTTCGCTGGAACAATAGAGGGGGCGGGTGAATCTTTAGCTGCAGGGGCTGAGAGTCAGGCAAAGAATGTCTTGATGCATCTTCAGGGAATCCCGTTGCTAATGGGTGTCCATTGATGGCGAAGAGAGAGCTGATCCAGATGCGTAGTCAAGACGAGACGATGTCAGTCCTTAAGGAAGAAAATTCTGAAGAAATGGTTTATATAGGGCAAATGTGCACCTTAAAGGGCGGGGCTCAAACACCATTGCCAATCATAAGATTGCCGTTATGATACAAGGGCTTCAACTAGGTAGTGGAAAAGGAATTTACCCAAAGCATTCACTGAAATGTCTCGTGAACTGAATCGATAGGGAACCACCTGATTTCACCCCACTCTTTAGATGCTAATGCTAGGCCGCCAAGTGACCTTCTAAATTACATTAATTCTCCTCATTTGTCAACTAGAACATGAATTAATCCAAACTCTGAGTTACACTGATAGTGTAACTCAGATAGACGGGGCAATACTAACAGTATTCATATAAAAAGGCCTTGATATTTTAGACCTCAGAGGAATATCTGAAACATCTATTTTACTTAAATATACCAGCTAATTAACTAAATAATTATGTTGTTCAGAATTGGTTATGTTGATAAATTCCTTTTGAAAGTTTAACTCTTGGGGCTACCGATGGCTCACAGATCAAATACATGAAGCATCATGCTGGCTATATTGATGTTTTTTTTCATTAAACACATTTTTAACAGGTCACTGCACTGAATAACATGCTCTAAACAGCTAATTAGCAACCATTGATGTAATTATCTGACTTAGTTAAAAGGATGTTAAGAGATGGAAAAGCTGAACACATATCCATCAATCACTGGCCATTTCCACCAGAACATTGTGAATGTTAATTACCACAGGTCACAGGTTTATTTAGTACATAAAAAATATTAGGGGGAGAGAGAGGGGATGGCATTTGTTTCAAAGGTGGGCATGAACCAAAAAAATTTAGGACCACTGGCTTATGCTGTTACTGTTAGACGTTTGATTCTAGACTGATATACTGGCAAAACTGAGCAGAATATGTGATACTGTCGAAATTGTTATTAATAGGATCTTTAATTAGGAGAAAAATGAATGGGAGATTAAACTAAAGTTTCAATTTGCCATCCATTTATCTTCATTGCTCTCTAGGATGAAAAATTTAAATCATTTGTAATTTGATTACTCACCTTTTTCTGCATGTATTATTTAGAAATATATTATTGAATTAGAAGTCTAGTTAAATAGTGATAATGGAATAAATAAACAGTATTTACAGCACTGCTGTAAAGTATTTCAGTACAAGGCGATCAACACGTGAATTATCACTTGTGTAATCTTCCATAAACTAGTGGATTGTATGAATTCAACCTGGGCAGTGTCATTCTAGAGAGTTGTTTAAATAGTTTAAAACGTGATTTCTTTGGCATTCAAAGCAAGCTATTCATTTTGAAAAGAACATATAGGCAGTCTTCCATGCACATCAGCTGCAGATTCATTGCTGCGTGTGGCAGAATGTTTGTTTGCATTTAAAAAAAAACTTTATGTTCTAGGTATGTGGAGAATGTCTTTGAATTTGATGGATTTGTCTAAGGAAACTATAATTCAACATTATAAAAGTATCTGCATGAGTTTGCAAAGTGCTGAATAAAGTATGTGTGACTTTGTAATGTGCTGAGTAAAGCATGAGGATGAGCTTGTAAGGTCAATCAATGTGGAGGGACACATATCTGAGGAGACGTGGACACATTTCCACAGACAGCTACCCATGAGTTCTACATTTAATTATTCATAAAGAGCCAAACTGACAAAGACATCCTCTAAAACCTGGAACAGGACCGCCTGCCTAATTAATTACAGTATCTGTGAGATGTTAAAATATTAGTATCTATATTAGTATAGTATTAGTATCTTTGCAATAATCAATCATTGCCACTATGTCCAATATTCTACTCACACATTACAGGAACATTTGGGTTAAAACACGTTGCTCTATCAACTGCATGGAAATCTATTGGGCAACTTTTGGACACTTACCCCATAGACTTCCATTAAAAATGCATAACTGACTATGCTTATATTTTTTATTTTTTTACAAGGTTCAGGTTGAAGTTACTTTCTGTGGTATTTGACACCAAATCACAGCAGACTGAACTCACAAAAAATTGGAGACAATCATTGGAAGAGGATAATATCTGAGCTGGGAGTAAATGAATCAGTATTATTAAAAACAATCTGTATCATTCAAAATTCTTACTGCTGAATACTTTAGCATAGAGTTAAAATAAGAATATAGAATATGATTGTCATCTGAATTTTCTAGGAGGTGTGACATATTGAAAAACCAGATGGATGACATCAGTTTAATTAAACTTTGATGTCCTGTCATTAGGGCTGGGCTCAGCTTAAAACCTCAAGATGTCCAACACATCTGAGTGAACTTTAACTTATTTATAGACCTATATTTCAGGGTTTGAAAAATAACCTCAAAAATGTCATTTATGCATTGCCATCTTACTCCAGGGCAGATTTCAAAACACAAATTCCCATCTCAAATAGTCCAAAAACGTCTTTCAAATATAGCCTGACAGAGATAAAGAAAAGGAGTTACTGTTAGTTTTATTTAGCAAAGAACGGTTTCGTTAAATATTCCATACAGTCATAAACTGTCACTAATCATCTAGGTTTATCTGGGAAGACAGTTATCAAAACTCTTTCTCAGAGCCAAGTGACTAGTAAATTAATGGCACAGTATATAGGATCTTTATTTATACACCAACAGTATCACATAGCTTAATGTGATTTACCCAAGTGGGACCTGTTCCTGGATCAACAACCAATCATTTATCACTTATTTTAGGGGCAGATTAGGGTTTGGCTAAGGCCTAGGTTTGGGCTATGATTGTTTAAAGGGGTCCTGATAAGCCTTATTATTATTTTAACATGTTCCTCGAGGTTCATTTATTATATTGGTAAAGTTTCTTGCCCCAAAAAACAGTAATATCATTCTTACCCTCTATCAGAAACACTCTGTTTTGCAGAGGTGGGTTGCTAGACTAAATGAAGAAAATGACTTGACATGACATGTGAACGAGCAACTCGAGATTTGACTTGAAATGCATGACTCGACAATGACTTGAATATTTTTTTTTATTATTATTTTTAATACCTTATTATAAACAGTAATGAAAAGTGTTTGAAAAATATTGCGAGACCAATTCATTAATATTAATTAAAGCCTGCCAGCACCACTGATCTGCATCTGTGCAGTTAACGCTGGGCTCACAACATGCCAAAATGACAAATGACTCTCAAGTTCCCAAAATAATCTCCTTTGGATATAAAGATTTCGAATTGGACCATGTGAATAAAAAAAGTATGAAAATATGCAATGCAGAAATATCCAATAAAACCACAAGGAAATTACCCAACATTGCCTCTAAATGTGTGTGTGCCTTTTCTAAACCTTCTCAACAGTCAAATATACCATAACCAATTGTTGGCAATATAAAAACATAACAGGCAGTTTTTTTTTGCCCATAGACTACTCAAAAACAAACAAATATGCAAACATTAATAGGGAACATGTTGCAATATGGAATTGAGTACACGTATTTGTGCAGGTGTCCATAAAATGACTTATTTTACAATTGTTCATGAAAAATATTTTAATAATCATCACATTTAAAATATCAGGATATTCGATTATATGGTGAATATTTTTGCTTGATTGATTTTGCTTTAAAAATGTAATTAATTTATTGAAACACGAAAAACTTCATATTGCACTTTTGAAATGAAAAAATAATTTAAATAATGAAGTGATTAAAGAATCTTATATATAACCATCTCCCTAAATCCAAACATTTACCGTCTCCAACGACCCCATTTACCATCACGCACGCATCAGTCACCAACACCAGGTGCAAAATGACTAATAGCCTACAAATTAAGAACTAAAGACAATTACAACTGTAAAGATAATTATAATAATCATCATAATAAATAAGCCTAATAAATTCCCTTGTGGTCCCAAAAACTGCTGCCAACTGCTGTGTTTGGTAATACAGTTAATGTTGCCTAAAGAAAGTAAAAGAGAACTTAATTTTCTTGTCATGAGTCACTCCAAGACGTCTTACAGGTCATCCACCTGTTGCGGGTAGATGAGCAAAATTACTTGCGCATGAAATACATTTGGAGCTCGTGAACTGGATTGAGCCTCGTCGCATTTTGCGAGTGGCATTTTCCTGGGTGCACATAAAAAATAACGAACATTCATAAAATCGCGCATAGAAAATGCTCTTAACAGCTAAGATCAATAGTTATTGGGAAATGAGGCCCAGAATAATATTAATGTGTGTGTTTTGGAGAAGCGCTTTCATTGCACTCGTGAACAGTGGAGCTCACCGCGCACACATATCAAATCAGACATGCATCGGCAGCTTTTCTTTCGTCTGTTTGTTTTGTCAATCACTATTCATCAAGCACACATCTTTGTGTCTAATTTCTTGTAATATATCACTCCGAGAAGTCTTACAGGTCACCTTCCACAGTGGCTGGTACATCAGCAAAATACTCTGCATGAAAAAGCCGCGTTTGCCGGGTGTTCATTTCAAACCTTGTTCACCAGGAGTAGGCTGTAAAATTCGGGAGAAAGGAAACCATTGTCATTGACTTATCTCTAAATTATCTCTAGAATGTTTTAAAGGTCCATGTGTTGGTGAATGGTGAGACACCCGGAGAGCCACTTGATTTTTTACAAAGAGCTACTTGTGGCTCACGAGCCATAGGTCCCCGTCCCATGGTATAATGCCTAATCAAGTATAGTTTATAAACGCAGGCTGCGTTACCAGAGTAACAGCTATATTTCTGCTGTATAAGCGCTGTCAGAGAGCGAATTTGCATGTTCATTCAGCCCGTCTGATTTTTGTTAGATCAATGTACCAATCTGACCGCATTTTTACACAGCGTACACGCATTGTTATACATTTTAACTCGGATAATAAGATATCTAAATGTATTCACAGTATTTTTAAGTGCCCACGTTACTAAGTTTAAGTAACACATTACTGTTATGCAATTCCTATAAAAAAAATTTTTTTATGTAAACATATGTATATAAGTTCATCTTTTCAGAGCAAAATTAAATATTTATTTAAAAAATGAACCTTTTTATTTTAGTACTGTGGCTTGACTCGACTTGACTTGAAACTCATCAGGACTCGACTAGACTTGCTTGAGGTGAGTCACTGACTTGACTTGGTTGATTTGTCTGTACTGCACTTGAGACTTGACACGAGACTTGATGGTTAAGACTTGAGACTTGCTTGTGACTTGAACATGTGTGACTTGATCCCACCTCTGGTGTTTTGTGCCGCTTCTCCTTTAAGATCTGACAGTTAATGCCCATTGTTATGATTGGCTCTCTGCTCTTGACTGACCTGCTCTCTCTCCTTGTCATCTCACTGCTCACCGCTACTGGGCGGGGCTACAGAAGTGACAAGGAAAACTAGGTGTTGACATGTTGTTGTGGAGGTGGTGAGATGTAAATGTCTACCACAGTGTGATCTCACAATGTTGAGGAAGTAGTGGAAAAGACGTTTGGCAGCTTGGTTTCAACAATTGCTCTTTTTGCAGTGTTTTGAGTTCTGAAACTTACAGTATGTTTTTATAGTACGATGAACTCTTATATGTTAAAAGATCGAGGAAAATCTGATTTCTCATGTCATGACCCCTTTAATAGGAATATTGTTTCAAGATGTTGAGGATTGCATAACATTTCATGGATGGTAATACAGAGGAATACATTTTGTCTAGGATTTTTCAGAGAAGATCATTCAGTCAGCTACATGAAAGCATTAACAATAAACCCTGCTCAAAGTCAAGTCTTGCTGGCTTACTTAGGTCAAATATTAAAGCTGCACTATGAAAAAAAAATAAATAGTTGTTGCAGTTAGCAAAAGTTAATTATTGAGTGAGTATATCAAAATCCATTGTGACAGGGTGGCGGGCGGGGCCGGGTTGTGATTATACACACCCTGTCCCTTATCAGGCTAATTAAGCCTCTGAGAGGGATAAAGACCGACTGCAGAAGGTGGTGTGACGAGAGAGAGAACGTTTACGGTCAGCTGACCATCATGTGTGTTTGTGTCTTGTTTAAGTTTATCATTAAATCTATTAATTATATTGTCAAGCCGGTTCTCGCCTCCTCCTTTCCATTACATCTCTTTACATCCATGTTTAGAACCCTTTCCTTGACTTACCCCTATTCACTACAGTAAGCCTACAATAATTTTTTTTATTTAGAGCTGTTGGGACGGATTTGGCACAAAACCGGCAAAGTTGTTTACCTGCTATAATTGCTTGGATATGTTTTCTGGGAGGGTTGTTGAAGTGTATATTGGTAGTCATGCTTTAATAAATTCAACAATACTCAAGTGTGTACTGATTGCGATGTGCTGTGTGTACTGAGGATTTTATAACTTTGCTGCAGTTTTGAGATTCCCAAAGTGTGTGTGTGCATCACTGTTTTTATGCAATTTTTTTCTACCTCTCTCACAGAAATTCACAAGTTGTTGTCAAAGACCAAATGGTCTAAACAATGCAAGCAAGTGTAAGCAAATAAAGTTGTTTTTGAGCAATAAATCAGTATGCTGACACTTACAATTTGTTTTCCTTTTAACAGATCTAAAAGCCACTATAGGTACAATGTTGTTCCCCGTGAATGTATGCTCATCTCAAGTTGTTTATAAAGTACCAATTTCATAGCACAGTAATGTATATTCATTTGTTTAGTGTGTAGTCATCTCTCTATTATAACTTTACCTCCAAAGAAATTTTAATGTTTGTTATTTTAATTGTTACATTGCATATTTCTGCATATTATTTTCATGTTCAACAAAGTATATCTCATCATTATTAAATTCTCATTTTACGATTTTGTATAACAGTGTTATTGTGTGCAGTGCATAGACTACTATTGTAGTATTACGGTTCACTTGCATTGTCCACTTAGGCTGTATTTTGTAATATAAAATAAAAATAAGTGTATTGAATTGAACTGATTTCAGTCATATCACAACTCACGTAAAATGTTCCTCCGCATGTAACTTACGGTTTTATGCTTCAACCGCTAGAGGGCCAAAAGTAAATCTAATATACAGCATAATAGAATATAAAGCTTTTGCAGCTGCACGCTTTGAATTTTGCTATTTGTTTTTGTTCATAACATTATAAACATTATGAATTAAGGAGAGGTCTGAAAGCCTTATTTTTTCTTTTGGAAAATCTCTCCTTGAGCACTTAATAACTAAATGGCTTGAAGAGGGTCACGTGTGCTTTCAGCAGATATTATACTGCACACACGATACCTCTGAAGCACATTACTGGTGTTATGAGTGAGCTGTTTAATGTCTTTGAAAAGGCACTATGATTTAATCTTCCACATGATGATGAATGCTGAATGTGGAACCATATGTTAACTTTGCACTTTTAATTATGAATTCTGTCAAATTCTACGTGAATTCTATGAATCACATTGTTCGAAAAGCAGGAATGCACACACATTAGGCCTGTCTTAAGCCATGTACTGTATATACGTTTATTGAGGACAAACAATAGATCTAAGAAGCTTTCATGTTATCTATTATTTGTAATTTTCATTTATTATATGCATTTTCTGTGTTATTTGATGTTTTGATCCTGCAGATCCATTTACTTTGTAGTAAGATTATAAGAGACATTTTTAGAAAAAGAAGTCTCAGCCTCAGTTGACAATTTCTGGGAGTCTTTTCCCCCCTGTAAAACTCAGAGATGACCACAGAGTTATTTAATTAATATTTTTCACACCAACCTATTTCAGATAAACCCGCCCCTAAACAGCATGTAAACACAAAAACTGTGGTTGGTCGCTTTACTGTACATGTCAGATCTTATCCTATCTAATGCCGAGTTTACACTACACGATTTTAGGCCCGATTTTCCCTCACTGACAGTTTTGTGGAGATCGCAGACAAAAGCCTGAAATCATTGGCAAATCAGAGCTTGCTCCCGTGAGCGACAAATGCAATGTATGAACTATCAAAGACACGACCTGAGAGAAGTTCCGACGCGTCGCCGATGCCAGTGAGATATCTAGGATTTTAAACATCTGGACCCGTCTGCGATTCCAAATCGTGCAATGTGAAATGTGTTTTGACTGAATACAACTGACCTACAGCCAATGAGAGAACATTTGTAATGTGTTCACCCCTGTCGCCGATTCCTCGTGTAATTTGAAAACCCTACGACTTCCATTACAAGAAAGACAGATGTGTAATATCAACGGTTCCACAATCCGACGTCTTTGAAAGGAGGCATAAGTAGGCAGTTCTTGGCCAGAATTTTTGCCAGATAGTAAAAGGTGTGGCTATATGAGATGAGGGACTAAGCATATTGGGATAAACCTTCTCTATTTCTCACATTCAGGTGACATTACAAGGTGTACTGAATAACCAGGTGCAAGCAGAAGCATTTGTTACCAAATCTAAATACAATTCTTCCACTTAGGAGCCCCTTAAACAACAGCTTTGGTTTCTGTGTACTCCTTTACTGTTTTCTCCATTATCTGCTGAAATAAATAAGACTAAAATAATTTTTCCATTGTTTTTAATATATAATTTCCTAAATATAGATTATAGAGTATACAGACTTCATCGGTAATGGACTGGAGAGCCATTCCATGGATCTCCTGTATTCTCTAATCATAACGGCTCTGTTATTCTGTTGGGTTGCCTTTTTAAAATTTGTATTGTTGAGCTCTATAATTTCTTGGAATTATGCCATCCAACATCAAACCATAGACCTCAGTAGACATGGGTTGAACTACTGGCAGACACTCATTTTCAATCCTTTCTATTTAATGTAAAGGAGAGTTTGAGGGGGAGCCATGAAATCTAAAATGAATCCCAAAACAAAGGTTTAATTCTGAGTACAATTTAAAGTAATGATGGTTGAGCTAATTTGATTAGCTGATTGAATTTGTGATCATCCTCAAATGGTCGGATACTGTCAGATGGAGGTCACATTACCAGTGCAGTGAGGACCCCTCTCCCAACGCAGGCATCTCAAAATGGATCATACTGGAATTTAAAAAAATATTGTTTTATCACTGACAGCTATCACAGCCTCCACAATGACACTAAAAAGGACACTTAACATAATTTAGTTGTTGGTTTGTCTGTTTCATGTTCCTTTTTAAGTAGTATACCACAAATAATTCATAGCCTATTCACTTTTACAGTTGAAGAACATACTTTACTGTATTTTCATACATAACTTCTACTCTATTCTAAAATATTAGGTAATTTCAAAATGTGTTTTGGTTGGTGTTTATCAGATCCTAATCTAACACAGAAATGCAAAACGCAAACAAAACATGTCATGAGGTTGCAAAGACAATGGTGAATGGCTTTGATATAAAGACAACAAGAGCTTCAAAGGCAGGAAGCAAACTATTTGCTGAAAGGTTAAATGCCAGCCATCTCATCATTACTCTGAGAGATGACAAGCGAATCTAAAGTCTATATTAGAAACTCATGTCACACACATGCTGTGTCACATGACTTAGAGAAACACAATAGCCCCAATTCTGGCAACAACACTTGCTGTGAACATGAAACATCTTAAATAACAGTATTGTGAGCTCTAAACATTTATGATTGCTTTAGATTTTGAGGTAACGACACACACTGATAATCATAGTTTTACTGTTAAGACTTCACTTTCTTATACTTTAATATTTTCTCACTGTAAAGAAAGATAAAACAAAACGAGATAAGGTTGTATTAGGATTGTGTTTTCAACACATAAAGAGGGGAACATGTGCATATGTATTCCAGATGAACCCAGTTCTTTTTTCTTTTTTTTAAAACAAATCTAGTCATTTAAAAATGAGCCGCTGTATTGCTGACAGCACATGTGCACTTTTTCTTTATGAAAAATAAAACAGGTGTGAGAAAGGGAAGAATGGTTAGAATCCATGGACTTTAGAGCGGATATTGAAATCCACACTGTGTCTTAGTGTCGGATGCTTTACATTAATCTCCTTAATGAGCAAGGTAGAAAGTAAAAAATATGCAATCATTGGGATGCAAAAAGATGTGTATCTTTTACTATCTGTGCACAATTCCCATGTTTCCTAAGAAGCATTATCACATTTGATTGTATTCACACTTTTACATTTTTAAGTAACAGTTTCAGCTTGTGGTCAATTTAATATTGCTGTTAAAAAGTAACAAGTTGGATCATAGATTAATCATAGATTAAAATCTTTTCAGGTTTCTTTTGACGATTTGCATTATGCAGAGATGCAATACAAACTCTTGCTGTGTTCCAATTCGAAGGGTCCCTATGCAGTGTTAACTGCTCCATATACTCACTGAGCACAACATATCTGTTGAAGTTCACTTCACCTGACATAATTTGTTAATTTAGAATATCCTGCAATGCAGGCCCGGATCTGGAAATGTAGCATAAGGGGGGCAATGTGCGCGCAATCCCCCAGCCCTCTCCCAGCACCACCCTAGATCGTGAAACACAAACATTGCTTGAGTCACACAGATTTTGGGTTTGAATTAAGATGACACATCATACTTGTGTAAATGTAATATACTGTAAATAACCTTACATTCATATATAGGCTATCCAAATACAGGGTTGGGGAGTAATGGAATACATTTAATGGGAGTACGCATTTAAAATACAAAATATAAGTAACTTTATTCCACTTTACATTTTAAATAATTGGTATTTAGAATACTTCAAAAAGTATTTTGATTACTGAAGAGATTACTTTGCATTTTATTCTCATTTGTTTCATTTAATATTTAGTCCTTTCAGATGGAAAACATTTATACATATAAATGATGCGATCAAAAGTGCATTTGAACAGCGGTGAAACACTTTCTTATGATGTGTAACATTCATACGAGCAGACAGAGAAGTAAGTTTGAAGTAAGTTAAGAGCTGAAGATACAGAAATAAACCTTGTGTAAATTGTCAGCTTTATGCTAAGCTAAAATTATATTTCTAGCCATTTTACATGCACATGTTACCAGCACGATCATATTTTTTTATCAAGAAATTTCACGTTAGATCATAATTTTTTTTTATATTTGGGCAAAAATCTATTTTATTTATCTTGTTTTAGAAACAACACTGCATAAGATATTTAGGTTTTTCAGAGAATTAATTTTTAACAATAACAGTTTTTATTGTCAAAATAAGTGAAAAATCTACCAGTGCTGAAGAAGTAATCCAAATTATTTAGAATACGTTACTGACATTGAGTAATCTAATGAAATACATTACAAATTACATTTTACAGCATGTATTCTGTAATCTGTAGTGGAATACATTTCAAAAATAACCCTCCCAAACCTGTCCAAATGAATAGAATTCATAAATTTATAAAACATGTGCATTCTTATAAAAAATGGGTTGTTACATATTTAATTCAATATATTTCTTCAGACTGTTGCTGTTTAGCATTAAAATATGACTACTCATATAGCACTACAGGAGTGGGCAAGAGAGAGAGAAGAGGCGCATAATTGATAAGCCTTGTTTGGGCAACGGGTTGGAACGAGGCACACCTGATGTGTGTTTGGCCTCGTCACCGCTGCCAAATAAACAGAGAGAATGCCTCTTCTCAGGAAGTCGGCTTCAATTCTATATGTGTGCACTTTCTACCCAGGACAAGAGCAGGGAGGGTTCGAGCTAGATGTGTCGCCAGACCCGCTCCACGGAGTTGAGTGGGAATGGATTTGTTGCAATGGAGGTCCACCACAACTGACTACTCCACACCACAATAGAGATACTAACATTATAGCTCCAAAATGTACACAGTAGTCTACCTTTCCTAAAAGCTGAATAAGAGTTGTTGCAAAATACTTGACGTTATGGAATGACAGAGACTTTTCATAAAATCTTCCATAAAAGAGTTGTAAGCCATTAACCAAACCAACCAGCTCAGATATTAATCACAACATTATAAACTTTTTTGAAACAAAAAAGTATTTGAAAATCGGACAAAAAGAAAGGACAACAAGACTGAGTATTTGCCTTTTTACGAAGGCACGAACCACAATCCCATGAAGCATTGCGAATGATGTAATAAAGCAATATCACACAAGCAAGAGTCCGATATGGCCCTACATCAGCATGGCTGTGATTCCGCCGCAGACCTGAGGCAACAGCCTGAGTGCCGCAGGTAATCACAGTCTTTCTGATTTTGGGCCAAACAGCAAGATTGTGATATTGCTTTTATGCAACAGTTCATAGAACAAGAAAAAAAAAATAGAAAATTTTAAGGGCTATCACAAAAAAACGCATTTGTGTGAGGAACTACTTAGGTTACGGATCAGGATCTGCCGTTGCTAGTTCAAAAGATGTGCACAAGCCTCTGTATCTCATTCGAAAATGTCACTTTAGAACTAGTAATGATGGCTTGGTCTGTTCCTAAACAGTAAGGGTGTGTGTGTGTGTCTATGTGTGTCGGTGTGTTTGAGAGAAAGAGAGCGAGATTGAGCTTGTGTGACTACCTGCGTCTGTCGTGACTCCAGTCCCGAACAGTCGTGTAGTGTTAGCAGAGACTATTTAGCAGAGACGGGTCACTTCTATCAAAATGAATGGGAGCATTTGGAATGCCCAAAGGTCAATGGATGTAGAAAGGAAGTCCAGCCTTACATGTAAAAGAGCCAATCACCTTTCAGATACAGACATCACCTGCCAATCAACTTGAGAACATTCATGTGTATTAGCTGCAGACTGAGGTAAAGAAGCACAATTTATGATACCAGTGTTGTTTACTGCTGCTTTGAAATATGTTTTTTGATCTTGACCAACCGTTTTGGAGATTTCCAAAATGGTTGATCTGGCATTGAGTCTGATCTGATCTGTTGTGTTATGATTCTTGCTCTCCATGTGTTTCTCTGTGTTTGCTTACAGGTGCAACGTGCTCACCAATTTTTGCAGGACTTTCCTTGTGGGGTCGATGGGCTCGTTAGCCAGATCAGCGACACACGTTCCTTATTCCTTTTCCCTTATTTAACATCTTTGTGTTTGCCGTCTTATGCCATATTGTCTTGTGCATTCAGCATAGTAGTCAGCCATTCTGAGCTCCAAGTTTTCTGTCGGTCTGCTTATTGGATTTTTTTGTCTCTGTCGGTGTGTTGGTCTGTGTGTTTGTTCCCAGAATATCCTCAATATTTCCAGTGACTCACCCAGTTTCTATCTTCAACATCTCCCGCATAAGTCATTACTTCTCCGTGCTCAGTGGATTACGCTCTCCAGCCTGAAACTCCCGCTCATCTCCCAGCTCACAACTGGGAATTGCCGTACTTCACTGGTCATGTACTATTTCCCCTCAGCCCCTCTCTAGCTGCCGCTCACTCATCTTACTGACCTCCAGTTGTTTCTCCATTGCCCTGCTTTCTGGCTTTTGCTTCTGAGAGTTTCATTAAACATTGTGAACATTACTCACCTAGTTTGGGCCTTGCTTGATTGGTTACTATGCCACGAACACAAGCAAAGTGAAACAAACATTAAAGTGCCGAGTGCTGATGTTCTGGCATATCAGTACTCATGGAACGTGTCTTGATCAATCAGATTCGAGGATCAGAACTAACTGTTGTATGATGAAATATAAAGCGATGAAAATATATAAAACTATTGATTTTACAGGTAGATTGTTGATTTTAATTATATAAACAATATTGTTTATGTTTATTGCAAAATATTCAGATATATACAAATATATTTAGTTTGAGGGTGAAGGGAGACTGACTCATTTGCATCATCCACAGTACATCATGGAAG
The DNA here is from genome assembly GCF_025860055.1 of Xyrauchen texanus. Taxonomy (NCBI): domain Eukaryota; kingdom Metazoa; phylum Chordata; class Actinopteri; order Cypriniformes; family Catostomidae; genus Xyrauchen; species Xyrauchen texanus. The sequence continues at coordinate 22,298,018 of NC_068297.1, read as the reverse complement.
TGGACGGTCTCTTCCAGACTTGTTAGGCAGGATTTATTTGATGCAGTTCTCTGATTAGTGGATATTTCTCTGCTGGACCACAGGTAGTGTAGTTGTGCACCTGGAACTCCACTATACACAATATCCTCAACAAGTCCACTGTATTTTGCTAGGTGGGTGAAATTTCCTGTTGGCTAGCAGAAGTGTGATTGGTTGGCGTTGTGTGAAGCCGGTCACTGCTTTCTTGCATGTCGTGTGGTAAGATTCTTGCTTTTTAAATGTTGTAAGATGTCTTTAAAATTTCCTGAACAATGTGTGCAGTTAATGGTTATCCGAATAATCAAGTGAAAAGTTTTTTCTAAAACAGCAATGTTATGATCAGAAACCACTTGCAAAGCACAGCGCTCCTGTCCCAGATGCTGCATCCATCGGCTGCCTAAAGAAGGATTGACATAGGAACATCTGTTTGAAAAGGATTTGGAATAATTAGCTTGAGTGCTCTTTTCACTTTATTGGCAAGATGTCCAGAATACAATGATAAACACGACCATCACCCCTGGTGAGACAAAACCGTGACTAGTCAGTGAAGAGCACATGGTCACATGATTACTTAGACACGATAAACTTCCAGAAACCTAGCTCAATGAATTGCATATAAACGATACCATTATTGTGCTAACAGGTGTGTTTACATGCGCTGAATTTCAGTAGACATTTTGAGAGTTTGTTCATTTATATTCTACAATGGCCTTTGCGAATGCTTCACATGTTTTGTTTTGGCATTATTATGAGTATAAAAATGAACAGTGTTTTTCCTGAACTATCTCTGAGTAGTGACAGTGTTTTCAACTGTTTTAATGCTGATGCTAAATGAATAAATTCTAAAGTGGAAGACAATAATTATTAGATGAGACATGCACAGTAGTGAGATGTTTTATCACCTTTGATATGAATTGTATTATGATTTTCCTCTTTCCTGCATTTTTCTTGCTTGCAAATCACTTTCTTTTGAGTGTCTTTGCAGAATGTACATGTCTTCCCTTATGGTGAAAAGGTGATTTGGAAAACAGTGTGGACATTAATTCAGTATCAATTAAACATATTTGTACAGTGCTTTTAATAATACATACTATTTTATAGTTGCTTTACAGAGAACATGAACTTTTGTGTCCAATATTTGCAATGTACAGTGTTGTGCAAATATTTTGCACTTAAGATGTTTCACAAAAACATTTGTCTTAAGATGGTAATTAATATTTTCAGCTTTACTGTGTCAATAGGAAAAAAAAAATTTTAGACTCCAAAACATTCCTTTTACAAATAGAAAAGATTAGAATAGAAGAACAGGGCACTTTGCGAGAGATGGCATTGCCCCACAGAGCCCACTAAACATCGAGTCAGTCTGAGATTACATGAAGAGACAGAAGCAACTGAGACAGCCGAAATAAAACTCAGCAAAAAAAAAGAAATGTCAGTTTTTCAGGACACTATTTAAAGATTATTTTGTCAAAATCCAAATAACTTTACACATCTTTATTGTAAAGGGTTTAAACAATATTTTCCATGCTTGTTCAATGAACCATAAACTATTAATGAACCTGTGGATCGTCTAGGTTACGTATGTAACCTCCGTTCCCCGATGGAGGGAACGAGACGTTGTGTCAGAGAAGCGACACTAGGGGTCTCTCTTGAGCGCCGATATTCACCTCTGATCTATGAAAAAAGGCCAATGAGAGTTGGCAACCAGTATTTGCATGTCCTGCCCCCGGACATACGGGTATTTAAGCTGCGCAAATACGGGAGTTCATTCAGGATTTTCTGAGGAGCCAGAAATGGTCCGGCCACAACAGTGGCTCGGCTCAGCGACGTGGCAGGGGAGACACAACGTCTCGCTCCCTCCATCGGGGAACGGAGGTTACATACGTAACCTAGACGTTCCCCTTCTGTAGCTCTCTCCACGCTGTGTCAGAGAAGCGACACTAGGGGTCTACTTATAAAAGTGCCATGCGCTGAGCCGTGTACGTGAACTGCTGATACAGGAGCGAGCAGGTATTCTTACGTACAGGACGACCAACTGTATCAGGCTGCACGTACCCTTCCCCAATGCCCCATTTAAGCCATCAGGATTCCTTATCGTTACCCTGGGGGGGACAAGGTGCTGGCCGCCAACCTGGGAACGGGCCAAGCCTGGCCGGGCCTCTTTTCTCTCTATGTTTCTCGCATAGAGCAACTAAGGCCGGGGCCCTTACATGCATTGAGGGAAGGGGGTCTTAGCCCTTATTCAGGGCAGAGAAGACCCTGCGGAGGCCATGCCTACCCGAGAGGGGAGGCAAGTTTAAGTGGCAAAACCATCAGAGGCCTGACTTATGCCTATGTGGAAAAGTTGGTGCGGTGGTGGATCCAGCCTCATAGAGGGGGACATGCAGCACGGCAACCAAGGCAGCCGTGACTGCCTAAGGGAAACACGGAGTCCGCTCGCCAGAGGGGACAGAACCGTGGTGTTACACACATGGGGAGTCCGAAGGAGGCCTTACCTGTGGAGCACCTATACCAGTACAGGGTAGCTTGCGGTACCCGCAGTGGCTTGGGTCGGCGAGTTCCTCCGCTGAACTGCGACCCACGAGGGCTAGGGAGGAATCAACCAGTGTCCCAAACCTGGGATCTCCTGGGAATGAAGGCGCACTGGTTTCCCCTGGTTAGGGGGAAGGGCACTAGGTGCAAGCGATTCACCCGGTCAAATCGTGGGCGTGCTACCGAGTTCTACCGGCTCGGTACCTGAGAAAACACGGGACGATACTGACTCAACTCGGAGATTGTAGCATCTCGCAAAAGTGTTAGGTGTTGCCCAGCCCGCTGCTCTACAAATGTCTGCTAGGGCAGTGCCCCTAGCCAGTGCCCATGAGGACGAAACACTCCTGGTGGAGTGGGCTCGGACCCGCGGGGGGGGGGCACGGCCTGGGTGTGATAAGCCAGGGAAATGGCGTCGACAACCCAGTGGGCGAGTCTCTGCTTGGAGACAGCATTCCCTTTCTGCTGTCCCCCAAAGCAGACGAAGAGCTGCTCAGAGCGTCTGGTGCTCTGTGTGCGGTCCAAATAAATACGCAAAGCGTGTACTGGACACAGCAGTGAAAGGGCTGGGTCTGCCTCCTCCCGGGGCAGCGCTTGCAGGTTCACCACCTGATCCCTGAAGGGTGTGGTAGGAACCTTGGGCACGTAGCCCGGTCGCGGTCTTAGGATCACAAAAGTGTCTGCTGGACCGAACTCCAGGCAAGCGTCGCTAACAGAGAACGCATGCAGGTCCCCGACCCTCTTGATGGAAGTGAGCGCGATCAGCAGGGCGGTCTTGAGAGAGAGGGCCCTGAGTCCAACTGAGTCAAGCAGCTCGAAGGGGGGTCTCTGGAGTCCCGTAAGGATGACCGAGAGATCCCAGGAGGGGAACAGGTTAGGCCGGGAGGGAGTTATCCTCCGGGCACCTTTTAGGAACCTGACGATTAAGTCGTGCTTACCAAGAGACTTGCCGTCTACCGTGTCGTGGTGGGCCGCGATAGCGGCGACATACACCTTGAGGGTGGAGGGGGACAGCCTCCTCTCCAGCCTCTCCTGAAGAAACACGAGCACTGACCTAACTGCGCACTTCGAAGGGGGGCGGAGACCTGGCAAACTGAATTGCGTAACCGAGTCGAATGGTCCGGTGCAGCCAGCGTGACGGGTTGGGCAGTGAAAGCCACGCCTCTAAACTCCGTGCTAGGGGCACCAAGGGGACGAGTTTTTTTGGACGTACCCGGCGGGGCTTCGCAGTGGTGCGGAACAGGTAATGCGGCGTCGGGAGGCAACGTGGCATCCCGAGGCTCTGGTGCTGAGAATAAACTCAAAGCACTTACCTTGCTCCGCGCATCCGGCAGGGGGCGGGTTCGTGATTGAGGAGGAGGTCTGATGCTGGCGTCCTCTGTACTCGTCTGAACTGGCCGGCCGGGGAACAGTTGTGGGGCTGAAGGCGGGGACACCGCGTCCATCAACCCGGGACTGTTGAGGCCTGAAAGCAGAGTGCAGTGAGAACGGCATTTGCGGGCCATGTGCCCCAGAGACAAAGGAAATAGCTCTTTTATTGAGAATTTGGGTACCGCAGCCCTTGTTAGGGGGTGCGGCAAATGAAAAACAAAGGATTCTCCTCCCGGCCCTCTACCGGGGGACTAACGTCTTGGGCTCTGGGTGCGTTGTCTCAGGAGCGCCTGGGAGCCTTCCGTGTCCTCGAGGGGGTCCATGAGACAGGGGGCGTGCGCTTCCCGTGGTTTGCTCGACGCTGGGGCTGAGAGCTGGGCCCGGGTTGAGGCGGAGCAGGAGCTTGTCTTCTGGCCGCAGGAGGACGCCCTCGGCGAGCAGACGGGGCATGGGGCGTGGCGGCAGGCTTGCAGCGAGGCATGATGTGAGAGATGGCCTCCGTCTGCTTCTTTACCGTGGAGAACTGCTGGGCAAAGTCCTCGACGGTGTCACCGAAGAGGCCGAACTGGGAGACAGGGCCATTGAGGAAGCGAGTCTTGTCGGCTTCACGCATCTCGACCATGTTCAGCCACAGTTGACATTCCTGGACCACTAGCGTGGCCATCACCTCCCCGAGCGCTTGCGCTGTGACCTTCGTCGCTCTCAGGGCGAGGTTGGTCGCTGAGCGCAGTTCCTGCAGCGCGTCGGGATCAGGGCCACCCCCGTGCATGTCGCATAGTGCCTTGGCTTGGTGGACCTGCAGGAGAGCCATGGCATGCAGGGCGGAAGCGGCGCGTCCGGTGGCGCTGTAGGCCTTCGCTGTCAGAGAGGAGGTTGCTCTACAGGTCTGGGAACGGAGTACGGGGCGACCTCGCCAGTTGGTAGGGGTTCCGGGGCATAGATGGATCGCAACCACCCTATCCAACTGGGGAATCACCTCGTACCCTTGGCGTGCTCCGCCGTTGAGGGTGGCGAGGGCGGACGAGCCTGTGGTGGTGTGATGAGTGGAGAGGGGTGCTCTCCACGAAGACGTCAGCTCGTCATGCACTTCCGGGAAAAACGGAACCGTGGGGGCGAGGCTTTGAGCGGCGCCCAGACCCCAGGAACCAGTTGTGGGGAGGATGGAGGGTTCCAATCCAAGCCCACACTGTTGGCTGCCCGGGAAAGCATGTCGGTCATCTGTGCGTTGGCCTCAGCCTGGGCGTGCAGGCCCGAAAGCAGCAGCCCAGGGGAGTCCTCAGCATCAGATACCATGACTTCTGATGCCCAAAAAACTACTACAAAATGGCGCCCGAACAGGGACAGAAGAGAGCAGAGTCATTACATCGTGGGCTGGCTGGAAAGGCAACACAAACAGGTGGCCACCATTAAAAGGTAAGCAACTTATGCTTATATATAAAAGTTTGTGTTGCTTGCCAGTTTGCCTGTGGTGGTAAGAACGCTCAAAAAGCTCTTCTAAACCAATAAGAAAAATAAAATAAATAGAGGGTTTTGATTCCAGAAGAAATAATTGCATGCAATGATCTGTTTTCTACTGTTAAGTGGGCCTTGATGGATAACAGTAAAACAAAAAATAAAAAAAATTTAAATAGAAATTAAATATATTCCTCATAAGTTAAGGAACTAATATATATTCCTCATAGGCTGAGGAAAGATTTCACTCATTGGCTGAGAAAACTATGACTCATAGGTTGAGAACTTAAATATATTCCTGATAAGTTAAGGAACTAATATATATTCCTCATTGGCTGAGGAAAGATTTTGCTCATTGGTTGAGAAAAATATGACTCATAGGTTGAGAACTTAAATATATTCCTCACAAGTTAAGGAACTAATATATATTTCTCATAGGTTGAGGAAAGATTCCACTCATTGGTTGAGAAAAATATGACTCATAGGTTAAGGAACTAAAAATAAATCCTGCAGGTCACCTAAGAGGGGTGAAAAGTTGTCATTCACTGTGTTGAGGAAGTGTATCCGTGATGATAAAATAGTTGTGTTTTAGAATTTTAGTGTAACTTTTGAGAGCTCTGTGTTTATAAAGGCCTTGTGTTTGTAAAAAGTGTGGTCATTTCTGTGGTTTGTGAGAGTATCTGTATTTGTGTTTGAAAGTGTGTAAAGAGCAAGTGTGTATGGAAGTGTATGACTGAGTACAGATATAAGCCCAGTACAAAGATTGGAATGAAAGCCTGTCGTGAGAAACTTTGGAATAATTAACTTTGTTAAAATATAGAAAACTAAAAATGTTCCAAAATATAAGCCTGTGCTGCATAAATGGTAAGGTGTATATATGCAATTTACAGCAGAGAATATATATTTGGACTATTTTCAACCTTCCATCAATATATGGAGGCAGAAGAGAGCTGATAATTGCAGGCAGAAAAAGCACCTAATAAATATTCTGGTTGTAAAGTGGAGATAAAACCAATGATAAAGATATAGATAGAAAAATAGAGTATAAACAAACAATAAGAAAAATAATAAAAACAGTGAGATAATATAGATGTAAAATGAAATTAGGAAAAAAGAAATCAAAAAGTTAACTCAAAACTGGCTGGAAAACATTTAGTCTTGGCTGTTCTTAGTCTAGCAGCTGTTGATTGGAATGGGCTAGAACATAACTCCTAAACTAGACTGTAGCATAGAAATGTATTTGACTTCATGCAGAGAATCTATACATTCAAGAGATATTGTAGGGTGTATGACCAAGTTAGAGAGACTCAGCTTTGCTGCGTAGACAGAAAGTTAACTCTTAGCTTGTGAGGTTTTTTTTTTTAGACTAGCAGCTGAAAAATATGCCAGACCTCTGAACGAGTCTGTAACATAAAAGTAATGGACTTCATACAGAGAATTGGTGCAGTCAAAAGATATATCTGTGCTAAAAGTTTAATATTTAAAGCACAGGGACAAGTAACAATAAAAAATTAGAAATTGAAATAAAATTAAACAACTTTAAAGTAATTAAAATCAGTTTGAAAAATTAAAAATAGCTAGGAGAAAAATAAAATAATAAGAATAAGAATTAAAGCTTTGAGTCCAGTGTATTGCATTAAACTGAAGTCAACTAAGAAATTGGAATTTAAACAAAGGTTGTAGTTAAGATAAGTGTTGTTATATCACATAAGGTAAAACTCCAGTGGAAATACTAAAATCTAGAAATCCACGGTGTAAAATCTCAAAGAAATGAGAAAGCAAAATAAATAAATAAATAAATAATAAAGAGACGTGAATGAACTTTGTGTATTAAAAAGGTGAAAGAAGTTGGAAAAATAGTTTAAATATTGCCGTTGAAGACTAGTGTAGAAGGAATTGATTTATCTAAATTAATGCTGCTAAAATAATTTTTCATTTTTATATGGCAAGTAAAAATTAAGAAAGAACCAGTGGAGAAATAAAAACTAAGATCAGGATGAAAACTGATCCTAAAAAGTAAATTGACAAACCTATAGGAAATGTTTTCATGTATGGGGTATAATAATTCATATATTAGAAGAAGATAAGGAAATTGATTTAGAAAGACATTTAGATTAAAATGTTAAAAAATAAATAAATAAAAAGATAAGAGTAAAAACTAAAAACAGGAAAAATAAAAAGATGTAAGAGCTATGTCCAGTTCAATGAGAAATATGAAGCATGCAGAGGAGGGTAAAATGACAGGATCCTTTTTAAAAATACCTCCCTATGTGACCCCAAAGGTCAGCTCCCAAAGGTCAGCTCCAAATACTTAAGATAATGTGGATGTCATTTCTTGTAGTGAGGCCAGTAGTTATCAAAGCCACGGAAAATGGGAAAGGGAGATTAAAAAGAAGGATTTTGAAATTGGAATATGAAAAGTAAATCTTAAATGTGAAAATTTCCCATTCATTCACTGTTTTATGTTCTGTCTAATCTAATATGAGAGAATACAATTTTTAACAATATTAAATTAAACTATAATGTCTTGATATATACATTTAAAAACCCAGGATTATATGTTTTATTTTTGATGTGTTTAAATATGTCTGGAGAACAATGTACATGTGTGTGCAACTTTATTGGTGTAAATTTGATCAACCAAGAAAAATAAGACAGATAGTGTTTATTATTTTTGCTAGGGAATGTCTGACTGGAGAGATTGAGTGAGACCTGATAGTGCTCTAAATAGAAACAGATCCTGCGCTCTGTAAGGAGAGAGAGCAGGAGGGGTTAAACCCTGTGTCTCTCTCTTGATGTCACCACTCATGCAAATGGGGCCCCAAATTTAGGAAAGAGAGATAGCTTTTAAGATTAGATATTTTTCTTTTATTTCTTGTTTTATATATACAGTGTAGGCATTGGTTGATCATGGGTACACTGAAAGTTGTCACTGAGACTAGAATTAAAGAAAATAAATTTAAGAATAATTTAGATCATTTCATGTTCTCTAATTTTCAAATTTGCTCAGAGAAGTTTTTTCTTGGGTTTGTTCTATGACCAGTCATGCCAGATAAAATTGAAATAAGTCCCAATATGTGGTGTATTTGATTGAAAAATATTGATAATGCTAAGGAAAAACTGGAAATTGGTACTGGGTGAAACCCATAGAGAAACATTAAGATTAAATTGAATATCATAAATAATTTCATGTTCATGTATCTATTCTGTGTGAAATTGATGCTAACTATGTTTTACTCTCTCTGTTGTCAGCATTGTGAAAGTCATTTCAATAACTCATTCTGGAACCAGTCTCTCACCATTGCAGATTGCTGAGCCAGATGATTTATTGAAGAAGCTTATATTACAGGAGACAGTCCGGAGAAAAGAAAAAATACTGAGAAATACAGTTTCTGTTCTGTTATATGATTGGCCCTCCTAATATCATGAATGCTGGTAATCATTACTGAATTGACATTTCAATTGTGGATTCAAATTTCTCTTGATAAGTTGATTTCAGTCATATATGACTAATTGGATGTTTGATTCTCCAAATGCCATCCATGGGTGCAATATCCATGTCTAAATTGTTCTGAGGGTCTAAATTGAAATCCAGCATCTAATTGCTAATTTGTTGGCAAAGTAAGAGTTACATATTGGACTGTTTACTCCCCTAAATTTTCCAAATACTACCCTCACTTTAAAGAAAAAGATTAATCAGTGCTGCAAGGAGTTAATTAAGTGTCTATTTCTAGTAAGCTATTTTTAATTTGAGTTAAATCCATGACAATACAATGTTAGAGGTATACAGTTTATGCACAGTGACATCTGTCTCTGCTATTTAACTGAATAACTGATCATGAAATACTGATAAGTATAAGACGATAATAACTGAAAAATCATATTATTAAAGGATGATAACATTAGGATATAAAAAATGAGACTTGTAAGAAATTCAAAGGACATAATGTATTTTACTGATCAATTATTGCAAAACACAAGATATTTGTCTGAATTTCCATTGTGCCATTTTACTATTTTATTTTGTTTAAAATCTTTAATTTATTTTCTGTTAATTTAAAAAGGTGATTTATGTTGGTTTATTAGACATAATGAAAGTTCCTTCTCCTGAGAAAGAGTAAGACAAGGGAGAATAAATGTAGGTTCTAAAACTACCTAGAAATTATTAAATTAAAGTGATGATTTAAATTAAGCATCTTAGAAGCTTGACAGAGGCGATCCTGTATTTTGATTTGTTCTGATGGTTAGTCTTCACCAAGAGACAAGGTATTTTGTGACTTTTGCTAAAGGAAAAAACATAACAACTTGAATGGAAATTAGTGAACTGTAAATGAGTTCAATTGTTGCATTTTACTGTTAATTTGGACAATTTCAATAGATTGTTGAACTTTGAATAATGCTTTGTGAATTAAACCATGTTTTGGACTGTCTAAATGTTTGAGCAGTTGTAGATGGCTCCATTGGCTGTGACGGTTCTCAGGTGATGCTCCCTGAAGCAAGCGAAAATAGCTGATTGCTGATACCAGATTATTAAAGATTGGATAATAGGACTGAGCGGTGCCAGAAGTTGTGAGTTCCACTCAACCCGACTGTGTCTTAATAACTGCTTTATTAAAATATTTTATCACAGCAATGAATAACAAGCATTCTATCACTGTGTTAACAGGGGATCACACCCTGTGTAGAAGATCAATTATAGATTGATTTTGGAGGTAAAGCTTTGAGAACCGTTGCATACAAAGAAGTGCCTAAATTATTAAAGAAGTATTAAGCAAATCTGGGATTGTTTGCATGATGAAGAATTACGATTGAAAAATTATTTTTGTTTATGCTTTTATTGAACTCATGTACATTTTTAATAATAATGAAGGGAAAAAGAAAACATGGTGGTGACTAAAAATTAACATGGCCTGATTGCCAAAAGAATGGGGTGCACAATTAACTAAAAATAATATAATATGTGGATAATAACATTGTGGAAGGAATAAGATTCTGTTGTGTGTGATCAAACAATATAATTTTGGATTCGAGCAACAGTAAAGCAGATGATTTTGATAGATGTGAATGGCCCAAGGCAATGGCATCTACCCTGAATGGACAGAAAGACCAACTTTGGAGGAAATTGATTCCTTCAATGAATATATAAGAAGATATGAAGAACCACGCCCTGGGTGTAAGTGCTGGCTAACCTCTCCCCAAAGGGTGACCCTCTACGATGCGCAAAGTATCTGGGTTGAAGACATCTACACTACAAGCAAGAACTCTTAAAATTATGATGAATAATTTGTTTAATACACTCTACATAACTGTGACAACCAAAAACAAGACCAAACCAGGAGCACGCACATGCTTAAATATGTTAATTTGTGACTATAAAAAGTCACAGAGGAGGGAATATGTAGTATATTTTTATCAAGTTAATCAGGAGTAATCAATGAAAACATTGTTGATTTGTACCACAGTTATGTCTGACGGGCAAACATGCAGTTTACTGTGTGTCAGGGCCGTGCAGAGACCTTTGGAGGGGCAGGTGCTCAAAGTATAAAAGGGGCACATGGAACAAGGCTTTAAATAGCGCGGTGCTCAAAATATCAATACAGTAATATATCGTGACACATTCCTTGCTGATTCGCGTATCGATACGGATGATTCTGTATTGATGCGGCAGCAAATGCTGTGATGCAGTTTTGGAAAAGAAACAGAACAGAAAAGACAATTTTAAGTTTAAAAGTTAAAAAAATATTTTCTGTCCAGAATAATTAGAAACTGAAGTGTCTTAAGTTGTACCAACCTGATGGCTTTTTCTTCTCTGTTATACAAAATAATTAAGAACAGCCGTTATAGTAAAAACTATAGTAAACGTTATAGTAAAATCAACGTGGCCCATGTTTCGTACAGTAGAGTATAGTTTTATTTAATGCCATGTCAGCATTTGTGGCTATTTTGATGGCAAAAACTGAATTACAAAAATACAAGAGTTCCATTAATATAATAAAAACAAAGCAAACAGAAAAAATACAGCAATTTATTTTACAGCAAATACAACAGATTTTTTACATTAATGTGATACCTGTTCTGGTAAAATCTTACTCAATTTCTTGAGTGAGTATGCTGCCTTTGCTGTTGTTGTTGCTGCTGCTAATACTGGAGTTGATCTGAGAGACTGTAGACATTAAAACAACAAACATATAGGAGATATATTAGCTGATTAAACAATTGTTATGTTACCATGACAAGATGTAAAGATTGCTGAGAGTGTTTGGAACTGGCTCACTGACCTGCCAAGGCTGACTGCTCCAAGAAAATAAGAGGGAGATGCTCACAGAGGCTGCTGCACACCAAGAGCTGCAGGTAGAGAAAATAAGATACCAGATTCAAAAAAGTAAAATTATCTGAGAAAAAAAAAAAAAAACATTAATGGGGGATAGGATGATGGTGGCCATGGTAGGGGTGAGACACAAACATCTATAGAGACAGAGGTGTGTGTGCTTGTCTGTCTACAGTACACAATACTGTGATCATGATTTCAAGTTGCATTGTGACTCTGAGATGTAGTTGGATTTTGATTGATTATGTCTAATCAAAAATATAAATAAAGAAACTAAAATGTGTATGTGTGTGTTCATTCTGTTGGCACCTACTAAAAATCACAGTGTAGCATTAATCTTACCAATAAGTGGAGGATGAGTTGTTGTAGACTTTTATAACAGAAATTTCCTGTTGGCCATGTCCCTAAAAATGTTAATGAGATTATTGTCATTTATTGGAATGTCCTTCTCAATGGCCAACAGAAGAAAGTCAGACAATCTCTCCTCTTTGCAAAGGCTGCAAAGTTTGGTTTTCACAAGCTTCAGTTTTGAGAAGGAACGTTCCACAGTTGCTGTGGACACCGGAATTGTGCCATATGTCTTCAGCAGCAGAGTCATGTTGGGGAAAACTAGATGTGCATTGTTTTCCTTGACCACTGACAGAATAGAAGACACATTGGCTGGTGGTGGGCATGAGTATGACGTATGGAAGACCTTCAATTCTGTCTGCAATTTGTCTTCATCTTCAATATTGTAGAACTGGCACAGTTTCTTCACAGCTTGGAGTGCTGCTGTTGGAATGCTAGCTGTTTTCCAGTTCTCTGGGACTGTTAGGCAATGGAAGGCATGAAATATTTCCCATTTGGAATTATCTCCTCCTTTAAAGGGTCTCTGAATAGTGGTCTTTGCTGTTGTAGAAAGAAAATATTTTTGTCATTTAAAATATAATTATATTTTAATCCTGTTCTGAATTGTTTTATTTTTATAATGATAATTCAGAGAATGAGAACATCAGTATAAGCCTTATCAGTGTTGTTGTGATAATTATTTTAAGGCACTCTACATTTTTTTAAAATAAACACTGAAATAATAATAATAATTTAGTCAAAAGGCATAAAAAAGACAAGACCCCTCGACGCCTGTGAGTGAAACTTTTCTCCCTCAAACAGCAAGCTAACGTAACGTTACTTCTACAGGCTACACACAGCAATACAACATATCTGCATGCTCTCTTCACGTCGTTCTTGTAAAATAATAATAATAAGTAAATAAACATCAAAATCTCTTCACTGGGAATGAATCCCCACTTACCAGCTGCCGCGGTCGCGGTGTTGAAGATATCTTCTGATAATTAAAAAATGCGCGTGCTGCGGCCGTGCGGCTTGAGGAATAGTCCCGGTCGGATGAGGTCGTCGTCAGGTGAAAGGTCATCATCTGGATCATTTTATTTAAGGCTAAATTATTAATCATACATTTTACTAATATTTAGATTTGGCATAGGCAGGCATTCACAAAAGAGCCTTTAATAAATAAAAAAAATGAGAGGAATTTTTTCTTTGACAAAAGGGCACTTTGGGCACCAAGGGGCAAAGGGGCAGGTGCTCAATGGCAGTGAGTGCACTATATCTCAGCAATGAGTGAACAAAATGAGTGAGTGAATTCAAGACAGAGACACACTTTCTCCTTCACTGTGAGAAATTTAAACTCTCAAACCTCAAAATTCATTTTTGAGATGCACACCCTCAGAAACAAATGATTGCCTTAATGTACTTACATTTTTTTGATGTTCATAATGTCATGTTAAATGCTTTATTTATTTTATTTTATATTGTATAGTGTAAATTGTTATTATAGTTTTTATTTTATTTTATTCATAACCTGGCACCTTATTTTAATTATATTTTAACTATTATTTGTCTTGTCATTATCTGTTTTGTGTATTAATGCTTTGGCAATATTGTATGTAAAAACAATCATGCCAATAAAGTACTTTAAAATTGAATTTGAAATTGAGAGAGAGAGAGAGAGAGAGAGAGAGAGAGAGAGAGAGAGAGAGAGAGAGAGAGAGAGAGAGAGAGAGAGAGAGAGAGAGAGAGGTGAACGCTGAGAAGAGTCCCCTCATTCAGCTGGTCCTGAGGCTCCACACACACGACTAACACTACTAACAATAATCAGCCTCAGGACACGGACACCCTCATCCACAGAATCCGGCCCAACCAAATGATTAATGCACAAAAAGAAAACTACCTAACTTATTGGAATGAAACAACACAAAAATAAAGCAAACACATTTTTTTATTTGGCCCTAAAGAGAGATTACACAACAGCAGAATACCTGAGCACAGTCAGAGACCTCAAACTGAGGAAAAACATGACGAGGTACAGACTGAGTGACCACAGCCTTGCGATAGAGAAGGGCAGATACAGACTGAGCTGGATGACCAGAGAGAGCTGTTATGCCCGTACTGTAGCCAAGGACAAATAGAAACAGAGCTGCAAGTCTTAACCAACTGCCCCAATTATAATGAAATTTGAAAACACTTCTTTCCCAAATATGAAATTATTTGTCCCAACTTCAAAAATGTGAAGAATGATGTACAAGCTCAATATTAACAAAGAGACTTTATTTCACTAGCAGCAAAGTACATAAATTCCTACCACAAAAGAGGGAAGAGTCAACCAAAGAGTGATGCGCTCTTTTACTTACACACACACACACACACACACACACACACACACACACACTTGTTGTGTTTCCATGTTTTATGGGGACTTTCCATAGACATAATGGTTTTTATACTGTACAAACTTTATATTCTATCCCCTAAACCTAACCCTACCCCTAAACCTAACCCTCACAGAAAACTTTCTGCATTTTTACATTTTCAAAAAACATAATTTAGTATGATTTATAAGCTGTTTTCCTCATGGGGACCAACAAAATGTCCCCACAAGGTCAAAAATTTCGGGTTTTACTATCCTTATGGGGACATTTGGTCCCCACAAAGTGATAAATACACGCTCACACACACACACACACACACACACACAAAAAGACATGTGAACTCACACAAACTCTTGTACACACACATACATATATATGAAAACACACACACCACTGAAAGCAAATACACTGTTTTTTTTTTGGTTTTCCTGTTTTTCCACACTTGTTCAATACAGAATTTGTTCTAATTTATTTGAAAAAAATGTTTTGTGAAGAATTCACAAAAAACTTCACAAAGATCAACAGCTAGAAGGTTCCAAATGTGTTTGTAAAACTCTGATGTCAAACCATCAACACCAGGGGAAAGCCCTGAGCAGAGCTGATAACTGCAGATGTGAGCACCTCAAAAGATAAAAAAAGAGTCCAAAGTAGTCTTTGAATCAGAGTCCAATTTAAGAAGACCTTGAAAAAACTGCTCAGCCCAGTCCGAGGCACAATGTTCTGCAGTATATAAAAAGGAATAAAAATCCACTGCATGATGACGCATCTATACAATGTTACTGGTAACCCTTCCATCAGGCAGACGGAGGCAAAACATTTGTTTGTGCTGTGCTACTGAACGTTCCAAATAAAAAAAATATCCATGTCCATATCGTTAACTGAAATAAAACGAGACCTCACGAGGTGCTCCTTTCACCCTTTCATTTAAGAAGGACCCCAACTCACTCTTTTTTGTTGTTGTAAACTGTAAAACAAACCAGGATTATATCTGTCCAACAATTCTTTCTCAATTGAATCTATAGGTCATTCAAGAGTTTGAATGGCTTTTTGTTTTCCTATTTTTAGAATTTACTGTATATTGCTGACAAAACATTTGTATTTGTGTTTTCTCAATATCCCATCACTGGCCCGCAAATGCCGTTCTCACGGCACTCTGCCGCCAGATTTCAACAGTCCCGGCACACTGGATACGGACCACCGCCCACGACAGTTCCCTGGCTGGCCGGTTCTGACGAGTCTAGAGGACGCCTGCACTGGACCTCCTCCTCAGTCACGAATCCGCCCCCTGCCGGGTGTGCGGAGCAAGGTAAGTGCTTTGAGTTGGTTCTCAGCACCAAAGCCTCGGGACGCACCCTTGCCTCCCGACACCACACTACCTGCTCCGACCCGCTGCAAAGCTCCGCCAGGTACGTCCAAAATACTCTTCCCCTTGGTGCCCCTAGCACAGAGTTTAGAGGCGTGGCTTTTACTGCCCAACCCGTCACGCTGGCTGCACCGGACCATTCGACTCAGTTACGCAATTCAGTTTGCCAGGCCCCCGCCCTCCTTCGTGGGCGTCCGTTTTTCCGCAGTACACGGCGAACATGCCAACTCCCTGCGCACGGAAATCGCCACTCTTTTACTCAAAGATGCGATAGAGCCTGTCCCTCAAACCGAAATGAAGAAGGGTTTCTACAGCCCTTACTTCATTGTAACCAAGAAAGGCGGCGAAGTGGAACGCTGTCTCCAAACAGAGGCTCTCCCACTAGGTTGTCGACGCCATTTCATTGGCTTATCACACCCAGGCCGTGCCCCCCCTTGCGGGTTCGAGCGCACTCAACCAGAAGTGTTGCGTCCTCATGGGCACTGGCCAGGGGCACCTCCCTAGCAGACATCTGTAGAGCAGCAGGGTGGGCAACACCTAATACCTTCGAGAGATTTTACAATCTCCGGGTTAAGTCGGTATCGTCCCGTGTTCTCTCAGGTCCAAGCCCGTAGAACTCGGTAACACGCTGACGAACTGGCCGGGTGAATCACTTGCGCCTAGCGCCCTTTCCCTCAGCCGAGGTAAAATAGTGTGCCTTTTTTCCCAGGAGATTCCATCTCTCGGATCCCTAGTTGATTCCTCCCTAGCCCTCATGGGTCCGCAGTTCAGCGGAGGAACTCGCCGACCCAATCCACTACGGGTACTTAATCTACCCTGTACTGGAATAGGGGCTCCAAGGGTAAAAGGCCTCCTACGTGGACTCCCCCTGTGTGTAATCTCCGCGGTACTGTCCCCTCACGAGTGGACTCCCATGTCTCCCTTAGGCAGTTCCAGCTGCCTCGGTCGCCGTGCTATAGCAACCTCTACGAGGCTGGATCTACCACCGCGCCAACTTTCTCACATAGGTCCTAAGCGGCCATGTGATGTATTCGCCACCTTTACCTCCCCTGCAGGGTAGGTGTGGTCTCCGCAGGGTCTTCTCCCCTGAAAGAATAGGAAACTGGGTAAGACCCCCTTCCCTTAATGCATGTAAGGGCCCTGGCTGTGATTGCTCTATGCGAGAAACATAGAGAGAAAAGAGGCCCAGCCAGGCTTGGCCCGTTCCCAGGTTGGCAAGCATCACCTTGTTCCCCTCACTAGGGTAACCAGAAGGATTCTGATGACTTTAATGGGGCATTGGGGAAGGGTACGTGCAGCCTGTTACAGCTGGTCGCATTTGCACATAAGAATACCTGCCCGCTTCTGTATCAGCAGTTCACGTACACTGCCCAGTGCATGGCATGATTTAAGTGGGACCCCTAGTGTCGCTTCTCCGACATAACGTGGAGAGAGCGACAGAAGGGGAACGTCTAGGTTACGTATGTAACCTCCGTTCCCCGATGGAGGGAACGAGACGTTGTGTCTTCCCCGCCATGTCGCTGAGCCGAGCCACTGTTGTGGCCGGACCATTTCCGGCTCCTCAGAAAAATCCTGAATGAACTCCCATATTTGCCAGCTTATTTGGCAAATTATTTGCATACCCCGCCCCCGGACATATTTGCCGTATGTCCGGGGGCGGGGTATGCAAATACCGTCTGCCAACTTCTCATTGGCCTTTTTTCATAGATTAGAGGCATATATCGGCGCTCAAGAGAGACCCCTAGTGTCAGTCGGTAAAATTTTCAGTGCAATTAATCCCCAATAATCACATTGCCATTATTGTAACACTGTCTCAATAGTCCACATAAAGTACTGAAAAATTTGATTCTCTCATGCCCCACATTCGGTGCATACACATTTGTAAAACAAAAAAGAAAACCTTAAATTTCAGCTTTTACTAAAACAAGACTACCTTGTATTACTTCTGAACTTAAAATATTAACGCTAGTTTCTGGTGAACTACAGTATGAGAGACAGAGACATTTACAGAGGTGAGAGAGAAATACCTCCACAAACTCTCAAACCATCCAGTTCAGCAGAAACAGATCAGATGCTGGTGTTACTGGGGGAGGACAATCATGCATCAGTTGCAGCTAAATTCATGTTTGAGATGCACCTCCTCAGAAACCAATTATTGCCTTAATGTACTTCAGTCACAGTACTTTAATTTTCTTATGTTAATAATGTCATGTTAAAGGCTTATTTTATTTTATATTGTATAGTGTATATTGTTATTTTATTAATTACCTGGCACCTTATTTGAATTCTATTTGATTGTTATTTGTTACTATTTTATTATTATTATTTGTCTTGTCATTATCTGTTTTGTGTATTAATGCTTTGGCAGTATTGTATGTGTGAAAACAATCATGCCAATAAAGTATTTAAATTAAAATTGACTACAGTATGAGAGAGTGAGACTATGTGTGTGAGAGAGAGAGAGACTATAGTATGTGTGTGTGTGTGTGTGTGTGTGTGTGTGTGTGCGTGCGTGAGAGAGAGAGCGTGTGTGTGTGTGTGTGTGTGTGTGTGTGAGAGAGAGAGAGAGAGAGAGAGAGAGAGAGAGAGAGAGAGAGAGAGAGGCTGCAGCATCATAATGAATCACAGTAGCTCTGAGGCGCGAGACGCAGGAACCGAGCTGACGGAACTGGATGCTTAGGGAAAGATTTTATTTGTTATAATTGATCTTTTTTCCGCGCCAGGAATAAAAGAGGACACAGAGCAGGCTAACAATACTTTATCTCCAGGATCCTTTTTTAAGGAGCCATGGATTATCTTCCTGGACAAACTTTTCTAAATCTCGCCTTTCTCATCTTTACAGGTAAGTGTTAGAAAACAAATGCAGACGGGCGATGTTGAACGCGCTGCCCTTGAAATATTGTTAGAAATGAATTCAGACTTTAAAAGTTTTATATGAAAAGCCAATCGATCTCTTGGGATGCTAAATGAAAGCACTTAATAGGCCTATGTGTGATATTCATCATGAACTTGGCATTAGTTTTATTTCGTTTGGGAACGTGTGATGTTCTCTGCATGACATGTTTCATTTCAACTTCTAAACAATTATAAAATTAATAAACACAAATAGCCCAAATACTTGATCTGATAAGCACTTTGAGAAGCCGCTTCAGTCCACTTGTGCGTCATCGAGCTGCAATGCTTCATACGTCCATCGTTTTCGCTCAGTTAAATTAATTTATTCAGACGCATAAAACCTTTTGACGTCTTTGAACAGGCTGGCCAAATGCGTAATGTCATACTAATTAAACAAAGTACCCTTAAGAGATAGACTATATTCTACTCAATAACTAATGGTCCCATATGAGCAAAGCAGAGGAGATCCAGTTGTTCTTGGCAACCTTTATTATAGACAAACTCTAGTTTTGGATTTACTTTTCACCATATCTTAGCCTACACATTTTTATGTCAGCTCTTTTAAAAATCTTGATGTTACACATCTTCAAGACGATTATTGGCTATTGACTTTCCAAATGTTGATTGTTATAATGTAAAGCTATTGTCTTACCTGTTTTTGTGTGGATGTTGTCACATGGCTTTACATTCCAACAGTATTATGTGACATTGCTCTGAAGATTTACTATTTTCAATTTGCTTCTCAAATACTCAAGAGTATTACATTTCCCCTCTACATCATTTACAGCATAATAGCCAACTCCTAAATAATAAGTAATTAATAATGCACAGTATGTCATTTGTGATGTTGTCCTGAAGAGACTGAGGTGCAGTTCCAGAGTATGTAGACTGAAAACAGATGTGTGGAAAACATATGATTTAAAAAACATTTTTAATTCATTTAGATGTTAATATGTCATTAATGGAAAAACAAATGGGGTAGCACGGTGGTGCAGTGGTTAGCACTGTCTCCTCACAGCAAGAAGGTCATGGGTTCAAACCCTGGATGGATGGATGGAAATACAAATGCAAAGCCATTTGCATCTAAAAATCTATCTATTTGTCTTTCATATTTAGACTTCATATCTAGTCTAGTTCTGTTCTTGAGAAACTAATCTAAACTGCTCTGACAAAATGGCCTTATCAAAACCACATTTGTGGCTTTATTGCATGCCTCAGTGTGCTGTCTTTAATCTCAGACATTGTTTGTTGTCCATTAGGCAGGCATATTTGATTTATTTAAAGAGCATGTTATAATTGTAAGGTCAATTTATCAAACAGCGTACAGACTTCACCTGTAATTAGCAATCAGACGCACATACTGTAGGCATTTTCTGTTCATGTTAGAAAGTAGGTCATTTCTCTTAAATCAGCAACTCTAAACTCTTAAACCACCCATTTAGTATTTCACACTGACATTATGTAGGTCTATGCTGTTTTGTCAATGTTGTTTTTGTTTATTTATTTGTTTGTTTTATTATTATAACTTGTTTGGCACACACATTCAAAGCCTTGGTTTAATTTAGCATTTTATACAGTCATTTTCTATTTGTTGAGCTGTGCTTTTAGCTAAATTGAATGCACATATGTCAGTACTGAGGGAAAACTGAAAGCCATTTTTAAGTTAGTCAGGGCGTATATGTGTGTAGGTGAATACTTTTGGGTTTTTACATTCTCTTTCTTTGTGGTTATTCTCGCCTTATACCATTTTCAGTTTCCATTGATTTATGTAACTTTCCATGAAAATGTTTTTAGACAAATCAAATAACTAATGACCCAGAATACAAACAGCTTTGTAGCACAACTTAAATGGCAATTTATTAACATTATGATAAAAAATAAATATATATGTATATATTTAAAAAAGTTATAACCATCCTCCAATAACATACACATGAAACAAATGTATTATGAGTCTGCCCTGTCAGCTTACAGCCAACTTTAAGGATATTTTGCTATCCAGGGATTGTTAATGGCAGTGCTTTAGAAAAGAAGAGTAATGAGCCAGATTAAAATGTCTTCATTCAGATTTTAATTTATTTTTCATTTGTCTCTCCAACCACAATGACTGTTGTATAGGAACTGAATAAGAAGTGTCAATAGAACATTAGTTTTGCAGAGACAGACCTTTTAATGGCATACATTCTGGTCCACTTCGCAGCTTGTTCTGGCCAAGAACTGCCCACTTAGACAGGAAGAGTTCATACAGCATGACTGACATGTAAAATGACCAAACGCAGCTTCTTTCGTTTTTACGTGCAGTTTGTGGGTTGGTTTATCTGAAATAGTTGATAGCACAAAATAGACTGGTGTGTGGAAAAATCTCATTCAAATCTTTAAGGCCACTGTATGCTTCCTTTGAAATTGAAAAACAAATGTGTGACGTTGTTTAGAATAAAATCTGTTAAAAAAAAAAAAAAAAAGGTGCTAAACACCTTCTTACTGCCATTGGTCCACGTCATTGGTAGGTCCTAACCTGGAGCTCCACCTACTTTGAGGCCGACAGCTAATTACCATTCAGTCAGTTAAGATAAGTCAACATGAACACACTGGCGTGCAGTTATTAGAGGGTTGGTGCTCATAATACGAGACATTTTCCAAGATTTTTTTTTTGTTTGTTTAATTAGTCTTCAAAAGGAATCAAATCTACTCGAGTACTCAAATGCCCATTCACTTAAGAGTTTTAAACTCAAAGAACGAAGAAGAACTTCTAAGTGAGTGTGTTGGGGCCACAATGCAGTTAAATTAGCGGAAACGTTTTTAGATTTTGTAATCGGAATTCATTCAAAAGTAATAAATACTGGTTATTTTGCAGATATAATTCAGAAAACAAAGCCAAGTATACAGTTCTGCTTGTGGATATCTATTTTACTTTCAACTGCATACCTCAATTAAAGTGCTGAAAAGACAAAGATTTATGTAGACAAATCTTTGAAAGCTATTCACAGCTTTGTTTAAGATACAGTATAAATTATAAAAGTGCTTGATACCTGGGCCAAAATTAAGTTGATGTATCAAGTTATAACTGTCTCTTTAGAAGGTCATTTGAACTGTAGGGGGTAAAAATACAAGGCTAATGAATCTAGACAGGTGGCTGTTTAGTTGACTGGTTGCAGCTGATTGCAGCTGAAGCAACATTTTGATTCTAGCAGTTAAGGCAAGCTAGAGGAGGAACCAGAGCAGACTTGTAAGAAAATTCCTGAGCTCAAAAACAAGTCAGGCTGCAGCCGTTTGGATGTGCTCAAAGATGCATCAAGCTGAAGTGAGGAGAATTGCACAAAGGAGCCTTTGGTTGACTGGGGATTTAGGAAATACATTTTATTGTGTTATGGAAGTTGCAGGACAAGGCAGTTACTGCTTTGTAAGCAATGCGTGTGTTTTGGTCATTTTAATTCAATTGAAAACAGATTTCTAACGCAACTTAGACATTTTACACTGGTAAATGATAACTCCTGAATTTGTGCACAGATGGAGTGATACTGAATTGGAAGGTCTTGGCTGGGAGGAAAACAGCTCTGCCTTGTCAAGGTTATAACATTGGCTTCTCACACAACATTTAGGTGTTTGTCCTTTGACACACACATTACTGTACATGGCCAAAAAGATGTGGACACTGCATTCTAATTAGCTGATGTTAATTAGAATAAAATCAAGGTGCATAAAATCGAGCATACCATACAAACTCCTAAGAAAAAAATTTTTATTAGAAGGGGGTATCCCAAAACCCCTTGGTGCACAATGTCTCCTGCATAACGTGAGGTCCCTAAAGAAATGTTTCACTGACTCTGAGAACTTGCATTGCTTATAGCGCTTAACAACACAAGTTATCACATGAACACACAAGCCACTGTGAACTAGCTTCTCTCATTGTGCTAATGAACACACAACTGATGGCAATATTTACACTGTGAAATAGCTGAAATTGCAGACTGTTTTTCACCAAAACCCATCGGTGCTGTCATAAGCCTTGGAATATGATTCACAAGCTGCATAGAAGACTTTTATGATCATTTTGGGTTCTTTTTAAGCTTTTAAATGAGTCCCTATCAACTACCGTTGTATTCAAAAGACGATGAAAAGTACATATTGTGTTCCACAAAAGGATGCACTATTGCTTTATAGGTTCAATAAGCAGGTTTATAAATACTATTGGCCATGTAGTGCACCTCAAACAGGAACTCATGAATCCATAGCAACAATGACAATGTAGCATGTGACATCATTGTGGCAGTTACTTGTGAAATGCTCATGCATAGTTGTGTGCAATGTAAGTGATAATACAATAATACATCTCTGCATTTCATTCTTCCCATACCATTAATTATGGAAATGACAAAATGTCAACTTTAAAGAAGAGTTTGAGTTTGAGGTGAATGTTTGTGTAAGTGCT
Source organism: Xyrauchen texanus (assembly GCF_025860055.1). Taxonomy (NCBI): domain Eukaryota; kingdom Metazoa; phylum Chordata; class Actinopteri; order Cypriniformes; family Catostomidae; genus Xyrauchen; species Xyrauchen texanus. The sequence goes on along the minus strand of NC_068297.1, from coordinate 22,274,928 downwards.
GCTCAGCACGACTCTTGTAAAGGAACTTTAGATAGCATGTTTGGATAGATGGACTTCCTTTGCCAAGGTAACTGCATTATGGTTCAGTAATTACAGGTCTGAATTTCTAAACACAGATCAAATGATTTGCTTTTAGCATCAAAGATTAAAGGGGTGCAATAAGTGTCTTGCTGAAATGTGTCTGGAGTACTGAAAATGTCACTTGCAACAGAGAAGTTGTACTCCGCCTATGTAAGCTGACAAATCCATGGTTCAAAGACACTGAGGACTTGTTTACACCTGGTATTAAGATCACAGGGCACATCATTGTTTACAGCTAGTTACATGTCTCAAACCAATTTCCTGTGACCACTTGTGTTCATATCTAACCCTTGTTTAAGTACAATCTAACATATCTAACCATTGTTTAAATACATGGTTTATTGATTGGTGAGTAGGCCGTCCTTTGATGTTGTCTGGTACACATCAGAACAGCTTTTACACTACAAATGTCATCAGATGCATTTTTGACTACCTCCAAAAGTTTTTTGGGTGATCTGATTAAAAAGTATTTGAATTTAGTGCTGTCTACCTGTGATCAGCTCACCCAAAATGGCATAAACAGGGCCAGGTGTTGAAACTGTTAGGATTTATTTTTTCCACTGTGGTGCTGCAAAATCAGGATTATAATGGACTGACTGGGCAAGTGACCAATCGCGAGTTGCCTCATCAATACAGGCGTTCCACCAGTTCTCACCTGAATACGGTTAGCTAACCATGCTGAGAAATTTGATACAGTGAACGGTTCATAATCACACCGTACCAAATCATAGTCAAGTGGAAATGCTAATGGAACTGTCTCACCGCGCTCAGAACCATTCAGCCCGATGGTGAAAAGTGCTTTATGATGCTTTGTTGCGACGTATCCAAAGAGATGTGTCAATTGTTTGTTCATCTATTGACCATGTGGATACTTGTAACAAAACAGTCTCATGAGGGCTTGCCACACACAACAATTACCCTGTAATTATTTTGTTCCCTCTAAATGTCTCTCACACCTACTATATAATAAAACACTTTGAATTCAAAGGCAGAGTATGACCAGATGGGCTTGTGTATTGAAAAATAAAACCTGATGCTGTCTGGCAGCTGTTTTGACTTTGTCATGTTGACATTTAGTTATGACATTATCTCAATATAAAGTGGGTTTTACAGATCTATAGCTCCTTAAGAGCAGCAGTTGCACTGATGTAGTTTGTTCATCACTCTTTTTCAAAATAGACAGTTGTGAGCCTGTACATATTAAGTACATGCTTGACTCAGACTTGGTAACCTGATATTGCAAGTCAATGAATCATTGTGTGTTTTTGACATCTGGCAGTGAAGATTGTTATCAGCAACTCAGATATGGTTTAGTTAATGATTGAATGATTATAAGGAACACTCTATGTTAAGTGATATTCTCTTAATGGCATTGAATCTGATAAGGATAACCAAAGATGACCTTTTGCTAAGTTCCACGCCCCTTTGTTACACTTGCTCGCTCAGACAAGCGTTGCAACAACTCTAATAGGATTTAATTGGAGGTTGCTGTGGATGTGAGTTTTTTTTTGGCAGAATATGGTCATAAGGGATTGAATATTATTCTTATGTGTGCTGTTATGAAGAGTGACATTTTGCAGAGTGTTTTAATCTGCCTTGTTTCTTGAATGAAATTGTGAAATTAAGCAATTAAAGTGTAAAAATTGCAGAGACTGGCGAAACAGACATGCCAGTGCAAAGTGAGAAAACGTCATGAACATGACGTTTACTGCAACGTTTGAAGGCAGCAGTTGAGTTATCAATGATTTTTTTTTAAAAGTGAATCTGGACTTTCAGACCAAACCAGACACAAAGCTCTTTAGTAAGCATTTGAGTATGAAAATGTAAGAGTTTATATTAATGAGAAAGAAATACAAACATACATTTGTCCAGTTTACGACAGGACTTATTTACCTTTTTATTCACTGTCTGCATCTCTCCTCATGTTGGTTTGGGAAATGGGTTAAATTTGACTTTCCATGCACACCTTTCGGTATATTGAGAAATCCTGAGAGCTTGGACTGGGGATGCAATGAATAAGGAGAGGTTACACAAATGTAAGTACATATCCAGTTTATAGTTTAATAGAACAAAGAAAAGGTAAATTAACTTTTAAGGCAGATTTTTAACTATATAAATGTGTTCTAAGAATACTTAATGGTTAGGAAGCAAAACTTGGGCTAAAATGTGTCCCTAGACTTTCAGGCCCAGAGCGGCCCACTACACCCGGCCAGCAACACACCACACATAACACTTCGGCACATGATGTTTTTGCAGATGAATTGCTCATATTTTTTGGCATTTTTATGTTGACATTGTCTGAATTCCTTACCCAGATTATTCTTGAGAAAACGTGAAATGCCCTAACGATTTGATGAGCGCTGTTTCAGCTATCACTTAAACTAAGTAAGGTTTAAGTAAGACTTAAATAGGCACTAAGTAATATTTTTCATGACTTTGTCTCTTCGCTTCTGTCAAACATGAGCATTAGCAAAGTGTTTAATGACATTTAATGAAAGGCTCTGCATGATAAAATCAACATCAAAATAAAAGTCTGTTAATTAACATTAATAATGTCATTATATGCTTATTGACCATTTTAATATAGATGTTGTCCAAATGTGCATTTAGCTGCCATTGGCAGCTGTATGTGTTGGACGGTTGACAATGATAAAAATTTCTTGGCAAAATGGGCCATCCGCTCCCATGCGAGTGGCCCACCAGGAAAACTCCCGTTGCTTCAGATGGCCATTCACCTTTGCAAACATACATACATCGTTACAGGATAGAGCACAAAGTCCTTACCTTCCCTCTATTCACTACGGTAAACCTACAAAAAAGATTTTTATTTTGAGCTGTCGAGTCAGATTTGTTGTTCATCCTTACGTCATGTCCGTAAACACAGAAAAGAAGTACCGACTGTCGCACTTTCCAGCTGGGGTAACTATGCTGGGATGCGTTTCCCAAAAGCATTGCAATCTTAAGTAGATTGTAGAGACCATTGTGGCCAATTTCTGATGATTTTGGGAAATGCAGCCCTGTTCAGTTCACTCAGTCACTGTCACACATTTCATGACAGCATCGCTGCAGTCTGGATGTACAGTGATGAGCGATTTTTCCAACAATTGTTTACAGACAGATTGTTTCACTTTTAATTGACTATATCACAATTCCAGTGGGTCAGAAGTTTACATACACAACTGTACCTTTAAGCAGCTTGGAAAATTCCAAAAAATGATTTCCAGCCTTTAGACAATTAGCTTTTGATAGGCTAATTGGAGTCAATTGGAGGTGTACCTGTGGAAGTATTTTAAGGCCTACCTTCAAACTCAGTGCCTTTATGCTTTACATCATGGGAAAATCAAAGAAATCAGCAAATACCTCAGACAAAATAATTACGGACCTCCACAAGTCTGGTTCATCCTTGAAGGTACCACATTCATCTGTACAAACAATAATACGCAAGTATAAACACCATGGGACCATGCAGCCATCATATCGCTCAGGAAGGAGACACATTCTCTGTCCTAGAGATAAACGTAGTTTGGTGTGAAAAGTGCAAATCAATCCCAGAACAACAGCTAAGGGACTTTGTGAAGATGCTGGAGGAAACAGGTAGACAAGTAAATATATCCACAGTAAAACTCTATGGTGTATGTAAACTTCTGACTTCAACTGCATGTGAATCGGTTAACTGTTTGGATTCGTTTTTACTTGCTATATGCTTGGATATGTTGTCTGGTAGGGTTATTGAAGCTTATGTTGCCTGTCATGCATGAGTGAATCAAAGATTACTCCTGTGTTAACCGAACACAAAGTATCTACATTGTCTGGTGAAGTTACTGTAACATGTCTGCTAATATTCATAACTTCTGAGTATTTTATAGCATTGCTGTAGCTGTTCCCTAAGAGTGCGTGCCTCACTTAGTCTTTTTAGCAGATCATCTGTTAGTAGCCTAGAAGTTACTAGGCAGTTCCGAATGAAATCTATAATCATCTCAAGTTGCTGATAATGTACAGAATTCATAGCACTGTGTGCTGTAACACTGTAAATGTACATATATAACTATTTATCTATTATAACTTTACTTCAAGGCAAGGCAATAAATCCATCTGCCATGGGATCCAGCTTGTCTGTCATGGGATCCAGCTTGTCTGTCATGGGATCCCATGCAGAAGAACAGTGCCAAAACACATCTCATTTAAAGTGTTACATTTCAACCACAGATGTCACTAGAGAGCAAAGTTCTGTAGAGCAGCATTAATATCTGCTAAAACATATTATTCGTTTTATATATGTGCATGTATAACAACATTATGGAGTTAAGAGGTGTGAAGCAATTGAGAAATATCAAGCACACTTCTTTCATCAAAAATAACTAAAATACAAACATTAAAAGAATAAACAATATAGCCTACAAACAGTTGAAAGCACAATAAGTCTATCAGAATGTACTTAACTTCAAAATAATGTGGAGGACATCATTATTTAGTTAAATTACATTAGCGAAATTCTGTGGAATAAATAGCAAGAGCGAGTCTTTTATGTCTAAAAATCACTAATAACATTTATTATTATTATTATTTACTGACCAACGTAGCTAGACAGAGGTCAATAAAAGCTGTTTAAATTGATTGAGCTGGATCCCATGGCAGAAGAATGAAACACAGGCTAAGCCTGAAATTAAATTGTTTTGAGTGGCAAAATTAATTCAGAAATCAATCAGCATCAACGTAAGATATAGTCAATACATAATTTACTGTACATGTTATATTTTGGCTTTAGACTGGCAGAAAAAAAATATTTTGTAATTTTTTCAAAGCATTCCTAGTGCCAGATAAGTCTCTTTTCCTATGAGAATTTATTGCTTGCTTTTAATATTTGGCAAGCTACAGCATTCATGCTAATTGAATCACAATTTTTGCTGTGCTGGTTACATGCACAGGTCCTTCTTTGCAGGGCCCACAATAAACTTATCCTTCGCTTCACTGGGGTATACAAGATAATATTTCCATCTGGTACTAATAAATCTAGACATTTATTAGTGGCCTGTGCAAAATGAAATGAATTTTATTTGTACATAAGAAACAGATATAGAAAGAGCATAACAAAACATCAATTTGATTGTAGAACTGAACTGACAGGAAGTGAATGCGGAGGTTGTAACGGTGGCAAATATGTGCTGAGATGTTGCGCAGGGGCACTGCTTCCAGATATTGTGTTGCATTGTCACCAGAACTAATACAAAGCGATGCGTGTGTGGTTTGTTCTAATGACCCGACGAGGTCAATGCCAATTCTCTTGAAGGGAACCTCAATCAGCGTGAGAGGGCACAATGGGGTTACCGGTGGATTCACCAACTGAGATTCAAGGCACGCCACACACCACTTGCGTATGTCCCCGTAAATGCCTGGCCAAAAAAAAAAAAAATGGGCCATTATTCAGTTCAGTGTTTTCTCGTGACCTAAATGGCCAGCCATTGGATTATAGTGAGCCGCATGGAAGAGGGTTTCCTGAAGGCTCTTCTGTACTAATAACTGGTTTGTTTTTCTTTTGTTTGAGTGTCCTGCATCACTCCACACAACTGATCTTTAATAATCTGAAAATATGGGTATGCAAGTGTGACACCAGGCTGGAGCTGTGGACCATCGATGACTCTCACTTGGTCAAATGTGTGTTTGAGGGACCCGTCACGTGACTGCTTCAGAGGGAAATCCCCCCCAGGGAACCCAGAGGATGGGAATTTCCTCCCTTGCATCATCTTTATGCGGAGCAGACGTAGACGGCCCTAGCACTGCCTCTCCAGCCATAGCTGGTCACACACACAAGATAACATTTTACAGGACTGTTAGGGGTATAACAGTTATGGCCCGGACCAGATATGGAGAAAGAAAACCAGGAGTCGAGAAATTCAATTAAAGAATCAAAATTTACTGAAGAATAGTTTGCAGTGAAATTGGTAGAGCCAGCGACAAAGTCTCACGAGGAGATCGAAAGTTAACTCGTACCTTACACAAAATCTTACATCAATTATACCATTTGCAAGGACGTACATTCCATTATTTTACTCCTGATTGGCTAAAAGAACATAAAGTCACAACATATAGATAGTTAAATGGCCTATCAACATTAATCAGCGCACTTGTCGTCCGCGCCCGAGATTTACGTCTGAAGTGACCTCGCAGATGGTCGCGGGGCTTCTTCGAGTCAGCCTGGTGTGCATCCCTGGTTCAAAACCTAGGTAGAAGGTCAAACGCACACACAAAACAATGACGAATGACAGTCCTTCTCTGGGCACAAGACAGCTAGAGCACACATTATCAGGCCATTTAAACCAAAACAGAGAGATAAAATATTCACTCCTCGGGCAGAGGAGAGGGTTGAAATAACATACATTTCTTCCCTAAAGAAATAATAAGAGAAAATCACACTTCTACTATTCAGGTGTTATTACATAGGGCTTTAAACCATATAATTAGTCATGGAAAGGTAACAATCAAACACAGAATACATCTGGAACACATGTTTAACGCATTCCCCCTGACCCCCTCCCCTGAGAGGCTGGAGAGCGTCACAAATAAGCTTATCCCCCAAAAGACCTTCAGCCGACGTGCAGGACAGAGAGACTCTGGAATGTTCCTAAAAGAGACTAATTAACATTCAACACACATATGATTCAAAGTATACTTCAATTATGCATAAGAAAATAGAATTGATTATGTGATCATGCATATAGTTAATTCATCACTTTATTAAAGAAGTTAAGCAACAGAATACAGATAGATATTGATATAAAAGGATATATATATATATATATATATATATATATATATATATATATATATATATATATATATATATATATGTATTGATATATCTGACGAGCCAAGGGATTTTGACCCTCACCCTTCAGGACCAATCCACACATATTTTTTTCCCCCTGAATATTATCTCAGTGGTAACCACCGGATACATGTGAATATCCCCATGCACACACCGCACCCTCACCCTTTATCCGTGACTAATATATCCGTGCCGTGAATAGAGGTTTAAGGACAGCCTTAATCCACCAATGCTTGGTATGTATCCTTTTAAACTCACCAGTATACAATATATCCGTGCCTGATTGGGGCAGCCTGTTGAGTGTCAGGGATCCAGACCAGTGTTGCCACCTCCATTGCCGAGCACTGATCCCACAGCCCCAACAGACTGGCCCAGGCTTCCCTACCTCACTCATGGAGGTGGTCCCATCAACCTGGGGAGGAGAGTGGTGAGAGACAGGAGACGTGGGGGACAGACACAGGGAAGGTCCCCCTAGATTGGGGAAGGGGTTTGGGCAGGATGAATACAGGATGGAAAGGGGGGTGAGAAGCATGGGGGAGAGTAAGAGAGAGAGAGAGAGGAAAGACAAGGGTGAGCTTCTGGTTCACTGCCTCCCGGAAACGCCACCATGTAGTCTTCCGCCAGCTGGACTGCCTCCTCCAGTGACGCCGGGCAGTGGCACTGGACCCACTCTGCCATCCCAAGAGGAAGCTGGGATATGAGCTTCTCCAGTGTCACCAGATCGATGACCTCTATGGCGTCGGGGGCTCCCTCAGCCAGCACCCATTTCCGGCTGGCATCCCAGAGCTGAAGTACAAAAGCAAATGGGCAGCTGTGTTTCCCAAAACTTAGGGACCTGAAAAGCTGGTGGCTCTGTTCGGGAGTATGGCCAACCCATTGCACGATGGCCCTCTTCAGGTCATTATACCCGAGGAGGCAGGCGTCAGTTAGTAGCTAGGCCGCTAGCTGTGCCTACCCAGAGGGAGGCCACTTCCACAGTTCAGCGGTCTTTTCAAAGAGGTCATTGAAGGCCTCGGGATCATCGCCTGGCCCAATTTTGATGAGGGTCACCGGCGATGTGGGTTCCAGGGCCGCAGCTGTAGCCCACTCTCGGTCCATCCAACCTTTTGGTCCTCTGCTTGAGCAGGAGTTGGAAAGGCTGCTCCTGCTCCAGGCATACCTCCATGAGGGCCTGATGTTGTGTTTGCTGGATACTGGTGAGAGACTTGATGACTTCGCCCAGTGGTGAAGACTCCCATGGTGACATTGTCCTACAATAATTCCCAGGTTTTGGCACCACTGTAGAAGGCTCGTTGTCTGGGTAATGAAGGAGTCAGCGAACTGTCAATAGGAGTACGTTTATTACTCTATTGCGTCATTCACAAAACATAAACTGAAAGGCACTCATTGGCCAAGTAGTCACACACACACACGAACGAACGAACGAACGAACGAACGAACGAGTAAAGACTTCTATCAAGCACACACAGGTACAGTCTCTCTCTCTGGTCTCTCTCTTTCACTCTGACGCCTCATGTGCCTTTTTATGTCTCCCTCCATCATCACTACAATGAGAAACAGGTGTTAAAGATAATGACAACCCAGGTGATGAGCCTTACCGATCTCTCCCGCAGACAGACACAAAATCACACTCCCATCACCACATCCTCTGATGGCATTCCTGTTACTCGCATCAAACGTACAAGATGGCAAACGTTCTCCATACACCAGCACTGCGAACTGCACCCCACACCTGTGACATCTCACTTCATGCTCTTTAACGAGCAGACATTTTATCTTCTCAGATTTGGGTTTGGTTGGGATCCTTAAAGTGGCAGGGCTGATTTTCACAAATGTATTGCTGGCTTTTAACATTTGGCAAGCTACAGCATTCCTGCTAACTTAATCACTGTTTTTGCTCTGCTGGTCACATGCTCAGATCCTGCTTTGCAGGGCCCGCAATAAACTTAATAATAAATTAAATAAAAATAAATCTAGACTGTCTGAGACTTGTGCAAAATCAAATGAATTTTATTGGTATAAACGAATGAAATGAAATGGATATAGACAGAGTATAACAAAACATCTCCTGCTTCTTTAAACATCAATTTGATTGTAGAACTGAACAGAGAGGAAGTGAATGCTGAGGTTTTGGGTCAGAGGAGGGTTTATTGTCAGAAACAAATTCCCAATATGACAAGCTTTTTAAAATACAGTAGCAGATGTACTGTAGGTTCTAAAAGATCATAATTTGACACTAGCTGCAACCAATTACAAGAAAAATTCAATTATGTGAGTTAATTTTTAGGAAATGCCAAAAGTCTGATTCACCGCTAATGAATGGGCTCTCAAAAGTGCAGACTCTTCACTCTTTATTACAGCTGTCTATATTTTCAAATAGCACAAGCTAAATATTTCACAAAAAGAAGTTTGTGAGGTGTTTTGAATTACAGTAAAGCTACACTGTGTATGTATATATATATATATAGCGGGAAAAAATTAAGAGACCACTGCAAAATTATCAGTTTCTCTGGATTTACTATTTGTGTTTGACTAAAATGAATGTTTTAGTCTTCTTCTATAAACTACTGACAACATTTCTCCCAAATAAATATATTGTAATTGGGAGCATTTATTTGCAGAAAATGAGAACTGGTCAAAATAACAAAAAAGATGCAGTGTTTTCAGACCTCGAATAATGCAAAGAAAACAAGTTCATATACATTTTTAAACAACACAGTGATACTAATGTTTTAACTTAAGAAAATAATATTTGGTGGAATAACCCTGATTTTTAATCACAGCTTTCATGCATCTTAGCATGCTCTCTACCAGTCACTCACATTGCTGTTGGGTGACTTTATGACACTCCTGGCACAAAAATGTAAGCAGGTTGGCTTTGTTTGATAGCTTGTGGTCATCCATCTTCCTCTTGATCACATTTCAGAGGTTTTCAATGGGGTTCAAGTCTGGAGATTGGGCTGGTCATAACAGGGTCTTGATCCAGTGGTCCTCCATCCACACCTGGCTGTGTAACAGGGAGCATTATCCAAGCAGAAGGAAGCAAGTTTTCCTCCAGGATAACCTTTTATGTGGCTTGATTCATGCATCCTTCACAACAACGAATGTGTTGTTTTTAATACATTCCAGCCTTGCTGAAGCACCCCTCAGATCATCACAGATCCTAATTTCCAAATCCAAATTTCACAGACAATGCGGCTTGAAGGCCTCTCCAGGTTTCTGTCTAACCTTTAGTTGACCAGGTGGAGGATTGGTGATGATCTGGGGTGCTTCAGCAAGGCTGGAATCGGGCAGAATCGTCTTTTGAAAGATGCATGAATCAAGCCACGTACAAGGTTTTCCTGGGAGAAAACTTGCTTCCTTCTGCTCTGACAATATACTATATATATATATATATATTTAAATGATATGCAATATATACAGTATGTTGTTGAAAATAACAAAGAAAAAAATATTATATTTGGACATTTTGTCAAACTTAAATATTTTGACCTAAAAATATGCCTCATGTGATAACAACTAAAATTAAAGTCAATTATTCAAGGGGTTGGATCAGAAATAGCTCCTTAAAGTAACAATTGCAGGTGACCACTTTTTACAGTGTAGACGAATGTCGTTATGATGACCTACACCTGAGCTAACTTTGTTGGGACACCAGTGTGAACTTTAGGGCAGCTGTGTCCATAAATCCACTAAAATGACCTAGAGTCCAGCTGGTTTACAGTAACTGTAAAAGTCTTTAAAGAAAAGTTAGTTCTGAACTCCTTAGCATCATTTGTCAGGTGCCACTATATTTTGTCATCTAATGCAAGATAGTCATAGTGTGGCTTAAATGTCCAAATACTTTTTGGGACCATGTCTTGTGGCATAGCAATTCTGGATACCATATCATTCAGATTTTGTGTTTTAAATCAAAAGTGGGGCAGTTTGTTTACTAATTGTCTGCTTTGTTAAGATTTATTTCTATAAGAACATTTTGATCAGTCATTTTGGTGAAATTATAACTTGTGGCAGAGGTAAACTTAAATGCTTGTTTGTTATAGCATTAAGACTCAACGTTTTTTTCACAAGTGCATTCTCAACCCATTTCCAATTATCAGTCATGTTGTTGCAATGACCTGTGTTTTCCTTCTCATAGTGTGTGTGGACACTATGTCAGGGCAATCTTTCAATTATCGGTTGTGTTGATTGGTCTCCTCAACTCATCTAAATTGCAATATATTACTCTGTACATCCAGCAGGGCTGGACTGGGAAGAGTAATCGGCCTGAGATTTTACATAGCAACTGGCCCAAAAATTTGTGTCGCTGTCCTTTTCTGCATATCATGCCACTATTTTGTGGTCCATTCTACATTTGCTCTTTTTAGCTTATCGTGGCCCTTTCTGCCCATTTCGCGGCCAACCCACCGGACCCCTCGGTTATCCCAATGGCCAGTTTACCCCTGGTCAACCCCAAAGTGCTTCGGCCAAAACAGGAAATTGCCCGGTACGCCAGATTACCAGTCCAGCCCTGACACCCACAGCACTGTTAGTCCCAGACAAGTCCCAAGCTTGTTATCTTCACTAAGTGTTACAATTAAGCTCTAAATGTATGGTGAAATACATGCTAACAGCCTGGTTTTGTGTTACTCTAGTGGCTTGTGAACCCTGGAACTGTTACTACAAGATCTCCCACTCTCTAAAAGGCTTTAACATTTTAAAAAATCCAGTTGGAGTGTTCACTGTGTGATCACAAGTGTTTGACTATATCAATTTCCCAGTCTCTCTGCTCTTTTTTGCACTGTAGGTCCATAACTGAAGTGAGGTGCTTTTTAAGGGAGTAATATAGAGTTTCGCACATTTAGAGGGACCTGACAGTGTTTAATGATTGATCTAGACTTTGGAGTGCATGTGCTATACTGAATGACTTTGAAGAATCACACCTTCAGAGTATCTCTCTGTATTACTGATGTTCTCATTGCCAATTAGATTTCCCAGTGTTATATTTCAATATCACCCTTATTGTTTGTACATGTTTTTATGAGCTTCTGAAAAGTAGAGAAGATCAAAAGTCAGACTTTGTGATCTTTTTCAAACTTCAATGGCACTGTCTAATATCCACTTGGACTACCCCAAAAATTATTTGGACACTTAAGTTAAACTTTAAATACTTCTTTTTGAAAGTATATTTGTGCTATATTTCTTTAAAATAAATTCAACATGGCTTGATATTATGTTGTATTATGCAAAACAGTCATACATTTAAGTGTCTGGCTTATGTATTCTTAAATTTTTGGTGCCATGTATCAAACAATCTTTTTCATGGTTATTAGACTAGCAAATATCTTTTTATCTTGTGAAATCTTTTTGCTGTGTAACAGCATTGATTTGTTTCTTTGGTACTATTCTTGCCAAGTCTAGTATGCTGTTCTTCTTTAAAAAAATCGAACAAACAAAAAACTCAGTTAATTAATCAGCCAGCTCACTCTAAAAATTTAAACATTTTGCCTGATACTTAAACCCAGACTGAATGTCTGAGCTCCTCCAAAGCATTAGGCACTGGTGGTGAGGATTGCCTCTCAGCTCAAATCGAGAGTATTAAAAATCAACATTATCCTCAAAGGAAGAAAGAAAAGGATCAAGCCTCAGACGTGGGTACTCTCTCAGCAGATGAGTCAGCTGGGTATCGTGAGGACTGCTGGCTCTCCACTGAGAGTGCATTTAACGAAGCCCAGCTGTTAGATTTCCCTCTCTTGCCCTTAACAAAGTGAAACGGGCAGGCCAGATGTCATGTTGCACAATTTGGACACAAATCAGAGTCAGTCACACATGCAGATTCAACCGAGTGTCCTCTCTTGGCAGGGCAAAATAGGTGCAAATCATAGCCATGTGTTTACAATTGAGCTTTGCTCGTGGTGAAGGACAGAACCCCCAGATGAATTCTTCTGTGGGAGATCTAGTCTAGTCCTTGCACATGTTCCTAGTTGCTTTTTAGAGTATTATGTTAACCTGAGGTTAAAGATGAAGTGTTTCATTTCTGCTCCTCTTGCAGAATGCATTTGTTAAAGTCAATGTTGTCAGGCTAATCGGCATGTATGGATAGTGCCACAGTGCCAGTGTTTCCATTTTTGGGGGAAATCAACCTACAAATGGCTTACTTCTAGTGAGTTGTCTGCACTTTAAACTGGGATATAAAAAATATTTAAAGATAAACAAAATTACTCACCATAAATTTGAAAATCCACAGACCAAGTGTCTCTCCCACTATTGATTTACAGAACCAAAATGGTTTATATGGTTCATTGTCTGCTCAAAATAATACAGATTTTCATTCTTTTGTACTGCATTACTTTGGTAAATGAGCAAGCTGCAATAGCAGAGCCAGGCATTTGGTTAATATAGACCTTTTTTTGTGCAAGAAATTTGATGCCAACTGGATGATGTAACCAACTGGAAAGAGCATGTTCATTTGTGGTTGAAATATATGAGGCTTGCCCATTGTCATGATAAACCTACAACTTCTCTTTAAGCATTTGCGGTCTTGCTGTATATTTAGTAGATCACATTGTTTTTTCACAAGACAATTTGCCTGTGGTCCATGGTTGTAATTGAGAATTGTCTGTTGTTGTTGCTTTCATTGAATTTATTTTTTAATATTATCTGTCTGCGATGGACTGGTGACCTGTCCAGGGTGTCCCCCGCCTTTCGCCCAATGTTAGCTGGGATAGGCTCCAGCCCCCCGCGACCCTGTACACAGGATAAGCGGTTGACGATGGATGGATGGATGGATATTATCTGTCCAGCAATTTTTTTTTTCAGTGCTCAGCATGTAGGAGGTAATACTGGTGTCATGGTGTGTTTTTATCCCTTATATGATGTAATATCCCTGAGCCAAACCAAAACAAATAATTCTTCACTCTTGTAACTTGTTAATATAGCATGAGTTTGTGCAGTGTTTTGCTCTTGTGTAAAATATGTACCGTGATTATTGATTGGTCATAGAATTTGTTTTTGGACAAATCAGTGGCTAGCTTAATGTTTTGGAAATAATTTTCATATGTTCATATCAGCTTGATTACAATATATCAACTGTAACGTCTCAGGTTACATGTGTAACCCTTGTTCCCTGAAAAAAGCGGAACGAGATGCTGCGCTGCTAAGCGCTACGGGGAACAACTCTAGCTGTGAACCGAGCTGAAATAGTGTGTGTAACACGTCAATGAACATTGACTGGAATTTATAACCTCGGCTGATGTAATCATTAGATGCAACTGTGGCCAGGCTATAAATGGATACGTCACCAGGTGTTGTCAGATACTTCTTTTTGAAGAGCAGTCCTGGGACGTCCCAGTGCGGCAAAGCAGCGCAGCATCTCGTTCCGCTTTTTTCAGGGAACAAGGGTTACACATGTAACCCGAGACGTTCCCTTTACAAAAAGCTTCACTTTGATGCTGCGCTGCTAAGCGCTACGGGGAACGCAATACCCACGCCGCCGCACTTGGGGCTGTCCGGACCCCTACGGTTGTGCAGTGTACTCACAAAAACGCGAGAGGTCTCAGACATGAGGGGAACACGCAGTGTTTGCGGCTTTCAGTCATTTTCTCTTTTTTTCTTTCTTTTTTTTTTTTTTAGAAATATATATATATATATATATAGAATATTTTCTAAACAAAAGAGAAAAGAGAACAAAGAGAACAACGTTCACTGCACACTGCCTAACTGATTCTAACTCCTAACAGAGGAAAGAAAGTTTTGACAGGGTTTGTGAAACACACAGAAACAGAATCGCTCTGAAAAAAGAGTTTCTGATGACACCTGGTGACGTATCCATTTATAGCCTGGCCACAGGTGCATCTAATGATTACATCAGCCGAGGCTATAAATTCCAGTCAATGTTCATTGACGTGTTACACACACTATTTCAGCTCGGTTCACAGCTAGAGTTGTTCCCCGTAGCGCTTAGCAGTGCAGCATCAAAGTGAAGCTTTTTGTAAAGGGAACACTCTTTTTTTCTTTCACTCAAACTGTAACTGATTTGGGATGTTTGTCACAGCTGTCTCGTAAAAAACAGTTAGTACACGGTCTTGTACCTTTGTCTTTTTTTCCCGATTTTCAAATACTTATTGCTTCAAAACAAAGTTTGTTATGTTGTAATTCACCTCAGAGCTGGTTGGTTTGGTTAATTGCTTAAAACTCTTTTATGAAGGATTTTATTAAAAGTCTGGAATAAATGAATGGGGAAAATACTTCCAGAACCCAGACGGCTGAAAAAGTGAGCAGACACTGTTGTGCTCTATAGCTGAAATGACCAAAGCTGTTAAAGGAATAGTTTACCCAAAACAGTAGTATAGAGTACACAAAATATAAGTCAAAGTTCTGCCTAACATTTCCTTTTGTGCTTTACTAAGGAAATAAAGGGTTTGAAACAACATGAAGGTCAGTAAATAATGACAAATGTGTACTTTTTGGATAATCTGTTCCTTTAGAGGAGCCATTTAGTGTATTTCAAAAAGAATGGGCTCTAAAATGTTCTTAAAAATCTTTATTAATAATCTTTATCTGAACAAAAAAGTCATCAATATTGATTTTCAAATTCTTGCTGTATGGCTTCCTGGCCCCCTTCATTAGCATTCCGTCAGAAGCTTTACTTAACTGGATACAGTTGACACCATTGAGATCAAGGGATTAATTTAGTGGAGTGGTGGGGCATTGTAAGTAGCCCCACTTTAGAGATTCTTGATGATACATCAAATGAATCTGATTTAGAGCCAGGAAATGACAGGAGTGTGGGTCCTAATTGGCAATGCTTATTCATTGCAGTTCTGATTTTGGCATGCTGTAATGAGCTATTGCTGTGATAATGACATTTTCTCAAATATTGTATGTTTTTATAACAGATTATGGACTTTTTTGCTTTGGTAACCTCTTACCTCTCCAAATCTTAAAATCAAATAAATGTGATTCAGTACTAGAAATATTTAATTACATTAAAATGAATATAAGAACACTCTTCCCATTTTCATGCCTGTATAGGGCAAACAAATGTAAATTATTTAAAGGTGTTTTTCCACAAATGTGCCAGTCACTGCAAGACCAAGCACAGTCTCACACTGGGTTATTTCTTTATTTTTGTCTTAACAAGGAAGGCATTAAAAAGATTTGGAGTGCGAAAGCAATAATCATTGAAATACTGTTATAAATTGTATAATTCTGTGCTAATTCAAAGCACAACAGAATGATGACATTTGAAATGTGGCACACTACAGTTAATCACAATCCATTGTTAAACATTTGTTAAAACATCACTGTTGTTGTTTTCAAGTTTGTTAAGTGTCCTTATTTAATATAATGTCTAACATGTATGTTTTTATATAGAAATAGTTATGGGTGCTGATTTGTCATACAATACATTTAATCTGATAAACAGAAAACTACATTATGACTTCAAATTGCACAGCACTGTGTCCAGCTGTTTTGAATGAAATGCCTCATTGATAAAACACAAGGACTGTGCACAATGTCGCCTTTGGGCAAAGCCACTAGGCAGACCTTAAAATATCATAAAGCTTTTCAGGTCCTTTGGGGTACTAACACTGAGATAACAGACCCATATGGTCTTCAGTCTAAAACTTTGGTTCTTTGATATGAAAGCTTCATTTGAAGCCTCTGCTAACCAGTAATTATAGTTTATTAAATAATTTTAAAAGAGAACAAAGACTTGATTTATTCCAATTGATGATGTAGTTGACCTTTGGTCTCATCAAGCTTATTTTAGTTGTCTTTCAGTGTTTAGGAGCAGCTGTTCTCTGGTGGAAAGTGCAGCCGAACATCCTCCAGTGCAACCATATCCTCATCAATTCAGTCCAAAAGAAGACATTGAACGTAAGACATTGATTTTTACTTCATCCCCCAACTGGTTCTTATTAGGAAGTGATGAACCATACAAACCACCATGAAAACAGAGGATAACTTGTTTGGTTCCTCCGTCTGAGCCTGATGTTTTAACTGTTCTCTTGTTATTACATAATGATTCTTATGAAGTTTCACTTGCCACATTTTAGCTTAGAAGAAACATTGATTTGGATAAGTGTTCCACCCAAGGCACTTCCCATTGGGACGTTTATTTGGAATCCCAGAGGGGCTTTATGGTTTCCCTTTTTGTGGTCTCTCTTCATCAGTAGCATCATATGATTCCAAGGAAACTTGAAATTCCTGATGACAAATCGAAATGAAAGTGAATGGTGCCTGAGACTAACATTTAGCCTAATATTTAGTTTTTTGTGCCACAAAAGAAAGAAAGTCAAATGGGTTTGCAACAATATGAGGGAGTAAATGATGACAGAATTATAATTTTGCATGAATTAGTCCTTAAAGTGTATAGCAAGATTTATTTTTTCTAATTAGTTTTTTATCTTTGCTTTCTCTTTTAGCTATATAAACAGCGCTGGATCCGATTCAATATTTACTGATATTAATATATTGAGCTGTCAAGAGCATTGTCAAATCAGTTATAATACTGTATATGAGTGATGTCTATAACTTTGTACTGCTACAATTGATGTACTAAACTGTTCTGGTGTTTCCTTAAGAGTATTGCTCAGTGTTTATGCTGGATTAGCTTGTGTGTTCGATGATATATCTAACTCGCCCCACAGTGTGAGTAGTGACTTCCCTTTAACCCTCTGATAAAGTGTTACTTCATCCTTCTACAGATTCTTTCTGTGATTTCGAATCTCCATGTTCTTGGACCTTATCCAATCACAGCACTGGAGGGGACTGGTATGTCATATCGCCACAGCAACACAGATCCAATAGGTGGGGCGTCCAACCAATCAAAGATCATTCCACTGGAAAATCTAAAGGTACGAACAGAAACTCCTCTCATAATTTATATCCCATTATACCCCATCTTTTGGGATAGATTGGCATTATAATGATTAGTTGCAGTCCTGTAATGTTTTAAAGATTTCCTTACTTTCGACAGGCCATTTTCTGATACTAAATCCCAGCTCAGCTCAGTTATCCTCTGGGAGATGTAGTTTCCACATGTCCAGTCCTGTAGAACTTCGCAGTGGGCCACTCTGTCATCTGCGCCTAGCTCGCTTCCAGCCAGAACCACACATAGGAAACTTATCTGCCTTTGTGAAAACCACTGACTCCTCAGTCATCAAGCCGTTAGCTCTTACAATCAAGGAACATGGGATTGGCAGGTGAGCCTTTTGAATTCAACTGTGTTTTTCTAATGGCCTCAAATATAAAGCAATGAGAAAGTAACAAAATAAGTTACATATAGTGGCCCGAAAATTAATGGACACATACGCCGCATTAAAAGGGTTAGTTCACCTAAAAATGAAAATTCTCTCATCATTTACTCACCCTCATGCCATCTCAGATGTGTATGACCGTCTTTTTTCTGCAGAACACAAATTATGATTTTTAGAAGAATGTCTCAGCTCTGTAGGTTCATAGAATGCAAGTGAATGGGTGCCAAACTGTTTACACTCCAAAAAGCACATAAAGGCATCTTAAAAGTAACCCATACAACTCCAGTGTTTTAATCCATATTTTTAGAAGTGATATGATAGGTGTGGTTGAGAAACAGATAAATATTTAAGTCCTTTTTTGATTGTATTTCTTCTCCCTGTCCAGTAGGGTGTGATATGCATGAAGAATGTGATTTACCAAAAACACAAGCAGAAGAATTTGAAAGTGATCTGTTTCTCACCCACTCCAAATGTATCACTTCTGAAGATATTGATTTAACCACTGGAGATTTTTGGAGCTTCAAAATTTTGGCACCCATTCATTTGCATTGTATGGACCAAAAGAGCTGAGAAATTATTAAAAAAATATTCATTTCATTTCAGCAGATGAAAAAAAACACATCTGGGTTGGCATATGGGTGAGTAAATGATGAGAGAATTAAAATTTTGGATGAACTATTCTTT
The DNA here is from genome assembly GCF_025860055.1 of Xyrauchen texanus. Taxonomy (NCBI): domain Eukaryota; kingdom Metazoa; phylum Chordata; class Actinopteri; order Cypriniformes; family Catostomidae; genus Xyrauchen; species Xyrauchen texanus. Next base: position 22,256,097 of record NC_068297.1, on the reverse strand, counting down.
TAAATAATGAATGAATGTCATTCCATTAGATAATAAAATGTCAAATCAAGTGGCTTGTCTCAAAGCAAACGTAACTTTTCTGAGCAATTTTAGCTATTTTTATGCTTTTAAACTACTTTTGCTAAAGGGATTTTTAGGTGATGTATGAACTTCAAGTCAGTTCCCCTTAAGGTTCCCACAGGTACCCTATCAGAGTAACGTCATGGTTACTGTTGTAACCTCCGTTCCCCGAGGGAAGGAACGAGACGTTGTGTCGAATTAAGTGACACAAGGAGTCTCCCTGGGATGCCAAACGTACCACTGAACCTGAGAAAAGGCCAATGTCAAGTTGGCAGACAGAATTTGCATGCCCCGCCCCGGACATACGGGTATAAAGTGAAGCGGGGCAGCGAGTGCCAGTCAGGATTTTGCACTGAGGAGCCGAAAATAAGGTACGGCCATTTACAGTGGTAGGTCTAGTGCTGTGGCAGGAGGGACACAACGGTCGGTTGTGCCGCGTTACCGAGTTCTACCGGCTTGGACCTGACAAAACACTGACGAGACCTACTCAACCCTGAGATTGTAAAATCTGGCAAAGATATTGGGTGTTGCCCAGCCCGCTGCTCTGCAGATGTCTGCTAAGGAGGTGCCATGGGCCAGTGCCCACGAGGATGCCACACTTCTCGTAGAGTGTGCTCGAACCCGCAAGGGGGTGGGCACGGCCTGGGTGTGATAAGCTAAAGAAATAGGATCAACGACCCAGTCAGCTAACCTCTGTTTGGAGACGGCGTTCCCTTTCCGCCGTCCGCCGCGTGCAGTCCAAATATATACGCAAAGCACGTACTGGACACACCAACGAAAGGGCTTGGTCTGCCTCCTACTGGGGCAGCGCTTGCAGGTTCACGACCTGGTCCCTGAAGGGGGCCGTAGGAACCTTGAGCACGTAGCCCGGTCGCGGCCTCAGGATAACTTGAGAATGTGCCAGACCGAACTCCAGGCAGGTGTCGCTGACAGAGAACGCTTGCAGGTCCCCAACCCTCTTGGAGGCTAACGTGATCAGGAGGGCCATCTTCAGAGATAGGGCCTTGAGCTCAACTCGAAGCAGCTCAAAGGGGGGTCTCTGAAGGCCCGAGAGGACCACTGAGAGATCCCAGGAGGAGAACACTCTTTTAACAGTGAAATCGCTGTCAAAGTAGACTGCACAGTGTGCTGAGAGAGAGAACACCAGCTGGAAACGTGCCGTAGATACTGTTGCACAACCGTTCAGCTCCAAAGAAACATTCTGACTGGCACTCGCTGCCCCACTACCCATATGTCCAGGGCAGGGCATGCAAATTCTGTCTGCCAACTTGACATTGGACTTTTCTCAGGTTCAGAGGTATGTTTGGCATCCCCGGAAGACCCCTTGTGTCACTTCATTCGACACAACGTTGAGTGAGTGACAGAAGGGGAACCTTTACTATGGATATTTTTCACTCATGTTTGACAACCAGAAATATTCCAAATACAGAATGTGTGTACAGTATACAGCATGCAGTGGCAATGTTACGATAAAATCTGATTGACATATCATAGGAGAACTGACATATTGCAGAGCCACTTTGCATAAGTGAGAGAGCATTGGCATTTGCTTTACTTACATGCAGGACAGCATTAACCACAAGACAAAGATGTCAACCAAAATAATTTTCTTATGGAGATGTCGTACATATTGATTTTCTTGTGCTAGGCACATCACGACCAAGATGGTTGAAAGCATTTTGTTTCTAAAAGTAGAGCCAGATATTACTTTTGCCCTAATTGGTTCTGACAGAGGGCTAGAAATAGATGGTGATGCAATGCAATTTAGAATGAGCCAGAATAATCATGATGGAACCAATATACATTTACTTTCGGCATTGTACTACGTGGCTCTGAGCCAAATAGACCTGAGTTACAGCATGGAGTGTGGTGTATTATACAAATCAGTTATATACACCAGTTTCGATGTAGACACAGAGACCCACTTTTAGTTTGCATTATATCCCACTGTGTACTTCACAAGCTTCAATACATGCAGTGAAGCACTTACACAAGCGGCTGAGAGACCGCTCTCATGTCATTAAGGGATTTTTTCATGATATGGAATACGAGTACTTCAAGGCCTTTGCAAAGTCTCTCTCAATTTCTCTTTCTCTCTCTCTCTCTCTCTCTCTCTCTCTCTCTCTCTCTCTCTCTCTCTCTCTCTCTCTCTCTCTCTCTCTCTCTCTCTCTCTCTCTCTCGCTCTCATTTAACTAGATATGCTTCCAGTAAGCAAAGATTTGAACTAAAGGAATAGTTTAAAGGAACTTTGCCAAAAATTAAAATTCAGTCAGCCTTTACTTACATTCATGTACTGTTTTTCCAAACCGTATGACTTTCTTTCTTCCATGGAACACAAAAATAACAGTTCTTTTCCCCAAGATGATACAACCTGAATTCCGGAAGAGTTGGGACGTTTTTTAAATTTGAATAAAATGAAAACTAAAAGAAAGACTTTCAAATCACATTAGCCAATATTTTATTCACAATAGAACATAGATAACAGAACAGATGTTTAAACAGAGAAATGTTAAATTTTTTTGCACAAAATGAGCTCATTTCAAATTTGATGCCTGCTACAGGTCTCAAAATAGTTGGGACGGGGGCATGTTTACCATGGTGTAACATCTCTTCTTTTCAAAACAGTTTAAAGACGTCTGTGCATCAAGGTTATGAGTGTCAGGAGTTTTGGTGTTGGAATTTGGTCCCATTCTTGCCTCATATAGGTTTCCAGCTGCTGAAGAGTTTGTGGTCGTCTTTGACGTATTTTTCGTTTAATGATGCGCCAAATGTTCTCTATAGGTGAAAGATCTGGACAACAGGCAGGCCAATTCAGCACCCGCACTCTTCTACGATGAGGCCATGCTGTTATAATAGCTGCAGTATGTGGTTTTGCATTGTCCTGCTGAAATACACAAGGGCTTCCCTGAAATAGACGTTGTCTGGAGAGGAGCATATGTTGCTCTAAAACCTTTATATACCTTTCAGCATTCATAGTGCCTTCCAAAACATGCACGCTGCCCATACTGTATGCACTTATGCACCCCCATACCACATGCTGGCTTTTGAATTGAACACTGATAACACGATGGAAGATCTCCCACCTTGTTTGCCCGGAGGACACGGCGTCCGTGATTTCCAGCAAGAATGTCAAATTTGGACTCGTCGGACCATAGAACAGTTTTCCACTTTGAAATAGGCCATTTTAAATGAGCCTTGGCCCACAGGACACAACGGCGCTTCTGGACCATGTTCACATATGGCTTCCTTTTTGCATGATAGAGCTTTAGTTGGCATCTGCAGATGGCACAGTGGATTGTGTTTACAGACAGTGGTTTCTGGAAGTATTCCTGGGCCCATTTAGTAATGTCATTGACACAATCATGCCGATAAGTGATGCAGTATTGTCTGAGGGCCCGAAGACCGCGGGCATCCAATAAAGGTCTTCGGACTTGTCCCTTACGCATGGTGATTTCTCCAGTTTCTCTGAATCTTTTTATGATGTTATGCACTGTAGATGATGAGATTTGCAAAGCCTTTGCAATTTGACATGGAGGAACATTGTTTTTAAAGTATTCAACAATCTTTTTACACACTCTTTCACAGAATGGAGAGACTCTGCCTCTCTAAGACATCCCTTTTATAGCTAATCATGTTACAGACCTGATATCAATTACCTTAATTAGTTGCTAGATGTTCTCCCAGCTGAATCTTTTCCAAATGTCTTGCTTTTTTAGCCATTTGTTGCCCCTGTGCCAACTTTTTTGAGACCTGTAGCAGGCATCAAATTTGAAATGAGCTCATTTAGTGGATAAAAGTGTAAAATTTCTCAGTTTAAACATTTGTTCTGTTATCTATGTTCTATTGTGAATAACATATTGGCTCATGTGATTTGAAAGTCTTTTAGTTTTCATTTTATTCAAATTTAAAAAACGTCCCAACTTTTCTGGAATTCAGGTTGTAAATGCATAAAACTCGTTGAAAGAATGCATTTAATGCATTTCTTTCTTTGCGGCCCAGGTCCCAATGGGAGGTGATGGAGGCTCTGATTGGTCAGTTAGATGAGCCCTTCCAGGTGACAGTGCAGTACTCTACCTGTAGCAGCCATGAAGTCGGAGTTCTGGCATTTGATTCACTGGAGCTAAAGGATTGTGTCATGGGTAAACGCTTTATTATCTATAATGATTGATAACATCTTTAGAGAATATCTACTGAATGACTGTGATATGGAAACTATTTTATTTGCCAACATCATTTTTTGCTTAATGCACTAAATCAATTCTTCTGTCTCTGTGTATGTGTGGTAATTCTGAACTAAATCTTTCTGATTTTCTATGGTTTTCCACAGGTGATGATGATTTAGATTTGGGTCCAGAATGTGAAAAACTCTCAGCATTTCACTGTAATTTTGGAGGCTGTATAGAGAAAAGACAAGTGTGTGATTTCCATACTGACTGCCCACTAGGGGAGGATGAGGGATTAATATGCGGTTAGTAAAATAAAAGATTACAAATATTTTATGAGCCTTGATGACATGTTGTTTCTGTTTATCAGTCTATGAGTACAGTAATTGTAAACATATTACGCCCGTTTCACACATACTCCGTTTGCAGCGCGTATGCGGTGCGTATGCAGTGCGTATTTTTTTCCGTTCCCATGTTAACAGGTTAGAGCTTTTACACTGCACGCGGATGCAGTCCGTCGATCCGTTCCAGTTGCGGTGCGTATACAGCAGTGCAGCGATCGTTTACGGACCGAGTCTATTTTTGCTGTGCTGCACCGCAGTGAATTAAAGTGACAGCGCATTGTTCACATTAAAATAGACATATATTGTCAAGAAACTGTAATAATTTCATCATATACGCATAATTTCAGTTAATGTGTTCTACAGTTACTAAATTACAGGGTCAAGAAAAACAATAAAGTATGATTATAGTCCCAAAAGTTGCAAAATGGCATCATATATGACTCGATGGATGCACGATACGTTGTGGTTTGCCTTGTGATGTCTGCTCCAACCAGAGAAAGAACATTATCCATCTGTTCGGCACTCATCCGAAAGTACTTTAGGTGCCGGTCACTGTAAAGTCGAAGTTCTGAGACAAGCACCAAACTGTCTCCTGCCTCGTTTGACTGAGTGAACCCAAATGCATCTCGTTCTTCTCCTTCTTAGCAAAAGATATAGCGCGATAGTTTTTCTTCTGTCAACAACTCGAACTACATGTAAAACAAAGAATCACAATGATTAAAATTAATTTTCATACAGTTTCAATGTCTTAATGTCAAAGTTAACGTTTGGATTTAAAATCAAAATTACTAATACATTTTTGATTTTGTGGCACACAGAAACTGCGGATCAGTAGCGCACTGCAAACGCAGCATATGTGAAAGCACTATAGCATGTGCTGCTCCTGTACCGCATACTCACCGCATAAGCACCGCAAACGGAGTATGTGTGAAACGGGCGTTACACTGGTCAAAATTATGCAGTCACCCAGCATGTCTATTTAGAACATTTACAATATGTGAAGCTTTTGTCTCTTAAAGATACAATAGTTTATGTGTTTGAGTAATTTTGAATGTAAAAGAACAGGCTGCATTGCACCTGTCCAATTTTCATCATTTGATTTATGATAATTGAAACATTTCTCTGAAAAGTGGCCTTTAAAACATATATCCTTGTATGATTTGCAAGAACATTGCAAGAAGAGCGTGATAGGGTGATATGCGAGGTGGCCATAGAGTAACTTGCTGGCTGTGTGTTACTCACATTAGCTGTATAAAATCATAAAGCCATAATAAATGGTTAATCCTTTCACCAGAGGCATTGGATTAGCATATAATGCACTGTCCAAGTTTTCCACTTAGTAAAGATGCAAGATTGATATTAATCAATTAGTGTTTAAACTATGCATGGTTGGTAATTAGCTGATTTTAATGAATGTACGTACAAAGAACTTTGTAACTTTTAGCATTTGCCACACATCACTTATACAGTAATCCACTGAGGTGAGAACAACTGTCATATATCTCAGTGGTAAAGAAATGCCTCTATACTGTTGCAATTAAATTAACAGGCAGTCTATTAAAAATTATTTAAAGATTTCTCTGGATACATGCTCAATCATGACATTATTCAGTATTTTTTGGAGGGAAAAATCTACTTAATTTAAGATATACAGCATTAATAACAGGTTTCAGATGGCATTCTCATGAAAATTACCTCCCACAAAGTCTAAGCTTATTAGCATGATCCATTAAAAATTGTCCTCCAGATAATTAATTTGTGCGCTAGTTAAATCTGTCCTCCCCTCTCCACTCAACACCTAATGTCCTGAGAGCATTGGTTTACATTAGTTGGAGTCCTGTCACTTAGTTGTTTCTATTTGCAGGTTATGTTAAGGTGTGTATAATTTTATATTTGTACCTAATTGAGCATCTAGAAAAGTGAATAGGCTCAACATTGCTTGAGTTTATTCATTCCTCCTTTTAAACCTTTTAAATCATCTCTAGTCATTACCTCCTAAAATGATATGTGGTCTATTACAAATATGTATAAGCACACCATAATTTAGCATATGCACACACAGAAAGAAATTGGTATTTCCAGTCAGAAATGAAATTACTGCTGTTGGATTCTTAAATGTTTGGGTTGTGGGCCTCTGGAGAGTAATATTTGGAAAACAGTTGACCTACCCCTGTTCCATATCACCACAACTCTGGTTAGTTTATTGCTGGAAGTGAATACAATGGTGTGAACAGTATTTTATATTGTGGTGTCTTTAGTAATGTAAAGTAACCATGTTGTATTGCTTGAATACAGCCATGCAAATTGTGTTCTTATGGCAAAACAAACTACACCATGAAAAGTGTTAACAGACAGTTGTTACCTTAAGGAACTTTACTTGCTGATTTAATCTTTAAAAGTGACTGAATAAAACACATTAATTTAAAATTTTCCACATGAAGCACATTTTAGGTTACTTGGCAAAAATGTTTTACAGTGTACACAATGTTGGGTAAAAAATAACTTTTAAGGGAAATTTTAATGATGGCTGGGTCTGGGATTTTTTTTTTGTAGACAAATATCAGCTGTATTCTGCACATTTTGATTGGTCAGATGTTTAATCATTTACTAAATCTCTTTGCAGATGCTTTACCCTTGGGTTCACACTGTTCATTTGAGTCAGGCTCCTGTGGATGGTTGGTGTCTAATACACACTCCTCTTGGAAGCTAGTTAGTGGAGAACAGCTAAGTGAAAGTACTGATCTACAGGGCACAGCTTTGCAAAACACTCAAGGTAAAAAGAAAATAAAAGAAATTTTAGTAGTGATGATAAAACATAAACACAGTTTTACAATGTGTCATAATGAGCATGATAATTTCTGGTCCGTGGTCTGTCTGTTTCTCCCTCCCTTTATATTCTCTCTGTCTAGAGCCAAATGTAGCCATGACAGTTCAAGTAGACTGCATGGAATGTTTTTGCACAAACATTAAAAAAGCAAAGTAGCACACAAATTTCCTCAAGACTTGGGATGTCAACATTCATCATCTAAGTCAGGGGTGCCCACACTTTTTTGTGTGATTATCTACATTTAAATTTCCAACTCAATATCCCTACATGGATTTCATCTTCTATTTAATTAACAAAAAATATATAATAATGTTCAATGTTGATATCATTCAGTTTTATCACTAAACTAAACACCTACAGGAAAATATATTGCAATAGCCAGGGCATTTGCCTTATTCTGATGACTTGCACTGAATGGAATCAGGCAGTTTTGCATAATCCGGGCAGCTGCTGGTAGCAGGTTTCAAACAGGCCTCCAAATTGTCATTAGTCATGGTGGACCAGTGATTTGATTTAATAATCTTCATATGACAAAAGGCTGATTCACATAAATAAGTTGAGCCAAACAGTGCAATCAATGAGGTGGCACATTTTTCTGATATTTGGATACTTCTTTCTGCAAGAAGGTTCAAAAACTGTCCAGAAGATGCCCTCCTCTTCACCTGAATGTCAATCTGCAGTGCTAAAATCTCCTCCTCCAATGCTGATGGGTTCATCTGAAACAGCATTCCCATATCTGAGGCCAGGAAATCAACCTCGTGCTCATTTCCAAATAGAAAGCACATGAATGTAGCTTTTGGCTCAAGTAAAGCAATGTCTTGAAAACGTTTGTCAAAGTCTGACCTGACCTTTTCAATTCACTCAATGTAGCACTCACTGTCAAGTTGTGCAGGCTCCTTTCCTTGCTTATGCAGCTCAGATGCAATGTTTTGGAAGTTCCCTCATTCGTGGCGCTGCAGCTTAGATGTGAGTGAATGCAGGTTTTGGCTTTTTGCTCGGTACTGCACTCATTTTCAGATGGTTGGAGTTTATTTTAGATTTATGGTTTGCGGATGAAGGTCATTTGTGTAAGCTACCGATGGTAAACCCATCAGTAAAAAAAAGTAAGTCCTTTAAATACTTTTCCACATATCTCTAAAGACGCATAAATTGGAAACCAATGATCCAGTTATGAATTCTGCTAAAATATATATTTTAATTCCGATTCCAAAATATTCGGTGAAGAAACAATTTGTGTGCTCTGCAAATGGCACCTGGGATTTGAAACTGGGAAAAGTCTGTAATGATTTAAGGGCTGCCGTGGAACACTGTTGTACCTCAGGATGTACTCTGGCTTAGTGTGATGTCTTGGTATTGTGCATCACAAGTTATCTCAGTTCAGTTTATGGTTGATGTGTTGATTTCCAGCTCATTAACCTTCAAAATTATTCAAAGAAATTGACAGGATATTGTTTGTTTTGTGAAACTTAATATCCCATAAGTTAATAAATGAATAGTGCCTCATTTTAAAGCCTGAAAAGGACCCAAAACTATTGCAGTCAATAACTATATGCAGTCCATTCAACCCCCCACTCATTTGAAAGAGGAGACTTTGTTACCAAAAAAACCCACAAAACTCAATATTTGTATTATTTGCTTAATTTGCTCGATGCAACTTCGATGCATTGCATAGTTTTAAAGTTTTGCTAATAAATTCAGCAGGTTTACGCATCATGAATTTGAGACCAAACCTTCCGTTTCTTAAATTTGGAGGGCTACATGGAGGGCTATATCTGGGGCCTATAATATTAAAATGCGAAGACAGAAACTAATAATAAATGTTGTATTCTTATTATATTTCAAAAAGAAAAGAAAAGACCAATAATATTGCATATTTTGACCCATTGAAATGCTCATTCTACATTACAGCATTGATATTGGATTTGAGATTTGGAGATTATTTGAGGATTGGAGTTGGATGTAGATGTTAATTTACTGGTATCAACAACAAGGTTATCTGTGACATCTATAAAAAGTAAAATGATAACACCTAATTTATGTGACTCAATTATTCTAACAGTGTGACTGAGCTGGAACTCCATTCATCAGGTTCTTATTGATTCAAATGAGTCATTGGAATTTCTGAAGGCAAACAAAATCAGTTATATTTTCTTACACGCGAACAAAAACATTGAAGCCTATTTTTTTGGGGATTTAAACATTTCTATTTAATCTTAAAAAATAGTGCATTTTGCATTTGCCCTTATGAACATTTTAATGTATTTATTTATCTATTTTTAGTAGACCTACTCTAAACACATGTAAAAACAATAAATACAAAATACAAATGTATTAGTTGTAAAAAAATAATATTATATATTCCCTCATTCCCCTAATGTAGCCTATGACAAATTTAATAGAGCTGAAGTAGTGATATGAGAATATGCATTATCAATCTATTTCTACATTAAGTAGTTAATGTTACTATAGTAAATTCAAGGGTGGTGATGTAGAATTCTGTGCTGAATTCAAATGGTTTCCGCGTCTGGCGCAATGATCGGAGGTGCACGTTTAAGAGATCGAGACTGGTCTGGGAGTAAAAACGCACCTGTTTTGCGCTCCCACAGCTCTGTCCATTGAGCTGTAACCACCTAAAGAGCCTTACAGGTGCATTAGCGAAGGTTGTGACTTTGCCTGTGTATTTGACTCTGCTAAACCAGATACTGCAGATGAGTTGCTAGACTTCAAAATGAGACGAACTATGGTACAAGTTCATACCAACCCATATAATGGAGTATAGATAATCATTTTAATGCAAACAGGAACTTGATAACTTGATAGTTCCCTTTACAAAAAGCTTCACTTTGATGCTGCGCTGCTAAGCGCTACGGGGAACAACTCTAGCTGTGAACCGAGCTGAAATAATGTGTGGAACACGTCAATGAACATTAACCGGAATTTATAGCCTCGGTTGATGTAATCATTAGATGCACCTGTGGCCAGGCTATAAATGGATACGTCACCAGGTGTCGTCAGAAACTCTTTTTTCAGAGCGATTCTGTTTCTGTGTGTTTCACAAACCCTGTCAAAACTTTCTTTTCTCTGTTAGAAGTTAGAATCAGTTAGGCAGTGTGCAGTGAATGTTGTTCTTTTTGTTCTCTTTTTTCTTCTCTATTCTGTTTAGAAAATATCATATATATATATATTTCTAAAGAAAAGAAAGAAAAAAGAGAGAATGACTGAGAGCCGCAAACGGTGCGTGTTCCCGTCTTCTTGCTCTATAGCTGGAGAGGACACACATCAGTTTTTGCTCTGTTTGTTTGGGGGTAAGAGCACGCTGCTCTCGCGTTGCAGCAGGGCGGGTGCGAGCACTGCGATTTGCTTTAACAGGCAGAGTGCTTCGTGCTCGCCTCGCTTGCTTCCGGGAGTCAGCACTCACGAAAAAAAAAATATATAAAGATCGTTCGTGGGGCTCTTGCATGGATTTGGCTGAGGAGCAAGAGACGGGTTGATCCCTTTCTCTCACTTTCTCCCCAAACCCAGCTGGTCCTTCACATGATCTCGAAGCGCGTTCTGACGCTTCTTCGGATCATGAGGAGGATCGCGATTCTCTTCCCGCCTCCGAGCTTTCCGTCCGCGATATAAAAAAAAATCTACGGAGGAATTGCTCGATGTTGTTACTCAGCGGTTGCCAGATTGGACTGGCCACGCGAAAAGAGACACCAAACCCTCCAAATTAGGGGATAGATTTTATCTTCCAGTCTAAGGAAGGGAACGCCTCATGAGTCCCTTCCCTTCTTTGATAACCTCCATGAAGAGCTTTTTCGGCTCATGGAGGAACCCCTAAAAAATTAAAAAATAAATAAATACATAAATAAATAAATAAATAAATAATATATATATATATATATATATATATATATATATATATATATATATATATATATATATATATATATATATTTTCTTCCCGTGTTCACATACCCTCGACGTCATTATATTTGACCATCGTGGGTGCTGAGGCACGGGGGTATTCAGTGATGCCGCCGGTCGAAGAGACGCTTGCGGGCTATCTCTCGCCGGGCTCGGCATCGTCACTTAAGAAGCCCTCTCTCCCCTCAAAGCCTTGTAGGACAACCTCCACTTTAGTGGGAAGGGCTTATCAAGCAGCAGGTCAGGCTGGTGCTGTTCTGCACACCATGCTGTTTTACAGGCGTACCAGAATGACCTCCCGGACGACCTGAGTGTGGGTTCTGCGCTTGACGAGCAAGCCTCAGACCCGCCTCAGTCCTGTCTGAACGGAGGCTCAAATGCAAAGCGTGGCGATTCGTGCTCCTCCTCCCAGGGATTGGGGACAGTCTCGCCTCCCTCGCCAGCCCCCGAAGCAAGACCTCAGGGCTGTTATTTCTAGTAAGAGAAAACCCTGATGGTCTTGTGCCTAGATTAGGGGGTAGCTCCCCTCGGGACGGGGCGCGTGCTTCACTTCACCCCTCCCGGTACCCCCTCGAAGCCCCTCCATTCCCGCCACCTCTTGTTGTTTCGGGTTGCAGAGGCTTCCGTCAAAATTGGGTGTTTTCGCTGTTCCTGCATTTTATTCAGGACGCGAATCACCCGACAACCCCTCAACAGGAAGTGTTCAAATATAATACCCATCTCAGAGATCCTGGCAGCGTGGAATATATCTGCCGGATATATTCTTTTCTGTGGGTCTTATAAGGGCGTCAGGATTTAATTCACTCGCCGCTTTTCCGTGTTTCAACGGCGTGTTCTCACTACCGTAAACCGGATTTCTTTTTTTGTAAAAACAAAAAAACTCAATCTCCTGGTTAAAGGTTCCATGGTATGTGTTCCCCTTCCAGAGAGAGAGTTAGGTTATTACACTAAATACTTCCCATTTCCCATGGAGGGTGAGGGGTGGCGTCTGGCTTAGATCTTAAAGCTTGAACTACCCGTGGGTGTTCAAGTCCAAGATGATGCCTGTCAAGACGGTCGTGTCTCAAGCCCTACAACTCGTTTGGCTGGTCACCATCAATCTTATGACGCACTTCTATACTTCATTTAGAAGTTCTGCCACAACATGGAAAGTTCCTGAGGTTCACTTCCGGGGGTGAGGTCTTCCAGGGTCAGGTTCTTTCACTCAGCCTAGCCCTTTTTACCCGCACATTCACAATGCATGATGTAGCGCTGGCTCCTTGTGACTCCGGGGCATCTGCATTCTGAATTATGTAGACGACTGGCTGATCCTAGCGCAGTTCCAGGAACTGGCAGTTCAGCACAGGGACATCACCTTAGCTCATCTGTTTCTCTGGGGTTGAGGCTCAACGCCAAGAAAAGCGTCCTCTCTCCCACTCAGAACACTGTCTATCGAGGCATCGTATGGAGTTCAATCACAATGCGGGCACAATTGTCTCCCGCTAGTATTGAGTCCATTCAGATCACCCTGAGCAAAGTCAGGCTAGGTCAAGGTTGCACTGTTATCAGTATCAACGATTTCCAGGTCTCAGGGCGAACGCGTCCACGGTGATCCCTCTGGACCTTCTGCTCATGAGACCGTTTTTGTTGTGGCCAAAAGCCAGGGGATTTCTTCCAAGGGCCAAAACCCTTAGGCTAAATAGGGTTACGCGCCTCAGGCTTCTTTCCCTTTCTATGTGGTTCAGACCCCGGTTTTATGCCTTGGGTCCCACTCTAGGTGCGTCTTGTTGTCGCAGGCTGCTAACAACAGACGCCTCCCTGATAGGTGGGGTAGCGGCCTTAAGTGGTCGTCCAGCTTAAGGGGATAGGAGGGTCGTCAGCTCGGTTGTCACAGTCACTGTCTCGGGTTGATGGCTGTATTTCTGACCCTGAAATACCTCCTCCTGAGGCTGCCATGTCTTGGTGCGGGTGGACAATACAGCAGTAGCCTCTTAAATAAATCATCAAGGAGACCCACGTTCTTGTCAGCTGTATTTCTGACACGCTGGGTTCTCCTTAGGGCCCAGGGCAAGCTCCTGTCACTCAGGTCAGTTATATCCCTGGATGCCCGTATATGGGAGCAGATTTACGGTCCAGACAGAAAATACCAACGGGGGAGTTAAGAACTCCACCCAAAGGTAGTAGTTGCCCAGAGTTCGCCAGCAAGGGTTTTTGCCTCTTACTGATAGCACCGCGCTGGCCGAACAGGGCTTGGTTCTCGGAGCTAATCTCTTCCCTCGACGGCTCGCCTTGGGCGATTCCGAAGAGGAAGGATCTTCTATCTCAGGCACAGGGCAATATTTCATCCCTGCCCCAAATTGTGGAATCTTTCATGTTTGGCCCCTAAGGGTACCAACTGAAGGACACAGGGCTCTCTCCTGAGGTTATCGAGACCTTTTTAAATGCCGGGCTTTTTCCACTTGGAACAAGTTTGGGTGAGATCTTAGGGCAGAAGAGGACCTCTTCGCCTCTATGAATAGCGCAATGTCTCCTCTACTTTCCCTGAAATCACCCAGCCCCCTTGGGTCTGGACGTTAAGACACATACATGTTAGGGGTATAACAGTTATGACCCGGACCAGATATGGAGAAAGAAAACCAGGAGTCAGAAGTTCAATCAAAGAATCCAAAATTTACTGAAGAATAGTTTGCAGTGAAATTGGTACCGCCAGAGGCAAAGTCTCACGAGGAGATTGAAAGCTAACTCATACCTTACACAAAATTTTACATCAATTATACCATTTGCAAGGACGTATATTCTATTATTTAACTCCTGATTGGCTAACAGAGCATAAAGTCACAACATATAGATAGCTATAGCACATCAACATTAATCAGCGCAATTGTCGTCCTGGCTCGAGATTTACATCTGAAGTGACCTCGCAGATGGTCTCGGCGTCTTCGAGTCTGCCTGCTGTGTCTCCCTGGGTTCAAAACCTGGGTAGAAGGTCAATACGCACACACGAAACACTGACGAACGACAGTGTTTCTCTCGCACTAAGGGAACCAGAGCACACATTTATCAGGTCATTTTAACCAAAACAGTGAGATAAGAAATATTCACCCCTCAGGCAAAGGAGAGGAAAGAAATAATAAGAGAAAATTTACACTTCTACTTATTCAAGTGCTATTACATAGGATTTTAAATCATATAATTAGTCATGGACAGGTAAAAATCAATGACAGAATACATCTGGAACATATGTTTAACATTCCCCCTGGTGTCTCATCTCAAGCTTATTCCCAAGACGACCTTCAAGTCAGCCTCCGTGCAGAACTGAGAGAGAGGCTTCAAGGAATGTGCATGAAATCAAAAATTAACTCTTAACACACATATGATTCGAAGTATATTTCAGTTATGCATAAGAAAAATGCGAATGCATATAGTTAATTCATCACTTTATTAAAGAAGTTTAAGCAACAGAATATAGATACATAGTGATCAATACATCTTTATATATGTATCGATATAACTGAAGAGACAAGGGATTTCGACCCTCACCCTTCATACATGACCCAGAATGCGTCTGTATGCATTTCTTTCCCCGGTTTCTCTGCTCCCGGGAGTCTTGGCGATGTTCACCAGCAAGGGTCTTGCCTCCTATTAATGGCGCTGCGCTGGCCGAACAAGATATGTTTCTCGGAGCGCAGCATCTCGTTCTGTTTTTTTCAGGGAACAAGGGTTACACATGTAACCCGAGACGATTTCATTAACATGACTGATAAATGGCCCCATTGTAACCTAATGCCCTCCTCTCTAAAATGAGCTTTTATGATTATTTTGGGTCCTTTTTAAGCTTTAAAGTGAGTCACTATCAGCTGCCTATGTATTGAAAATATGGGCCACGATATTCATAGAAACTTTTCCTTTTTTGTTCCATATAAGAAACAAAGTCATGTTTATAATGAAATGAGGGTGAGTAATTATGACAATTTTCTTTTTTGGGTGCACTATTCCTTTAAATCACATTTGAAGATGTTTCCCAAGCACTCTTTTGAGACCTCATTTCTTGCCTCAGGGCAATTCCTTTTCTTAAAGGTCAGAGTTCATGGTGATGAAAGTGAGGCATTGGTTCAAAGCCCAGCTCTCCCTTCAACTATATCCAATCAAGAATGTCAGGTGAGCATTTATCACAGTCAAATTAATGATGAAGACTAGTAATGATGTGCCAGTAAACAGCACACAAATTCTTTTAAGTTCTGAATTTTATATAGCCTTGATCTAGTAAAGTATACTTGGGTTGTGCGCTTCGTACACAGATTGTGTGACACAAAGGGATGCGGTCCTCGTCTGTGCGCATCTTCTGCACATGCGCCTGCCATTGACTGTACTAAAAGAGTATCATAAATCAGCTGTAGTGGACATGTGTTGAACGCTTTCATATTCACTTGCCGTTAGAAGAAAATACTTTGAAAGGCTTACACGGTCGATCGGGTGCGAGCCAATCCGGAAAGTATACCAGGGACTTATATATTTATCAGCAAGCTATATTAACTAGTTTGCTCATGATAATATAACTGTACTTTACTGAAACAGTTAGCTATTTGAATGGACGTTTCATTATAATATATACTGTAGGTTCCTAAAAAATTTGTGTGTTTAAAGAGAATTTGCCTTTTGAGCACCTATGATTTTTATTTTAAAATCTTATTATGAATTCAAATCTCATTCTTATGAGAAACTCCTTTGGAGAATAATATTTAAAAATATGTGCACATTTGTACACTTTAGTGATGTCAGATGCTAAGACAGATGCAACTGTAAAGTGTAAAATGTACCTTGAATGCATTGCGAGTCACTTTGGATAACAATGTCTTCCAATTGCATGAATGTAATGTAAATGTGTGAGATATCAATTGCAAGTCTGACAACAGCAAGATTAGATTGTGTTTTAATAATCTAGGTTTATTAATGAATATGAATTCACTTACTCTAACAGAGTGAATTTCCTGTTGTACAAAAATGTAAAATCTGTTATGGGAAAATTCACTTAATGAGCAGATTTTGTAAAGTTAATTATCCATGAAAAATGGGAACACATTGCATTTCTACAAATACTGTTGATTACACAGAAAAACCTTACACACATTTTTTTATACATGCAAGAATAAGGCAAACAATTGCTGATTTTTTTGTGGGTAGGTGCAATTTTCCCTGTATCTGTATGGAGATTTCAATGGTACAGTTCTACTGTCAGTGGTAGAGAATGGATCTGCAGCACCTCAACTTGTGTGGGAGAGATCTGGACACTGGAAAGATAACTGGCAAGATGTCACCCTGCAGATTACAGAGACCTTAAATGGGTGAGATGATTGGATAGAATAGGGTGGATGTATGGATGAATAGATGAATGTATGATTGATGGATTTGTGGGCAGATGGATGAATGGGTGAATACATGGGTGGTATACCTGGATGGACGATGAATAGGAAAATGGATGGATGGGTGGGTGGATGGCTAGATGGATGAGTAATAGGTGGATGGATGAATGGATGGATGGAGAAATAGGTTAGATGTTTTATGGATAAATGGATGGATTGTTGCATGAATAGGTGAATGCGTAGGTTTGATTAATGATGGATAAATGGATGGATGGATGAATAGGTTAATGGATGGATAGCTGGATGGATGCATGAATAGGTGAATGCATAGATTTGATTAATGATATGAATAAATGGTTAGGTGGGTGAATGGATGGATTGATAAATAGGTGGATTGATGATGTATGTATGGATAAATAGGTGAATAGATGTATGATATACAGGGGGATGGATGGGTTGGTGGGTTAATGGGAGAATGGATAGATGAGTAGGTAAATGGGTGGATGGATAAATAGCTGGCTGGATGGATGGATGGATGAGTGGATGGATGGATGCTTTATTTGATCCCCAAGTTTAGGCTACTTCGCATTATGCAAATAAGGAATTTTATTTCACATCATTGTTGCTTTTTAAGCTTTACTCCATTTGCCATTTTTTCCCATTTTAATGCATACATTTACAAAAACAAATCCAATTTGATATTAGCTCATATTATTACAATTTGTCATTTGTTTTGACCACAGGTTCCATGTTAAAGTGCAGGCTTTCTGGAGTTCTGGTTCTATGGCTGACATTGCTCTAGATGACATTTCATTAAGTGCATCGTGTTTTCACCCAGGTAACCTTTCTGTCTCACACTCACACATACAAACAAGTATGCATGTACAGGACACTCACTTTGCCACTTTTGTTCTGCTTTTAACATGGTTGCTAACTATTAAGTGCAGTTTTAATCAGGGTCTAATAACAGTTCAAGGAACAATTTTTTTTTAGCAGAACGTAACCGAAAACCGGAACAAAGTGATTTGCAATTGTTCCAGAGTGGTAACCGGGTATAACCAGTTAATTTTGTTCCAATAATATTTTCATGAAACTTAAGGCCAAAGGTTTTATCACAGTAATTTGTTTGGAAATACACCACTTCATGTTGCCCCAAAAAATTAAACATGTGATTTGATCCTGAAGGAAACTGCTTCATCACACATTTCTTTACCTAGTTGCCCATTGTGGATGTCGCATTCTCTGAATGAAGAGCTTTTTATCAACTATGTGTGACCGAACGGTTACCGGCAAGATGGAAGTCAGCCTAATCTACGGAAATAATTCTTAATATAATTTTTTAGTTGTCAACTACGCCACCTAGGGACTTGCACCCTAAGAATTACAAGCCACCGGCTTTTATCTACTCAGAGCACACAGGTTCGTTATCAGCAAGTAACCAGGCAGAGTCATGGGTTCTAAAAAATTTAGATTTTATTCCAACAAACCTCAGACGCACTGTAAAACCACCCCTCAACGGAGCATTAGACAAAATACTCAATTCCAAACATACACACAGGAATTTACAAAGAAATAATCCAAGGGTTGAAATGTAAATTACAGCAACAATAAAGTACCAAAGGAAAAATAAATCAAAAAGGACTCATTAATTCAAACACATTCATCAACATGACCATACAGGGCTGGAGGACATCTACTTTGGGCACCTCCGGCTGGAAGTGGCCTACAAGAAAAGCAAAAGAACAACTCACTCAATACTCACGCGCCACCACACCACACAAGTGAAATAGAGCACTCTCAGTGAACGGGAGACCCCACTACCACAGCCCCAGGACACCCGCGTAAGTGGCCCTCAGCTCCTGCATGGGAATATTCAACAAGAAAGAAAATGAGTACAACACAATAAACAATGTCACACCACTGGCACATGTAAATACCAGAAAATAATAAGCACAATAATGAATCTACAAACACAGGAGAATGACTCCTTTTAAATCACTAACACACAAAAACAAAAAAACAAAATATTCAATAAATCAACTTAAATCGCGGACACATAATAACAACAAAACTAAGAAGCAGTGAAACATACAAAAAAAGAAACTCCACACCAATTCAATATTGCGTTCTTAGACAGAAAAACACAAACCAGGTTAACGGAAAACAAAACAAAAGGAAAAGAGGACAATATCATAAAATCTGAGCGAGACAACAGCGCTGACCGGGCCGCTCAGCGCTACTGCCAAATATTGCAGCACATCATGCCCAACCAAGGGTGATGATTTTATTTACATAGGTGAACTGCAGCTGGTGCACAGATGCCACTAAACGACCAACGCCACAGAACGCTGAATAAACAACCAGCCAACCCCAACCAATCCACTCCTGTATTAAGTGGTCCAACCGATTTGCATGCTACCTCCCAGTCTTTTCCCTGCAGCACGTCGAGGCAAAATGACGACACAGAATAGGGCGGGTGTTACAACCGATCACATCACAAAACAAACGCAGCTCATTTAAATACGCACTTCCTAATTTGGCATCACCAATGGGTGACATCTACGTCACCCACACACTACATTCTTCCCCCACATTTTGCATCGTCGTCCCGACGGTGAGAAAAAGCTTTTAATCCCAAGGTCTAAACAAGACAGAAACACTGCTTGTGGCTCCAAGAACCTCAGGAGCCCCAGTCTCCGCCACCACCGCCCTAGGGAGTCGATAAAGATTGGGATGCTGCCCGCTGTAGCCCGTGTAGTACGCCGCACTTCTCTATCTGTACTTTGACTTGGTATTACAGCCACTGGTACTACTGGAAGGCCTAACCCCGTAGTGACACCGACTCCATCCAGTCCAGAGGATGTCAAGCCCTCCTGCCCAGTCACTGACCCACCCACTCTAAGGGGTGTAGGCCGCTTACTGGGGCTGTATTGACCTGTGGGGCATGCGGCACCACAACCCATAGGTCTTCCTCCTCATACCCAGGCAGCTCCTCCGGTTCTATCATGAGACTACCGGTGAGTGAGTCAGAGGAAGAATCTTCAAAAGGGGGTCCCTACACAAGCAAACCTTTAACAATGAACGATGCACCCGTTTTACTTTCCCGAGGTCATCTCTTGGAGCAATAGTATAAACTGTACCATTTTCTCTGGGGGCATGGACAACCCGGTACACCACAGAACTCCAATGGTCCTGGATCTTCTGCCGACCCCTCCGATTATAATCCCTGAGGTATACCAATTGACCCTCCCCCAAAGGGACATCCTTAACACGCTTGTCGTGCTGAGCTTTGCGTTTACCTGCTTCAATCCGCAACCGTTCCGGGCCCCGTCAAAGGCCACCTGCAACCTAGTTTGGTGCTCTAACACCCACTCATGCACTTCCCCTCCCGAGACTTCGGGAACCCTTCCCAACAGAAAATCCACTGGGAGACGTGGCTCCTGGCCAAACATCAAGAAATGCGGCGATACACCTGTAGACTGGTGCGGGGTGGTATTGTAACAAAATAACATCTGGGGCAAGCAGGAGACCCAGTCACGTTTCCTTGAGATAGGCAAGGTACGCAAGAGGTTATGGAGAGTCCGATTAAACCTCTCGCGACTGACCATTGCCAGCGGGGTGATTTGGAGTGGTTCGAGATTTTTCAATTTGATAAAGGCCACAGAGCTGTCGTATCAGAGCAGACTCGAAATTCCGACCCTGATCAGAATGGATCCGAGCCGGTACCCGAACCTAAAGAACCACTCGGCTACCAGCACCTGAGCCACAGTTTCTGCCCGCTGATTTCTTGTGGGCACAGCTAGAGTGTATTTACTAAATACATCGGTCATGACCAGGACATTTTCATGTCCTGAACGAGCTGGCTCCAACACCGTAAAATCAATGGCCACCATTTCATTAGGTCTAGCAGCCAACACATGACCCATAAACCCCCGCACTAATGGCTGAGTGTCTTTAGCCACCTGACAGCGCTCACATTGCCGACACCATTCCACCACCGCTGATGACATACCCGGCCAGTAGCACCTTTGGCGTACCAGTTCCGTTGTCCGCTCAACGCCCTGATGCCCATGTTGCTGATGGAGCTGTGTGAGGACCTCAGTCCTCAAGGCGGCTGGTAAAACCAACTGTAAATTTTCCTCACCCCCATCAGGGCGGAACACCCTACGGTACAGTACCCCATCCCGCTTCACTAGCCGATCTTTCTGACGCTAACAGGATCCTACTTGATCTAGAGAGCTGTTGCCGCTCTTCTCCAGCCAATGGTGCCTCTTGGCCCCAGCACCTAAACACCACTTGAAGATCTGGGTCCTCTTCTTGCAACACACGCAAATCGGTAGCCACATAACCCGGCAAAACCGTAATAGCGGCCAGGCAAGCAGGTGCAATTGGCTCTACCTTTGTGGCAGTTCTTACTAGTGCCGGGATACAACTCCCCACTGTCAGCTGTTCCCCCTCCACACTCCACGTCGGGTTTTGCCTAGAAAGTGCATCGGCGTTTTGGTTACTGCGACCGGAACGATACCTAACCTCAAAGTCAAACGAGGCCAACTGGGCGGCCCACCGCTGTTCCGTGGCCCCCAACTTAGCAGAAGTAAGGTGGCTGAGGGGGTTGTTGTCAGTAAACACAGTGCATCGATTGCCGAGCAGGTATTCTCGAAATGTTTCAGCCATGGCCCACTTGAGCGCCAGAAACTCTAACTTCATAGAGCTATAATTGCTCATATTACGCTCAGTGGGCCTAAGGCTACGGCTGGCATAAGCCACTGGTCGTACCCTCCCTTCCTGTTCCTGAGATAAAACCGCCCCCAACCCCGCATGGCTAGCGTCCACTTCAAGGATAAAGGGGAGAGAAAAATCTGCATAAGCCAGCACTGGGGTTGTAGTGAGCTTAAGTTTTAACCCCTCAAAACTCGCCTGACTCTGCTCTGTCCACGCCTCGCCCAACCCTTGCTTGGCTCGCTTCCCAGGCCCTACCTTAGTACACTCCGCCACCAACCTATGTAGAGGGGCTGCCAACTTGGCAAAACCCTCCACAAACCGGCGATAGTAACTGGCAAAACCTAAAAATGAACGCAGCTCGGTCACAGTTCCTGGTCTCTGCCACTTTACCACAGCCTCAATTTTACCGGGGTCAGTAGAAACCCCCGCGGCTGATATTACATGACCCAGATACTTCACCTCTCGCTGGAAGAACGCACACTTTGACAATTTGACCTTCAGTCCCTCGCGTTCCAAGCGACTCAGCACCACTTCCAAACGCTCCACCTGCTGGGCAACAGAGGAGGAAAACACCACCACGTCATCCAGATACAGAAGCAACGATTGATACTGCTGATCCCCAAACAACCTCTCCATTAACCGCTGGAAAGTGCTTGGGGCGTTACAGAGGCCGAAAGGCATACGGTTCCACTCGAACAACCCAAACGGAGTACAAAAGGCAGTCTTTGGACGATCCCATTCCATGACAGGGACCTGGTTGTACCCACTGGCCAAGTCCAGCGTGGAGAACCAACAGGCCCCTGCCAGAGAATCCAGGGTCTCCTCAATACGGGGCAAAGGGAAAGCGTCCTTCCTGGTCTTTGCATTCAACTGACGGTAGTCCACGCACATGCGGAGACTACCGTCCTTTTTTTTTACCAGTACAATAGGTGATGCATAAGGACTACAGCTTTCCCTTATAACCCGAGCCTCCAGCAGCTGATTGATATGGGACTTGACCACCTCGTACTCCGTTGGGGGAACCCGGCGATGACGTTGACGAACCGGGGTGTCATCCTCGAGAGGTATCTCATGCGAGATCAGATCAGTGCAACCTAGATCCCCATCATGACTAGAAAACAGAGAACTAAAACGGTGGAGCAATGCCCTTACTTGCCCTTGCTCCACAACGGGCAAGCTGGATAAATCCACTGCCTCTATCTGCTCCCATATCCCAAAGCCATTCTCAACACCTTGCGAGTTAACAGTAGCCACCATCGATGGAACCTCTGTAATCCCCGCCGGCCAGCTCACAACGTGAACACCAATCAAGGTACCTATAACAGAGTGGGGATAAAGCATTACATCAATAACACCTACATTCACCATTGGTACATACACTGTCCCTCTCACCACCTGTACTAAGGATGAAGGGGCCAACAGCCCAGCAGGAAGACCCGACTCAGGAGGCTCGAAAAATACTACTTGGTCAGCAAACTGGCCTGAACAGGTGGCTGGAACAAACTTCATAGTACCCCCTGGTATACGACAGGACTGGCGGCCCCGCAATCTTGCCCTTCCTCCATGATCTTTCCCAAGCAGGCGGCAGCGGCGCCTGGCACTCCTGCAATGCTTGTAACAAGAAACAAGGTGCTTCAGACACCTCGGGCAAATCAAAGAGGGCAGGGCCATGCTGTCCGAAGAGCCCCTGATAACACCGGCTTAGGACATTCATCCCCAAAACACCCGGTGCTTGGTCACGTAACCCATCCGGAGGATCTCGCACAACAAGAACCCCGCACCCTGGGACCAATCGCTCGCATAGTACAATATCCAACTCAATATACCCAATATAAGGAATCGGAAGGCCATTGGCTGCTCGAAGCTGCAGCCACTGACAAGACTGCAACTTCTCCCGACCCCATGGCTCAAAGTGCTGCAGGAAACAACTTTCTGTGATGGTAGATACCATAGACCCCGTGTCTATTAGACACGACACTGAAACATCTCCCATTGAAACAACGAGATATGGACATGATGCCATTAGGTGAGATCTTAACACAGGACCACCCAATACTGAGCCAATAAATTCCCTACCCGAGCCTTGACTCCGCGGCTCGGGGGGAATTAGTTTCCCGACGGACCAGAAGGAGGAGGCTGGCTATTCCGATCTACCGATGAACCTAAAGCAATGGAAGGTGGAGTGCGATGGGAAACCCACGCCCCATCACACTCCCTGGCAAAATGGCCAGTAAAGTTTCTCCTTCCTGCTGCCTCCTGGAAAAGAAAGCCTCCTGTAAGGCTATGTATGACGTCGAGCACCCATATAATTCACGTAGCACGCCAATAATCTTATCGGGATCACCACGTTCTTGCTCTGAGCGATACCGAATCTCCTCCCTTGCTTCCCCCTCTAGATGATCGACCAAAAAGAACGCCTGATCAGCTGGGGTAAGGTATCGAGCACGTATACAGGCTTGAGCCTCCTCCACCCACTCATCAATACCTAGGCCGGACTTACCACTAAATTTCGGACATCTCCTATCCCTAGGTACCAAAACAAGACGATCAGTCACCGGGCACTGCCACCAGCCCGGCTCAGGAGGAATGGTGGGGGCCGCAAGATCCCCTGCACTAGCGGCACCCCGCCCATCAGCCACCATTCGATCCTGACGCAGTTTCTCATTATCTGCTTTAAGCTGGGCAATAAGCCCCCTGAGTTCTTGTAACTCTTCCTCCATCACTTACCCGAAAAGAAAAGGAGAGCCCCAACCCAATATCAGGGAGAAGAGACGAATATCCACTCTCTGGCCCGCAGACAGCTGCTGCCTCAGCCTCTATCAAAAAAATAACTCGAAAAACAAGAAAACACTAACAAAGAAAAAAAAACTGTTTTAACACTGAACACTAGAACCCACGTCTCTGCCAAGACTGCCAAATCCTGCCGACTACGCCAAATTGTGACCGAACGGTTACCGGCAAGATGGAAGTCAGCCTAATCTACGGAAATAATTCTTAATATAATTTTTTAGTTGTCAACTACGCCACCTAGGGACTTGCACCCTAAGAATTACAAGCCACCGGCTTTTATCTACTCAGAGCACACAGGTTCGTTATCAGCAAGTAACCAGGCAGAGTCATGGGTTCTAAAAAAATTTAGATTTTATTCCAACAAACCTCAGACGCACTGTAAAACCACCCCTCAACGGAGCATTAGACAAAATACTCAATTCCAAACATACACACAGGAATTTACAAAGAAATAATCCAAGGGTTGAAATGTAAATTACAGCAACAATAAAGTACCAAAGGAAAAATAAATCAAAAAGGACTCATTAATTCAAACACATTCATCAACATGACCATACAGGGCTGGAGGACATCTACTTTGGGCACCTCCGGCTGGAAGTGGCCTACAAGAAAAGCAAAAGAACAACTCACTCAATACTCACGCGCCACCACACCACACAAGTGAAATAGAGCACTCTCAGTGAACGGGAGACCCCACTACCACAGCCCCAGGACACCCGCGTAAGTGGCCCTCAGCTCCTGCATGGGAATATTCAACAAGAAAGAAAATGAGTACAACACAATAAACAATGTCACACCACTGGCACATGTAAATACCAGAAAATAATAAGCACAATAATGAATCTACAAACACAGGAGAATGACTCCTTTTAAATCACTAACACACAAAAACAAAAAAACAAAATATTCAATAAATCAACTTAAATCGCGGACACATAATAACAACAAAACTAAGAAGCAGTGAAACATACAAAAAAAGAAACTCCACACCAATTCAATATTGCGTTCTTAGACAGAAAAACACAAACCAGGTTAACGGAAAACAAAACAAAAGGAAAAGAGGACAATATCATAAAATCTGAGCGAGACAACAGCGCTGACCGGGCCGCTGCGCTACTGCCAAATATTGCAGCACATCATGCCCAACCAAGGGTGATGATTTTATTTACATAGGTGAACTGCAGCTGGTGCACAGATGCCACTAAACGACCAACGCCACAGAACGCTGAATAAACAACCAGCCAACCCCAACCAATCCACTCCTGTATTAAGTGGTCCAACCGATTTGCATGCTACCTCCCAGTCTTTTCCCTGCAGCACGTCGAGGCAAAATGACGACACAGAATAGGGCGGGTGTTACAACCGATCACATCACAAAACAAACGCAGCTCATTTAAATACGCACTTCCTAATTTGGCATCACCAATGGGTGACATCTACGTCACCCACACACTACATTCGTATAATAACTAAATACTAGGGTTGCATGGTAGACCAGTGCTACGGTAGTATAGCAATACTAAAGCTTCAAAATGCTGCCGGTGCTACAGTATTTTTAAACGATAATAGCATCAATATGGTAGTACCGTAAGTTATGTTGTATGTACGGTAGTAAATATAATTTTTGATAAAAATCTTCATTTGAATCAGACCTCATTTTTCAATGAGTGGTTTTCCCATGCTTCAAACACACACGCCTGAATCCCAGCAAGTTAATTTGGCAGTCGTGTCTCCTAATACATAATATGTATTTAAGTAAAACTTTGGAGAGAGAGATGCTTTTTACACAACATAATTCACATTGCGAGATTTGGAAATATTTTGAGTTTTGCCTGATGAAAACGGGAAAACCCATCTGTCTTGAATGTTGACAGATTTCAAGCCAAAGGGGGAAATTCCAGCAACATTATTAAACCCTTTGGACACATCCTACTGCTTCTGCAGAATACACACGAGTTAGTGCCACTTCATTCAACCTAAATGCTTTATCTTAATATTTACAGATTTACCGTTTCTCTGAAAAATGCATGGTGGCTGTAACATTGCAAAGTTAGCTCTTATGATTAGATCACGTCCCTGAGCCATACAATCAAACCGTTGTGTGTGTGTGTGTGTGTGTGTGTGTGTGTGTGTGTGTGTGGCGGGTTTGGGAGGTTTACCAGAAAAACATTTTAGGTTACAAACTGTAATCTAATTATAAGGGTATTATGCTATAAATGTGGTTTATGAGGACATTTCTAGTGTCCTCAATTCAAATTCGCGAGACACCACACGAAGCAGATTAATGATTTTTGTGAACAATGCAATATTACAAAAAACAAATACGATAAACTGGGGGCCGGGGCCGATCAGGGGCGGAATGTCCATCGGGAGAACCAAGTGGGCCGGTGGGTCGGCCGTGAAACTTGCCGAATGGGCTGCGATAAGCAAAAATGAGCCGGCGCGTTATGCGTATGTTTTGTGAACAGTGGTGCGATATGCTGAAAAGTACAGCGAACACTGTGTCGGAACTGTGGCCTAGTAGTTATTACACATATGGATACATTGAGCTATGGTGCTCATCTGGGTGACAGGAGGAGGAATCTGACTTGTGACATTTCCTGATTCCCTTTTATCCCCATTGTTCCCACCAATAAAATTACTAAATGGCCAACAATAAAATAAAAATGCTGTTGTTCGATCCCATTACATTAAACTTTCATTATGTTACTCTCCTTTGTCTTCTTTTTATTTCCACATCTGGTTAATCAGATTTAAATGAACTGCTTCATGAACAAAGACCTCATGATTTGGACTTTATTGGTGATTTGGATTTCTTCAGCCCTCTACCAGAACCCTCACCATCAGGTACATTGTTTTACTATCATGGTCTGATAAAATTCTTCCATAATGAAGTTTCTCTCCTGGATATTTTAAAGACAGACGATTTAGAAGATCCATCTGTAGAACCATCAGTCATTTCACTCATTGGTTTTGAGGTATATGGTGTGGACAGAAACCAATGTCTATTATTTTCAGAGGTGTCCATAATGACATGGTGGTTTACTTCTTGTGGAGCCAGTGGACCTCAAGGCCCTACTCAAGCCCAGTGTGACAGTGCTTACCGCAACACCAACGTCAGCGTGGTGATTGAGAAGGAGGGCCCTCACAAGGGGGTTCAGATGTGGAGGGCCCCAGCTACCAGCATGTACAAGTAAGTTCAGAAGAGTATTATTGTTTCCAAAGGAGCAACTTAGACCAGCATGAACCAACTTGTTAGTTATGGCTTTGTGCTGGTCTAGATGTTGGACCTGCATAGCTATGCTAGTCTCTATCAAACTTAGCATATGAAGCTGCTCAACCAGCATGGTCTTTCTGGTGATGCTGCTTGGCCAAATAATTATTGCTGGTTAAGCTTTTTTATTGCAGAAGCCTGGTGGAGCTCATCCAGTACTGGTGTCAGCATCAAAAAAATAACATATGCTGGTGGCCAGTTATACATTTGAAGTCAAAAGTTTACATACACCTTAGCCAAATACATTTAAACTCAGTTTTTCACAATTCCTGACATTTAATTATAGAAAACATTCCCTGTCTTAAGTCAGTTAGGATCACTACTTTATTTTAATGTGACCCCTAGGGGGCGCTCTATCATACAAGTTAACTATCAAAGCCAGAAAACCCACACAGCGCTCCTCTTTAAACTATTTTAGGCAGGTTATGTCCGATGAAGGAACAGCAATGGGACTGATGTACTCAAATATAAATTTTATTAACCACTAAACACAATAATACACTGATTGGCAATCAGAACAGGCAAATGTTCCACGTAGGTAGCAGTGAACAATTCTACAATAAATACATCACAGTGAATAGAAGTCTCATATTAAATGAGTTACTGGATAAAAAATCTTATAATAAATAGAATACAGTGAGTACATAGATATTGTTCACATACAAACACTCCAAGAAACACTTCAAACCAAATCGGCCGTGCATACACACACACACTAACCTTGCATTTCACACATCACACTAATGAACTTTGCAAAATAAGCACTATACCTAAAGGAGATATTGCACAAGGCCCATAGGCCGAATATTGGAATATGAAAATTGCCAAACAGACACAAAAAGAAACCAAACATTTAAGAACAAGCTACCACTAGCAGGACTCCGCCCTAGTCCCACCTAGGTCCAGGTCATCACAGAATGGTGGCGGTCGAAATCCACGACACACACAAAAAAATAAACCAGAATAGTTGAACCCAGGATAAACAGTGGCTAGTTAGACAGATGAAGGCAATCCTCCTGTAATCACGAGCATACATTTTTCATGAATTTGATGCGACATTTAATAGCATCTTAACAATTTAAAACAATCTTAAATCTCTGATTAAAAGATTATGACAAAAAAAGGAATTAGATGAACTCACGTTTTTTTCTTTAGACACCAGCCTAGATGAATTAGAGCTATATGCCCCGTAGCAATAAAGTTAATCAGTATGAGTGACTAATAACGGTGCACACTCTCACCAGTGTTGCTTCTATTCATAATATATATATATTATGCAATATCAGAAAAAAAGAAACAATCAACGCTCTACATTACACATTAAATTTAAAAGAGAAAAAAAAGAGGTTAGTAAACTTACGTTACTGCAAACCCGCATAAAAATCACTACTCGCTATTATGCAAGCGCGTTTCTATGGACTTGTAACTGTGTGTACCATTTACTGGCCACCATACACGCAGACACAAGGACCGCGCTACAAACAAACAAACAATGGGCCATGTTAGGCGCTTCATGAGTTTAGTGTTAAAAATAGGCATAACCTTTCAAAAAAAGACTCACGTTCTCCCGTTTGCCCAGCTGATACACCAAGAAGCTCACTCTTCAACTCACACCGCACTAATGTTTTTCTGTCCATGTCTCACGACATATTTAAAGGGACACGCCACTTATGCCACCTGATCAAATTAATCAGTGCCAGTGAACAAGTCTTAAAGGCACACTTCCCGTCTCAACCACCCTACCCGCTACATTAAGAATGTGAAATTTCAGAATAATAGTAGAGAGAGTGATTTATTTCAGCTTTTATTTCTTTCATCACATTCCCAGTGGGTCAGAAGTTTACATACACTTTGTTAGAATTTGGTTGCATTGCCATTAAATTGTTTGTTTGTTTGGTCAAAATATTTTTAGTAGCCTTCCACAAGCTTCTCACAATAAATTGCTGGAATTTTGGCTCATTCCTCCAGACAGAACTGGTGTAACTGAGTCAGGTTTTTAGGCCTCCTTGCTCGCAAAGACTTTTTCAGTTCTGCCCAAACTTTTTATATTGGATTGAGGTCAGGGCTTTGTGATGACCACTCCAATACCTTGACTTTATTGTGCTTAAGCCATTTTGCCACAACTTTGGAGGTATGCTTGGGGTCATTGTCCATTTGGAAGACCCATTTGCGACCAAGCTTTAACTTCCTGGCTGATATCTTGAGATGTTGCTTCAATATATCCACATCATTTTCCTTCCTCATGATGCCATCTATTTTGTGAAGTGCAACAGTCCCTCCTGCTGCAAAGCACCCCAACAACATGATGCTGCCACCCCTATGCTTCACGGTTGGGATGGTGATAGACCAGAAGACATTTCTCCAAAAAGTATGATCTTTGACCCCATGTGCACTTGCAAACTGTAGTCTGGATTTTTATGGTGGTTTTGGAGCAGTGGCTTCTTCCTTGCGGAGCAGCCTTTAGTCAGTATAGGACTTGTTTAAATGTGTATATAGATACTTGTCTACCTGTTTCCTCCAACATCTTCACAAGGTCCTTTGCTGTTGTCCTGGGATTGATTTGCACTTTTTGCACCAAACTACGTTTATATCTAGGAGACAGAATTTGACCGGCAAAGTTTAAACCCTTCTTATAGCTCAATGGATGATTGACAGGTGAGTAAGTGGCCCTTTGACATTGTCCAGGACCCATCTGACTACCTCTGAATGAAGTTTGAATGATCAGATTACAAAACAATTTAGATGCCATTTTCACCTGTATGTGGACAATGCTGTCCACTTGACAGTCTTTCTGTCTTTTTCTTGTAGAAAAACAGCAAGAGGTATGACTCACTGGCTGTAGGCATAGATAAATATCTTCCTGTACTACGCTAAATCTGGCCCCTGTGTGGTGGAGCCTTTGAACTGATTTATATTGATTACAGAGTTAAGTCATGGGAGCTCATTAAAAACAACTTCAAAACTGTTTTCGAAAGAGAGACATGCGGGAGAGAAAAAAATAGGCGAACATGTGGAAGATAATCTAGATGAACATACTGTACGTGCAGGTGTGGGGAGTAACGAAATACATGTGGCGGGAATACATATGTAAAATACAAAGTATAAGTAACCGTATTCCACTACAGTTACAATTTAAATCATTTGTATTTAGAATAAAGTTACATTCAAAAAGTATTTTGATTACTGAAGAGATTACTTTACATTTTATTGTCATTTGTTTCATTTAATATTTAGTCCTTTCAGATGGAAAACATTTATACATACAAATGATGCGATCAAAAGTGCATTTGAACAGCAGTGAAACACTTTCTCATGATGTGTAACATTCATACGAGCAGACAGAGAAGTAAGTTTGAAGCAGAAGAAATAGAAATATACCTTGTGTAAATTGTCAGCTTTACGCTAAGCTACAGTACTATTTCTAGCCATTTTACATGCACATGTTACCAGCACGATCCCAAAAAAAATTTTCACATTGGATCATAATGAATTTTTTCTAGTCAGACCATTGATATTAGGGAAAAAATCATATTCTTAATAATAATTTTTGTATTGTTTTCCTGTAAAAATATCTAAAAATCCTTAAAACAAGATGCATTTTATTGTTTTAGAAACAATGCTGCATAAGATATTTAGATTTTCAGAGGATGTATTTTTAACATGTGTATTTTGTCTTACTGTACTGACAGAGTTAGTCAAAACGAGTGAAATAATCTACCAATGCTGAAGAAGTAATCCAAAGTATTTAGAATATGTTACTGACCATGAGTAAATCACAGTTTACAGCATGTCTTCTTTAATCTGTAGTGGAATACATTTCAAAAGTAGCCTCCCAACCCTGTGTTCATGTAACTACGGTATATTGTCTTACCATTCCATTTAGCATGACATATGGCACTTTTCCACTGCACATTACGGTTCGACTCACTTCAACTCTACTCGCTTTACTTTTCTGAGCTTGGCAGTTTAGTGCCACCTCAATGTGGATGGGATTATAGGTTGATCTTCATAGTTTCGCTGCCTCTACTGCCATGACACCATCTTAAACACGACCCAAACTGACCAAAACAATAACACAACCCCTAGCTGTTAGCTACTAGCTAATTTAGCTGCATAAAGCAGCTGTTGCATTGTGATTTTACACAATTGTAACAGCTAAATTGGCCTGGTGTTTTTAGAAGCAAGCTTCCAGTAACTGGTCAACTAAATAAAGTGAAGCATTCAAGCAGAGTATAGAGTTAACATAACAAAATGTACCATCCTCCATCGTGGCTGAGTCCAGGGCGCTCTCCCTCCCATTGCTCGCCGGTTTTGATAGCGTCCATTTGGTCGAACCATCCTTGATGGTTCTGTAGTTACTTTTAAGGTTTTTTTTGTTGGTTTTTTTTACTTTTCCCTACACTGTTGATAGGTCTGTTGGTAGCCGTGTGCGGGTAACAGCTGAGACACTTCCTGAGAGACTTTTTCGTTTCGTTCATCACTAACGAGTGGACCGTCTGCACCTCGTTTATTGACCAAGGCGTGGTTTTGCACACAGCCATTTCTTTTTTTCACAATTCGAAAGTCACGTGAACAAATGATACTGTTATCGCTGTTGCTAACTTTAAAACTAGCGGTTGATGTCGTGTGTTGGAAATCCAGTGACGCTGGTAGTGACGATTCTCCCTGACCAATCAGTGATCTGCAGGATTTTGACGTCACATTTAGTATCGGATCGGCTTGCTTGGACTGAGCTGGTATTAAAAAAAGTATCAGTACCAGGTACTATCCACAGTGGAAAACCCTAAAAAAGTGAGCAGAGTCGAGTTGATTCGAATTGTACCATGCAATGGAAAATGCACTTTAGTGGGCATGAAAAACAGAGATCCAGCCCAGGCTATTCCTCATTCTTTAACTGAATTATTTGATATTGTCTTTTTGTTTTTGTGCCCTGAGCACTGGCTGGTTTTCATAACAGTTTCATTTCCCTGGAGATAGGAAGTTTTATCTTCCTTAACTGATGTGAGGGAATTAAAGCCTTTCCTTTTACAGCAGCATCTTTGTATAAAAGCTGAAATGTGTAATTTTTTTGCTAAAATTCTTTCTCCTATCCCAGTTTAATATTCAGAGAAAGCTATAAGGAAGCCATTTATAGGTTGATTTCCATGAGAAGTGTAAACACGGTGACACTGTGGTGCTATAAAACACTGCCAGCCAGACATATTAACAACCAATGGCAAGAGTTTGGAGCAGGACTTGATCATTTTGCAATTTCATTTGGCATTGCTGATGGAAAATTACATCCTTCAGCATTGACTCATCTTAATTAGGATTTACTCAAGGAAACGGTATATTCAGAATATTAAAGTGATTGCGTATTATAATATCAAGCCTAATGTTGATGATTTAGGATTACACTTATGGGTCAATTAATGTTTAAATACTTAAAATGCTTTGTGGTTATGATGAATGGTATGATAAAATGGAGAATTCCCTTTCAAATTAGACCACTGTGAGGCTTAATTTATATTCTTTATTTAGTGTTTAATGTGAATATTTAAGCTACATTTATTTTATGCTCTTTTTACTGCTAATAGTATCTGGAGATGGCGGGAGCATCCTCTGTTTGTTAATTACATTCCTGGGGAACACTGACAATACTAATTTTCCAGGATTTCTGCCTATGGAGCCGCAGGAGGCAAAGGAGCAAAGAACCATAACAGGCGTTCGCATGGTGTCATAATCACAGCTATCTTCCCACTGGAGAAAGGGGATATAATCTACATCCTAATTGGTCACCAAGGAGAAGACGCCTGTCCAGGGGTGAGTGATGAATTTCTTTAAAATGGGAAGTCAGGCATAGCCATTCAGAATTGAATTGAGAATGCTTTTAAATTTGTGAATTTTTTAAAATTTGAATTGAGGTAATAAACAGAATGCAGAATATTAGTTTGAATTTGAATTTAGGGAAGTCAAATTCAAATGGAACCACTCAAAGAAATTAATTGAACAGCTGTACGTTTTTAATAATACATAACATTTATTCCTTTATGAATTCCCCTTTAACATGCTATTAGCACATATTAACATTAACATTAACACCTTATCATACACATATATGGGGTATTTCCAGGAATATTAGATCACATTAATTATACATTTTTCATTTCCTATAGAAATTTGTATTGAATTTATATAGAATATATTGTTACATTTACAGTATTAAATTAATGTAATTTATTTGGACCATGGCGGGAGAAGAGAACATTCCCATAATGCTTTAATTTACCCCAAAGTCTTCAAAATGAAGCCAAACAACACAAAGCAATTTTACAAGATGGAAAGCTTTAAACAGACCACCTATGAAGTTATCTGTTCTTGACCATTGTGTTGCTGTGTTGATGTAATAAAACTCTCCTTGTGTGAGTGTGTAATTACTTTGAATTTGCTTTCTGTAAATTTAAATACCTGTCATTCAAATCGACCTTTTTCAAATACTTTGATGACACTTTTCCGCCTTAATTTAGCTGTTATTTAATGTAAATTTCACAACATTATTCTTTGTGTTATATTGACCTGCCATTAAATTATAAATACTATGTGAATTTATAAAATTGAACTAATACTATAAAACAAAATTAGAATTCATAAATATTAAGTTATAAAATAAAAATTCTGCAATGGGGTTTCAAATACAGCTGCCAAGGGAGTAACAATAAATTTGGCATCTTTCTCTGTTCTGACTGTCATATTCCATCTCTGTTTTTCCCTCTTTTTAAAAGTCATGGAAACGTACTATTGAATTTTTTTGTTTTGCTTTTAGAGCAAATGGGAATGCAAAAATAATATTTGCTGTGGTGTCCCATTCACCACTATAGAAGTTTACCCCGCTATAGTTGACTTCCGCATTCCCAGACAGGAAATGTGAAAAGGGTTCTTTCAAATTCCAATTCAACATCCTAAGCGGCATAGCCAATTTCGTTTAAATTCAGACTCATAAACTGAAAAGGAGACAATTCTTAAGTTCAGAATTTTGCCCAACCAATATATTACTCTCTCTCTATCTGTGTGTTTACAGCGTAACCCCCTGACCCATAACATCTGTCTTGGCGAGTCTTCTGTGATTGAAGATGGTTTTGACATTGATGGTTCAGCTTTGGAGTGGGCAGGGGGTGGAGGTGGTGGTGGGGGAGCCACATACATTTATCGGGTAAGATATTTATTTTTTCCTCTGTTGTCTTATCTCAAACTCAACTTTAAGCATGTTAATCACAGTCTTGTGAGCTCCCTTAAGGAGAGACATGTGGAAAGCACACGTCTGATAGTGTCTGTCTAGACAAGCATTTTTGAGACATCCTGAAATAATTTAAAGTTGGAACACAGATGGAAGAGAGTGCTTGAATTGAATTGTAAAAAGTGACTGTTTTTTGGGGTATGTTTGGGGGCAGATGGAGAATGGGGAACCAGTTCCTTTGCTGATTGCAGCCGGTGGGGGAGGGAAGGCCTATATGGAGGACCCTGAAATCAGCCTGGACCAGATTTTCCTAGAACAGTATGAGAATGACACTGCAGCTTCTGGTGTCAATGGCAAATCGGGAGCAGCAGGTCTCTTTTAAGCACACCTCATTTCAATATGAGTTTAGAAATGATCTCATTCTACCAATGAAAAAGAAGCTAATTATTTCTTTTTTTTTTTTTTTGACCAAATGACACCAAAACACTGGTGAAAAAAGTTACAAGACATAACCCAGCTGTAAACCATTCTGGTCAAGCAAAGTGGCCTTTCAACTGGCCATTCAAACCTTAAAGTGTAGTTTTGACTTAAATTATAGTATCATGTATTACTGATGTCTCTGAAACATTATAAATATTATAAGTGAGAAAAGAAAAAAGCATAGCCCTAACAGTCAAACTTATGCTCAGCTGGATCAAAATATGTCACTTGCTGTATTTAATTAGGCAGAAGCTATTTGTACCCTGGTGCAAATAATGGTATATGCTATTTACACCCAGTGCAAATAGTGGCATATATTATTTTCACCCCAACCCTGGTGCAAATAATGGTAGATACTAATAATACCCTGGTGCAAATAGTTTCATATTCTTTTTGCACCCATTTTAAATACTAACATAAGGTCTGGGCATCACTGCAGTGTTTATTGTGTTTATTTAGAGACCAACAGACACACTGCATTAACCTCTACCCCTAAACCTAATCTTAGCCTTATTTTAGAAAAAATAACCTTGGTTTTTACTACAAAAACCATGGTTTCACGTGGGAATGAGTGTGATCAACAGACTCTGCCTCTGGATGAAACCCTTCCCTACAATTCCCGACATTCACCGTGACCAAATCACCGTGATTGAATAAAGTATATAATGTTTTTATCTATTATTTTAAGTAGTATTACAGGAAATATTAAGAGTGTAAACAAGAAATCAGTTTGGAAAAAGTGTGACTAAACGCAGATTCGAACCACAGTCACAAGGACAAATTTACACCGTCATTACACCACACGACACTGCAGTGACATCTATTGTGTAGTTTGTTGTATATTCCTATGGTTTCGCCAGACTATTGTACTGCAAATAGCTGTGCTGTGTGGCAGATGCTTTTTACACTGGGGTGCACTCCGATTTAATTATGCCTTACTCTTTGCTTAACAATATGTAACCTGGTCCATCAATTTGTGTCACTTTGACCCAGAAACCCATTTTGAGTTGTTCGCTTTAAAGTAAAAGGGAACATCTCAGCTAACATTGAAATTATTATATCTCAGCAAAGGTTTAGAGTAGAAATATAAATTAGCTATTTCATTAGAAGGCTAAAAGCTCAAAATATGTTTCTGGGTCAAAGTGACTCAAAATGATGGAACAATATATAAATGTATATATACAATGGACTCAAAAAAGCAAGTTCTGTGAATCACCAATATACGTCAAGTCAAAATATACAAGGGTCAGTTGTTGGTCTTCGTCACTGGTTGTTTATCGTGATTTGAAATAGTTTTCTTTGAATGCTAACAATTATGCTGTGGTGTAGATTTGGATGTAGGTCAACTACTATTCCCCGAAACCAGCTTATCCCACATTTGTGAATATTTTATTGGGATTTCTAATTGCATTAGCTACCAACCAGACTTAAAAAAATAAATTAAAAAAATCTTGCTGCTCTCTTAGTTTAACCATCAGGATTGCATTATCTTTTGACAATCCTCTAAATTATGAAGGATTTTTGTGGGTTTGGTGTCTGGGAAATGCTTTATATGCTAAGTGGCCATATGAAAGAAGTTCTGAGCTCTCTCTGCTTTAAAGACAAATTTGTCCACCAATAATAATAATACTCTAAAGAATAATCTTCAAACATACTGAACATTACTTTCTCAAACCAAAGGAATTTGTTAGTGGAACTTCTTTAGACTAATATCTTTATTGTGTTTGTTTGTATTTGTGTGTGTTTAGGTGGAGGAGGTGGCTGGAGCGACTCATCCTCTCTCC
Source organism: Xyrauchen texanus (assembly GCF_025860055.1). Lineage (NCBI taxonomy): Eukaryota > Metazoa > Chordata > Actinopteri > Cypriniformes > Catostomidae > Xyrauchen > Xyrauchen texanus. The sequence continues at coordinate 22,219,188 of NC_068297.1, read as the reverse complement.
CCCAAGCAGGGAAATCTCTCGTTGAAGGAGGGCAGGGAGGCTCATCCTGTCCTCGGGCTCTGTCTAAGCTTGGATGGGCTACATTTGGGGGGTTTGGAGGAGGAGGGGGTGCTTGCACTGCCGGAGGGGGTGGAGGAGGTTACAGAGGTGAATGTTAAAAACACTTGAACAGACAGTAGCCCCAAATAGAATTTGGGCACTTAAGCTACAATTGTCTTTCCATTATATAACAAAATATCAAACAAACCATAAGTATTGTAATGACATATATCACAAACACACTTATCAATCAAAACTTTTTCAAGTTTCAAATGATAAAACAATGGATATACTTTTCAAATTGAAAACAAATGAATCTGGATACTTTCTGGTTGTCAAACTTTGTTAAACATGTCCAGAGCTAACGTATTGGGCTACTCTGCAAACGGCACCTGTGTTAACTTAAAGGAATATTATGGGTTCAATACAAGTTAAGCTCAATCAACAGCATTTGTGGCATAATGTTGATTACCACAAAATGTATTTCAATTCATCCATCCTTTTATTTTTTTCAAAACCGAGGTTACGGTGAGGCACTTATAATGGAAGTGAATGGGGCAAATGTTTGGAGGTTTTAAACAGAATTGTGAAGCTTATTGTCAGGAACGCCGGTGAAGGCGCCTCCTCAACCGGCCACCGGAGATCTAACTCACCCGAGTTCTAACCCTGAACCACACTTCCCATAACTTCACATACCTGGTCTGATTGCCTGCAGCTGTTCCCCATTACCTCCACTCTATTTAAATCACGCGTGTCTGTGCCATCACTGCGAAGTCTTGTTTGCCCCGGCTGCATTACTGAGCATTTACGAATCAACCTTCTACTAGATCTCCTGTGTATTTACCTTGCCTGTCTACGACCACGATTACCTGACGCCTGCCCTTGTTACCTTAACGCCTCTCTACCCGTCTACGATATCTGCTGCCTGCCTCGATCCACTGCCTATCTGACCACGAACTCGATTGCCTATTACATTCCCGTCTGCCCTATATCCGAACCTTGCCTGTTTTTGACCTGAACCCTGTCTCTAAATAAAGACTGCTTATGGATCCCAACCAACCTGAGTCTGCGTTACACTTATACATGCATTAATTCTTCTGTTAAAACTCAGGTATTATTTTAGCTGTAAAGCTGTTTCAATCATAATTTTTATAGTCGTTTTAGGGTTTAAGGGTTTGTCGATATTACATCGTTATGGTAACAAAGTTGTAATATTGGATATAATTTTACACAGAGAGGTTAGTAAGAGACATTATCACACTAAAATCATGTTTGCACACATATCCTTTGTCTTGTGGCTATACTTAAAAATTGTTAGTGCCTCATAGGAACCAAGATTTTTGCTTTTTTTTTTTTTTTTTAAGTAGGAGCAATTCCAAATAATTTTTATGGTAATCAATATTATTCCACAAATGCTGTTGATTGAGCTTAACTTGTATTGAACTCTGAATAATCCTTTAAGGGCAACTTACTTCAAATACCCACTAAAAATGATCCATTGCAGTAAAATGTTAATTGCTAAATTATTGCAAAGTAATGAAAAATTGGCTTAGAACAGTAAAGTTAGTTATGAGGAAGGATCTAGCATCATTACGTCGCTGATACTTCTTGGTTTAATATTTTAGTATTCAACGGTATGAAATTCATACCTTTTTAATTTAAGGGGCCACCTTATGTGAAAATCACAAACAAGCAAACACATACACTATCCTACACTAGATTTTTTATATTACTCTGACCCTTGTACTACACTCTGTATACATTGTGTTGCAGAGCACTGGCTTGTGAAGCACTGAATTGTAGGGGAATCATAAAGGCTAGAAGGCATACAGTAGATCCTAGTTTAAAATTAACAAAGTTATAGATTCATTATTGAGACTGAATCTTTCCTGAAGCATAAACTATGAAACTAAGATTTGCTGTGTTCAAAGAAAGGCTTACTTTTTGAAGCAGTCAGATGTTTCATTTTGAAAGTTAGTGTCATTGTTAAATCATCACTCAAGCTTTGGCAGCTAGTGAAATCCAAAAGTCTGTTTGATGTTTTGTATCCAGTATGAGGAAGTGGATAGGTTGATTTAACGATGGAATCTTGATATTTCATATCACCTCTGATTAGGTGGTGATGTGCCCCCTTTTGATGGCATCACAGCAGATGGACGAGATGGAATCTCTTTTGTCCACCCAATGGGAAAGATATTTCTGCAACCACTGGCAGGTGTGACTTTATTTTTACTCAAAGTCAAAGTTTCTTATAACTTATTTGAGTACTGTACTTATACAGTGTTGTTTTTATTTTATTTCAATCAACAATAAGATCTTAGGTTAAAATGTATGTGTTCATTATACAGGTAAATGTATATGTTAGATGCCATGACTGGTTACCATTTCTCTTAAAAGTATAGTTCATAAAAAAATTCTCCATTCACTTTCATTGCATCTTTTCTCCATGCACTGAACAGAAATGGTGAATGGGGCTAACATTCTACCTTTTATCTAATTTTATATGTAATGAAAAAAAGAATGCCATAAGGGTTTTAAACAACATGAGGGTGAGTAAACAATGTCACAACTTTTATTTTTGGGTGAACTATCCCTTTAAATTCTCCTCCATTTTTAATGACCCTATTGCCTTCGCTAGTTTATTTTTAATGATGAGGCATGAGTGTGACAAACGATTGTTAAAAGTGCAAATATGCCATTATAGGATCTCAATACTGAATGGTCATAAAAACAGCATGCATGATAATTGCAAAATAATTAGCAAAATGCTTTTTATAGTAGTTTTAGGTGGAGTTTAGTATGTCAAATCACAGGGCATCAACTTCCCAATTTATTTAATTGTCAACTAAAGGAACATGCATGTTGTCACTCTAAAATAACTTGCAAAACATTTGTTAAATACTTTTGCATTATTCCAAATATGAGCTTGCAATCTTTGTTTGTCTCAGAGGGTTGTATTGATAGAATAGGTCACATATAAGGATGCCCACTATCGCACACACTGATTTAGTAATGGACGTGTAAATAAGAAAATGCAACTCGTGGTAGATAATAGAAGACCTTATGTGACTTATAGAAGTTGGCGCCACAATTCATTACTACAACTGTGTTTACAGTTAAAGATCCAGACTGACTAACAAATCTATTCCTCCCATGTAAGAAAAAAAATGTGTTTAATAGGGGCCTTTAGCCCCTGCAACAGAGGGGCTTTTTACCCCAAATACTAGACTTTTTCTTATTGGACAGTTATTGAAAAAAAAAATTGATTTAATGATCTTGAACAAAACTGAAAATGATAAATAAGTATTTTGTCTGAAAATAAATTTGTCAATTTCAGAGATTTTCATTAGTTACATAAATGTGCAACATTTAAAAAAATATTACAAATTAGATAAAATTGCCTTAAAATCAACCACAAGCAAAGATCTCATGGAAGAGGAAACTTTTCCAGTGTTTGAGTTTTGAGAGAAATTTAAATAAATGGAGCATTTTTCCCCATGGAGTCTTTAGCCCTGTTGTACCCTACTAATACAAGTTTGCATTGTTCTCAATCACATTCCTGATCATTTTACTTGTTTAGATGCCAGATCAGTTTTCTTGATACTTTATGGTCCCCCAGAATTTTGCATTCAATTGAAAGTTAGCAGGTACATAAAGCTTAAAAGACAAGAAGACTTCCTAGCTTTAACGCAGTTCTGTACCAGCACTGTGCAATATTTATGTGTTGTTTTTGCTGTGTTGTAGCTATGGAGAGTCACGGGGAAGCTGTCATCCAGGTGTTTCTGAACTGCAGCCACTGTCAGACCCAGAGCTGTAATCGAGATAAAAATACCAGACTCATCTTCTGTTTGTGTGACAATGACGAGGTGCTTGCACCAGACAATGTCACCTGCACAGGTAGCTAAACAATCTATACATTCCCTAGAGCAAAAATGTATTGCTCACAGCTTATGAACTTGAGTCTCAGATGTTTTTCCTAAAATTCCTTTGGAGAAATAAAAATTGGTTAAAAATTCATATTGAGATTATCTCTGACTTTAGATTGCAGACATTGGCATTTTGGCAAATCTATTGATGTGATCTGTAAATCTAAAAATGACAAATTATAAATTATGACAGAATTTTCATTTTTGAGTGAACAGTTCTTTTAAAAAGATCTCATTTGTATTTTTTCTTACAGTCTATAAATGTAATTATGATGATTTTAAATGTATCACTGTCTATCTCGTCCAGCAGTTGTTCCCCTGGGCTCCCTGGAAGATGGGCCACCATCCCTAATTTTTATCCTGGCAGTGATCGCATCCACAATAATTACAGGTGTCGTTCTGACATGCGCCAGCCTCACTCTCAGTAAGAGACTCTTCCAGTTCTGCGTTGACTCTGTGCCTTCAACCTTCCATCGGCTATGACATGCTCCATTTATCTTCCTGTGACACTACAGCACATATTTAGCCATGCTGAATTTTACTTCTCAGAAGAACAAGTTCATGAGAGAGCCGCATCAGTGCTTTCAGAGCTGCTAGGAACAGTAATTGAGAGGAGGAAAGGAAAGACAGTGGAAAGTTTTCATACCCCAATTATTTTAGACTTAAAAAAACTAAACAAAAAGGAAAGAGGGCCGTTGTATGTGCCATTGGGCATTAGTGATTTATCATAAAGAAACTATAAAAAGTTTAGAGTTAAATGTGAACAAAACTGTGATGGGACAATTATGTGAAACCAGACCAAATTTTATTCTGCACTTTAATACTGTGAACAATAATCGGTCAATAAATGTGTCCCTTCACCAGGGTGTGTGGGTCACAAAATAGTGACAATTGACAAACATACAGGTTGATATGGATGATTTTAACCCCCCTCAACCCACTTAAAACACAATTATGCCAAATGCTTGTCATGTGTAGTATTACGGAACCGTTAAATCAAGCTGATCTCTAACTGCCAATTAAATCTGCTGAAATTCATTTTGTTTAAAATGTTTGACATTCTGTGGTTGCCGTTTAGTTCAGCTGATACAAAGAAAATGAACAAAAATATTTTAGGTTATTTCTAATGTCATTTAAATTGTGTATTTTTCCATATTTGTGTTCAAAAACTGATGGAGAATCTGATTCCAATTGCTTGCTTGTTTTCATCACCTAACTTTGTAGAGTTGCACCCTAAAGTATTGAGTAAGAAACTAACAAAAGGACTGCTATTAACCTTACAACATGATGTACATAAACAAATGAGCCCAGTTATTTCTGAATTAACTTTAGTCTCACCATGGGCTTTTTTAGCAAACGTTCGCTGATCAGTATCTTAAGTATATTTGCTGCTACGTATTTAACAGTGTGTGTTGTACTTGCAACATTTTATTCAAGGGCTTTGAGAAAAAAGACATATTTTCCAACATAGGACATTGAGGGAATTTTGAGGGTGTTTTGATACACTGTCCCTAAAAATGTGAGGATCTTGTAGGATGAATGAGGGTGTCCTTATTTTTATTTTTTATTATAGTTTAGATGCGTAATATCTTTTATAATGCGTAATATCATTGCACTGGTGGCTGTCCCAACATACTGACTTTTAAAATTAGGTCAATCAATAGGAAACTCTAACAAAATTTTGAGAAATAGTGATGTCAAAAGTTAAGGAATGACTAAGGATGCACTTATATAGATTTTGGGAATAATTCCAAAAAACTGATAATTACAAATAACTTGAGAACCAATAAGATAAATCTATAAAAGTGTAAATCTATACTGTTTTTTTATTTACAGCATTCACACAAATTTTCCAATCTGGAATTTTACATATTTCTTATGAAGTTAAGACATCAAATCATATTAATGTGAAAAGCCAATTTTGATCATTAAAAAACCCTAATATATCAGATACCAATATTTTTACTGATATATTGTGCATCTCTAGAAATGACTTTTTACAGTAGTTCATATCTAGCTCAGTTCTTCTCTCTGATGTGAAAAATGTGATTGTAACTATCTGGGTGCTTAAATCCTCTATGAATAGATATTTTGTTGGAATGTGACATTTTAAGTGTAACATACTCTCGCTTCTTCAGACATTATGTAAAATACTGTATTGATGCAAACAAATCATATCACCGATCTGGACTTATGCCTTTTATTCTTTAGCCCCAGTGCACTAAATTTACCAAACCCTTCCAATATGACTGAGTATACCTTAAACGAATCGTTTATCAGGGTGCTCGATGGACTCTTACACTATGATGGCAGTAATCATTATAAATGCTTTATTTTTGTATCGACTACGCTTGTCTGATGGAAAAAACCTATATTGTCTTTTTGACTTGTGCACTAACTGTAGAATTCTGTGCCATGACATGTGTTTGTCTTTGTAAGAGAAATAAAGACTTGCTATAACACAACACAAAGAGAAGTATGTATTAGATTTAAAATTCCTCATAATTTTAAATCAATATGATTATATAAAAAAGTAACTCTTAAGAATAATTAGTGCCTTTTGTTACAAATTGCTCATAAATAAAAAAGACATAGTTTTACAGCTTGTATAAGATTTCTTTTAGTCAACAGTCTTTGTCATGGACATGTACTGTGGTAATACCATAGTATTCTTAGACAAGAACCTGGAGTACCATGTAACTACCATGTTATATGAATGAAATCATCATGGTACTCATTCAGTACAATGTTTCCACCACAGTAAATTTTTATGAGGGTATTCCACCATGATCCGTTTTAATCCGGTAACTTTGTAATGAAATTATCTGCACACTCCTAATATCAATGCACAGCATATTTCATTATCTGCATAATATTCAAACATAATTCTGTACCGTACACACAAGACCATCTCAAAGGTACACTCAGGTCAACCTAAATAGCCGAGCGAGATCTCTGGGTCCTCACTTTGCAGTGCTCCAATGGATGCTAACTGTGTCTCTTCCCTTGAGCTCTCCCCCATGCAGGTTGGTAGTCTTTGCTTGGGCCTCCCCTCCCTCACCCCAATCCCTGGTCAACTTCCTGCCGGCTTCGCTTCGCGCCACTGCGCCAGCAGCCCGACGGCAAAAGGGGACCTCTCACCTCCACGCAGCGCCCTCCCCAGTAGACTACCAACCTGCATTGGGGACATGGGCAGCCTCCGTTGAGGGTGAGTCCACCCTGCCCAATTGCCATCTGAAACGTCCAGAGCTTCAGCTGAGGGTCTATCTTTTATTTTAAAATGCAAAAAGCACAATTTTCTGATCTTGATAGAGTTCCGTAGGGAGAAATAAGTGCACTTGGCTGTTCTGTTTCTTTGGGAGAATTGCCATTATGTTGAAAGCCTATTTAAACTTTTAGGACAAAAAATTTACTTCTTATCCACATCAGAGTCTACCATTTCACTCTTAGACCAATAATTATGTAAATGAAACTGGTGGATTAATTCCTAAATTGAGCAACCTCAAAAATCTCAAAAGCACTCAACAATCACTCAACAATCTTTTTTTTTTTCTAATTACTGGTATGTTTTGTCTCTTTGCAGTTTATTATCGTAAGAAGAACCACTTGCATGCGGTCAGGATTTGTCTGCAGAGCCCAGAGTACAAGCTTAGCAAAATTCGGTCCTCCACCATAATGACTGACTACAACCCCAACTACTGCTTTGCCGGCAAGGCGGCCTCGCTGAGTGAGCTTAAGGAGGTGCCACGTAAGAACATCACACTCCTCAGGTACCAAATCTATACTGTGTGCCACTTCTATCTTCATAACAGAAGCCATGTTTTTTTAGGGTTCCCACAGTCATGAAAAACCAGCAAATATCTAATAATATATTTTACTGTAAAACGGTGTTTTCCAGTTCAGAAAAATAGAAAATAAATAATGAAAAAGTCATGAACATTTTCTGGACATAACAGGAAAAAATACTGTAGAATTTTGATTTCCAGGCCCAGAAAAATGTGTGGGAACCCTGTTGTTTATTACATTTATTAGGCTAATTTGATTATGCTTTCAGCTACCAATAAGAATGTAGTTCTCTCAGCACAAAGCAATGCACCTTACCCCAGGTTTCTCCAGAGAGACTGTCCCTGTTTTATATTAAACAAATGTTCCAGGTTAAATACAAGTTAATACAAAAAATGTGTTGACAGTTATGCATTTAATGTACAATGTTAGCAATATATCTTACATATAACTTGTTTAATATTCCTTTAATGCACTGTTTATGTCAACATCATATGTAAGTTGTAGAAAGGACTTGGATATGGTTGTGTTAAAATAAATTAAGATTTCATTATTCATGCCAAGAACTGTCTATCTGGGATCTTTTGACCATAGGGCTTTGGGGCACGGTGCCTTTGGGGAAGTGTATGAAGGACAGGTTTTAGGTATGAATGGAGACAACACATCCATGCAGGTCGCTATAAAGGTGAGTGTGACTGAGGCTGTCAGTCCCTAACATTAAGCCTAACATCTCCTTTTGTGTTTGATGGAAGCAAGAATGTAATATATATTGGGAAAACATGAGGGTAAGTAATTTTGTGTTTAGGTGAACTATCATTATAATGTTTTCTGTGTTGTCTCTCTTTGTATCTATGACAGACACTTCCAGAAATCTGTTCAGAGCAGGATGAGATGGATTTCCTTATGGAGGCCTTGATAATGAGGTATGCTTGACTAAAACACACACGTCTCCCCCGAATGCACACACACATATGTTGGACAGACAGAGAGTGGGGGATAAAACATTGTCATTCCAATCTTCTGCTCTCAGTCAACTGACTTCAGGCAATGAAATCTGTTCTTTCCATTTAAAATTTAGTTTTAATTACCAGGTTCACATCTGTTGTTTGTTTTGGAGGGTCAGGTAGAGTGTCCTCTTTAGTCAGGCAACAGATGTTTTGCAGAGATTCTCTTTCTTAATCATTTATGTACTGTTAAATGTAGTTTGTGAGGTTAATTACAACATCGAATTCTCCTTGCAAACTGGCAACCTCCGTGACTTGGGATGGTGAGAGGTGGTCTGCATAAGTGACCGGGGTGACTCAATCAGTAGCTTTTAGTTCACCTCCGGTCCTCCCTCTCTGGAACCACCATCGCCAAAGTCACAGGGACCACCTCTTTCCATGGTTTTAGGAGGTTGAAGTGGTAAATCTGACATGCTCTGCCTCTATCTGTTCATTTAACCTCATAATCGATTTCCCCAACTCGCCATGTGACCTCAAAGGGTCCTTGCCACTTGGCGAGTAATTTAGAGCTCAGTGTGGGGAGTAATACAAGGACTTTATTTCCCAGTGTAAATTTCCATAGCTGAGTACCCCAATTACACAGCTGGCTTTGATGTTCTAGAGCCTGGAGCAAATTCTCCTGTGTTAATTTCCCCAGTGCGTGGAGTTCAAGAACTTATTGAATATAGGTTTTGCTGTTTGAAGTTCTCTCCTCCCAATTTTCTGTAGTATGTCGAGCATGTTGTGCGGTTGACGCCCGTACAATAATTCAAATGAGGAGAACACAGTGGAGGCTTGCGTGTCCTCTCGTATTGCAAATAATAGGGGCTCGAGCCACTTATACCAATTTCGAGCATCTTCGTGGACGAACTTCCGAATCAAATCATCCCCACTTGGGAAATAAATGTGAAAAGTTCCTCCGCAACACTTCAGACTGAAATGTTGCGCAGAGGCACTGCTTCCGGATATCGCGTTACGTAGTTCACCAGAACCAGCAAAAAGCGATGCCCGTGTACCATCCATTCTTATGGCCCGACGAGGTCCATACCAATTCTTTCGAAAGGGACTGCGATTAATAGAAGCGTGGCGCAATGGCGCTCTTGGTGTGGCCGGCAGATTCATTAGCTGACATTCATGGCATGCTGCACACCACCTGCAAACATCCCTGTGACTACCTGGCCAATAGAAACGATTGATAATTGAAAAATACAGATATGTGAGTGCAATGTCTGGCTGGAGGTGTTGACCATCAATCACTTTCATTTGGTCAAAGGCATGCCTAAGGGTCCCGTCTCGCATCTGCTCCAAAGAACGGTCCACAGGACCAGGGAACCGGTTTTGGGGACATGATTCCCCATTTTCGGGGAACCGGAACAGGATGGGAGGGGGAGAGAGAGAGAGAGAGAGAGAGAGAGAGAGAGGAAAGAAGAGGGCTAGCCGGCCTCCAAATACAACACCATATGGTCCTCAGCCAGCTGGACCACCTCATCCAGCAATGCTTGGTGGTAGCAATGGACCTACTCTGCCATTCCTTTTGGGAGCCGGGCAGTGAACTGTTCCAGTACCAATAGATCAAGCTCTTCCTCTGTGTCGTGTTCTTCAGCCAGCAGCAACCTATGGCAGGTGTCACAGAGCGGGGTGAATTCGAACGGGCGGCCGTGCTTGCCAAGCGTCTGCAAGCAGAAGTGTTGCCGATGTTGTTCTGGGCTGCGGCCGACCCATTGCAGGATGGCCTTCTTAAGGTCCTCGTACTCCTCACAGGAAGTTGTTGGGCCATGAGGAAGTTGTCGGCTGTTTGCTCAAAGAGCTCGATTATAGCCTCTGGGTCGTCCTGAAGTCCCATCTTGGTCAGTGTGACATGTGGCACAGCCATGGCTAGGCGGCTGAAGACCCCTCCTGGTGTACCAAACTCTGTAACACCTGCCGGTCCTCCGCTTGAGCCTGGAACAGCGCCTGGAACCGCTGCTCCTGTTCCATGCATAGCTTAAGCAGAGCCTGATGTTGGGCTTTGTGGATGCCGGCGAGGGTCTTGATTACTTCGGCCAATGGTGAGGACTCCATGACGACATTTCTTCCTCTCTAGTTCTCTTCATGGAGCAGGAAGCGGGTGCCGGATAAACAATCCACATAGTCTTTTATTAACACACTTTTCAGTGTCACATAAAGCTTTCCTTTTAAACATAACACAAAACACACATCAACACTGCTGCGTGCATCCCTCTCCTCCAGCAATCTGGATTGCCCTTTTATCCCTCTCCAGCTCACACAAAACAGCTGTTAGAGATAATTTCCCACAGGTGTCAGTCCTTACTAATCTTCCTCTCTCAGTCTTGCTCTCCACAGATGTCTCTCGGCCACGCCCACATCACCACAGACATGTAATGAGGTGTGAGATTGTTTGTGATCCTGTTGTAGTCAAGATGACCTGTACCTGCAGAAAACATTGAGGTCTGGTGCTCTATTCATTTGTGTCTGCAGTAAGTTCAGCCATCAGAACATTGTGCGCTGTATTGGAGTCAGTCTGCAGATCCTGCCTCGCTTCATCTTGCTGGAGCTCATGACGGGAGGAGACATGAAGAGCTTCCTGAGATTAAACCGTCCCCGAACTGTGAGTGTGTGTAGTGTACATAGTGTACATGTAGTTTGTTGACAAGTTTGTTCCCAGAAGTGAGCTAAATCTGACAAAACGTCCCTTTCGGTACATTTATGGACATCCTCATGTGAAAAACCAAACTATACATCAATTAAATGTAAACTTATATTTAAATTCTAAAAATGCCAAAAGGTTTCTTTTATGGTTAGATTTAGAGTTAGTCTATATATTACAATTACCCTATAGTGTGTGAATTTGTATTGCATGTTTGAACCTCTTTGCAGTGGGGACTTAAGGGAATGTTCTGGGTTCAATTAAGTTAAGTTCAGTTAAGTTCAATCGACAGCATTTGTGGTATAATATTCATTACCACGAAAATTATTTTGACTTGCCTCTCCTTTTCTTTTAAAAAAGTACAAATCTGGGTCACAGTGAGACACTTGAGCCACAAGATGTAAATGATAGGTGTGTAAACATGATTTTAGTGTGATAAAATCACTTACATTTGACCCATTTTCTGTGTAAAATTATTTCCAATTTTTCAACCTTGTTGCCTTGAAATGTAATATTAAAAAACCCTCAAACCCTAAAATGACTGTAAAAATTACTACTTCGCGTCTGAGACTGTCAATCCGCACATCTTATCACGTGGCTTGTTGAGCGTGTTACCGCGGAGACGTAGAGTATATGGAGGCCCATGCTATTCTCCATGCCATCCACGCACAAATCACCACATGCCCCACCAAGAGAGAGATCCACATATTATAGCGACCACAAGGTTACCCCATGTGACTCTACTCTCCCTAGCAAGCAGGTCAATTTGGTTGCTTAGGAGACCTGGCTGGAGTCACTCAGCATGCCCTGGATTCAAACTTGCGACTCCAGGGGTGGTAGTCAGCATCAATACTCACTTTTTACCTTTTTTTAAAGAAAATGAGTGACGAGTCAAAATTATTTTTTGTGGTAATCAACATTAAGTCACAAATGCTGTCGACTGAGCTTAACTGGTTTTGGACCTGGAATATTCCTTTATTTCACTTTTGACAATGTTACATTTCTTATTATCTGATCCAACAGAACCATTCCTCTTCTCTGACCATGCTGGAGCTGCTGCAGATGGCCAGAGACATTGCACTTGGTTGTCGCTACCTAGAAGAGAACCACTTCATTCATAGGTGAACTTTGTCTTAAAGCAGCCTTCACTGCTTCACTGTCTCGAATTGGTGAATATGCAGATTTCTCCAATCCCTTGATGTGATAAATATGTATAATTAATGTAGATACAGTACCATCAGAAAGCCAAACCTGTATTTCTGATGCTCTGTTTCAGAGACATTGCAGCACGCAACTGCCTTTTGACCTGTCCTGGTCCAGATAGAGTGGCTAAAATTGGAGATTTTGGGATGGCTCGTGACATTTATAGGTAATATTATATAGTGTGGCCTGGGGACGTGGTCATGTGTTGGTCTGTGGGAGAGAGAGAGAGAGAGCGTGGTAAGGCCTGATTAGCCTGATAAGGGACCGGGTGTGTAGAATCACCACCCAGCCCCACCCTCCGCTCTGTCACATATAGTGATATACAGGTGAAACTCGAAAAATTAGAATATCGTGCAAAAGTTCATTAATTTCAGTAATTCAACTTAAAAGGTGAAACTAATATATTATATAGACTCATTACAAGCAAAGTAAGATATTTCAAGCCTTTATTTGATATAATTTTGATGATTATGGCTTACAGCTTATGAAAACCCCAAATTCAGAATCTCAGAAAATTAGAATATTACATGAAATCAATAAAAAAAGGATTTTAAATTTTAAATACAGAAATGTCGGCCCTCTGAAAAGTATAATCATGCATATGTACTCAGTACTTGGTTTGGGCCCCTTTTGCATTAATTACTGCCTCAATGCGGCGTGGCATGGATGCTATCAGCCTGTGGCACTGCTGAGGTGTTATGGAAGACCAAGATGCTTCAATAGCGGCCTTCAGCTCTTCTGCATTGTTTGGTCTCATGTCTCTCATCTTTCTCTTGGCAATGCCCCATAGATTCTCTATGGGGTTCAGGTCAGGCGAGTTTGCTGGCCAATCAAGCACAGTAATACCATGGTCATTGAACCAGGTTTTGGTACTTTTGGCAGTGTGGGCAGGTGCCAAGTCCTGCTGGAAAATGAAGTCAGCATCTCCATAAAGCTTGTCTGCTGAAGGAAGCATGAAGTGCTCTAAAATGTCCCGGTAGATGGCTGCGTTGACTCTGGACTTAATAAAGCACAGTGGACCAACACCAGCCGATGACATGGCTCCCCAAACCAACACAGACTGTGGAAACTTCACACTGGACTTCAAGCATCTTGGATTGTGTGCCTCTCCATTCTTCCTCCAGACTCTGGGACCTTGGTTTCCAAATGAGATGCAAAATTTGCTCTCATCAGAAAAGAGGACTTTGGACCACTGAGCAACAGACCAGTTCTTTTTTCTTTAGCCCAGGTAAGACGTTTGACATTTGAAGCCCATGTCTAGGACCCGTCTGTGTGTGGTGGCTCTTGATGCAGTAACTCCAGCCTCAGTCCACTCCTTGTGAAGCTCCCCACACATTTGAATGGCCTTTTCCTGACAATCCTCTCCAGGCTACGGTCAATCCTGCTGCTTGTGCACCTTTTCTTCCACACTTTTCCCTTCCACTTAACTTTCTATTAATGTGCTTTGATACAGCACTTTGAGAACATCCAACTTCTTTTGCAATTACCTTTTGAGGCTTTCCCTCCTTGTGGAGGGTGTCAATGATGGTTTTCTGCACAACTGTCAGGTCAGCAGTCTTCCCCATGATTGTGAATTCAACTGAACCAGACTGAGAGACCATTTAAAGGCTCAGGAACCCTTTGCAGGTGTTTAGCTGATTAGAGTGTGACACTTTGAGCCTACAATACTGAACCTTTTCACAATATTCTAATTTTCTGAGATTCTGAATTTGGGGTTTTCATAAGCTGTAAGTCATAATCATCAAAATTATATCAAATAAAGGCTTGAAATATCTTACTTTGCTTGTAATGAGTCTATATAATATAATAGTTTCACCTTTTAAGTTGAATTACTGAAATTAATGAACTTTTGCACTATATTCTAATTTTTCGAGTTTCACCTGTATAATAACAAGTATGAATGAACACAGGTATTCTGTTTTTGACAAAGGAATGCATTTGCATTGCAGGGCAAGTTACTATAGGAAGGGTGGTTGTGCCATGTTGCCAGTGAAGTGGATGCCACCTGAAGCATTCTTGGAAGGCATTTTTACCTGCAAGACTGACACCTGGTAATAACATTTGTGGTTCATAGAAATACTTTCTTTTTGTTAGCAATGGTTAAAAAACACTTACAGTAGTAATTAGCACATTGGATTGTTATTTCTGATATTCAGGTTAAATATGATACCAGAACATGTTTGTCTAGTTCTACTCTAGTTTTAGTCATTATGGAATTTGTCTCCATCTGTAGGTCTTTTGGGGTACTGCTGTGGGAGATTTTCTCTCTTGGATACATGCCTTACCCCTGCAAGACCAATCAGGAAGTATTGGAATTTGTAACAGGCGGAGGTCGCATGGACCCTCCTAAAAGCTGCCCAGGGCCTGTGTAAGTAAATTTCATATGTGATATTTCAGATTGAGAATAAAATATTGGGTCTTGGGTCTAACTTTAACAAAATTATTTACCAATAGGGGAAATACAGTGATATATGCTTGATCTGGTCTAGTAATTCACTAGTATTTCTCATTTGTCCTGTTTTAGTTATCGGATCATGACACAGTGTTGGCAACACTGTCCAGAACACCGACCAAACTTCACCACCATTTTAGAGCGGATCAACTATTGTACACAGGTATAGCAGAGCTACCTCATGGAAATTTACCACATTATGGTTTCTGTTGAAATTTAGGCAGTACGAAAAGGGTGAATTCCAATCACTAGTGAGCATCTCTTTTCTCTACTCACTCCGAAGGGCATAGCCCTTCAAGTGTGTACTATGAAACGAGCATGGCATTACTTTATGAATGTACCCTTCACTTTACAGTATTGTGGAAGGTTTGTTCTTGAAGGGATTCAGTTGGTCACTTTTGTTTGGACTGACCCTTCGAGTTGAGTCCCCTTCACAGGGCCCTTTAAGGGTGCATAAACAAAGTTTGGAATTCGCCCTAATTTGAATAACTTCTAATTTCTACACTTTTTGCCTTTTCTGCCCCTTTCCTCTCCATTTCAACCATCCTGCATCTTTTGACCCATCAGGACCCTGATGTCATAAACACCCCTCTTCCAGTGGAGTATGGTCCTTCAATGGAGGAAGAAGGTGGAATTGTCATCCGTCCAGAAGGATCTGGCAGCATGACACCTTTTCTAGTGTCCCACTCTATGTCACAGGAAGCCTCCCTTCGTCCCGGGATCTCGGGCTTGACCCCACAGGCCCAAAAACCCCATTTGCAGCTACAAAAACCAGTCCAGCTTGCACAGGACGTGGGCACATACCGTGAAACATTGGAACAATGTCGGGCTGAGCCCGTTCCAGCTCCGGGGGTTTGTCCTGGGCAATGGCTTCAAGTTCCAGACCACCGACCATGCTCCAGAACTAGCTCATCGTCAGGCAGCCAGAAGCTCAAGAACAAGACGAAAAACCTTTGGAACCCCACCTACGGTTCCTGGGTTCTAGAGAGCTTTGGCCGGGGAAAATCAGCCCTGTGCCACACCCAATCCATGCCGCTGTCATGTAACTCCACTTCCCTGTCTGCGTCGGCTTCTACCTCAGAGCCCATTGACCCTGGAGTAGAAGTTACTAATACAGCTGTTTCTACGTCCACATCCCCACCTCCATCTGCAACATCCTCTCAGACCACTGGAAGTTCCACAGGGCCTCTGAGTCTTGTATGGAAGGGTCCAACAACAGGGGCTACAGGGGTCACGCAGGATTCGATTATGGACTTGGCGAAACTTCAGAGCTTCCCATGTGGTAAAGTAAACTATGCTTACGATGAACAGAGCTATGAGACCGAAAGCTTGCCTGTATTTATGGCCAAGTCTGTGGAGCCCTGCACCAGCACTGCGGCAACTTCTTCACTCGCTGCTCTTGGTCTGGCCACAACCATTACTCAAAAACCTCTGGTCAAGCGCCATGCTAGCTATGGACATGAGGATGTTAGGAGGTATACGCAGCCTGAGAAACCCGCGAGGGACAGGGATTCTGGCTTTTCACTGTCTGAAGACCTTAGTGTCACCCCTGTGTAGTATTATAGAAGGTTCTAAGAGGTACTAAAATGGTAGTATATAGGAAAATACCCAATATTTCCTTTTGTTTGGCTTCAAACATTGATTTTGGTGTTAATTCGTTTTTAGAACTAAGGTATTTTATTACGCTTTGACACTAATTGCAGTATATTAGTAAGAGGCTGAATGTCAGGTTAGTTACTGCCAGTAGACTACTTCAGTATAAGACTCTAACTATAAGAGAGAGAATACATGATTATTGTGAGGTACCAAAATGCCAAAGACATGGAGATTTTGAGGTGTAACAGATTTTCCATTAACTGGAAGATCTCTTCTAAATGGCTGATGATTTCTATTAAAAATTCCACTTGGCTAATCGCAGCCCATGTACACTGAATTCACTGGATTCTTATCTACTGTCAACACTGTGAAAATACATTACGCTCACTTTAAGGACTACATGAATGGAGAAGTCCTATGTGTTTCTGTTTTCTATTGATTAATCATAATTCGCAATTATTATATATGTAAGTTTAGGTCACCTTTTCCATTTCAGCCTGGTATTAGGAGAAAAATACAGTAGGATCTAAAGCACGTTTAAACCTCACACAATGGACAGTTGTAGACTAATTTGAACTGAATTGAAATATTTTGGAGAAAACAATTAAAGGAATATTCTGGGTTCAATACAAGTTAAGCTCAAGCGAAAGCATTTGCGGCATAATGTTGCTTTCCACAGATAATTTAGACTTGTACGTACCTCCTTTACATAAACAAAAGCAAAAAATGCTGTTACAGTAAGGCACTTACAATGGAAGTGAATGGGGCCAACAAATATATGCTAATATTCACACCGTTTCAAAAAATAGCCACAAGACTATAAATCTCCACATTCAAACAGCTCTCCTAAGTGCTCTTCTCTCCTAAGATATAATCTTTTGTTTTTTCCCTGATTTGCATTCTTCATGCATATCGCCACCTACAGGGCAGGGAGGAGAATTTATAGTAAAAAAGGAATTTAATATTTCTTCTCACCCACACCTGTCATATCACTTTTGAAGACATGAATTTAACCGCTTTTTCAAACTTCAAAGTTTTGGACCTTATATACTTGCATTGAATAGACCAACATAGTAGAGATATTCTTTAAAAATCTTAGTCTATGTTCAGTAGAAGAAAGTCATACACATCTGAGATGGCATGAGGAAAAGTCAATTATGAGAGAATTGTCTTTTTTTTTTTGGGTGATCTTTCCCGTTAAACTGAATCCGGAACATTCTTTTAACTTTTTCTTTAGGTCCACTCAGTGGACATTTCACATTGGAACTGCCGCCATATTTGTAATGAACCACGTAATATGATTTTTTTGTAAATGCCTCCATAATTAAGGAATTTATTTTTGTTTATGTTGCACAAGCCGATATGAAAGTTATCCAACTGCCGAGAATACGGCAAAGGCAACAGTTTTTAGTTAGCACTGTCATTGTAGAAATGTGCTATTTGCAGTCAGCCATGATTGTTCTGTGTTAATAATTTCATTAATAAGGGAATTATAAGTTAAAATAAGTATTCGGCTGGTCACGTGACCATTTAAAACAAAACATTATATTAGGCCCCTGATATGACTAAAGTCTTCAGTCTTGCTGTAGAAAAGAACAAATTACTGATTACAACTTTAAAAGAGGTTAAAAATGTCACAAATGACCAGATGAATACTACTCACTTAATCTTCAGTAACCGTCTCCTTCACTCTTGGATTAAAATGTATCATGGCTGATTGTGAATAGTGAATTTCTACAATGGCAACTGTAACTGAAAACTACTTGATTTTGAATGATGCTGCATCCACACCACTAGGTGTCACTGTAAGTCAAAGATTACATGAGCAAAAATGTACTGAATGTATCTTTTTTAAACCTCATTTTACTAAATTAAAATGGTGACATGCGTTAAAATTAATAAATGTTGAAAAACACTGCTAAACAAAGATTTAAACTCCGATTAAAACATCAGGTTGACTTTACAGGGTGATTTGACTTGAAAAAATGCATCAAAGATCAGAAGTTTTTAGACTAGGCTTGATGTTTTGTCCTGTATTTAGTCTGGTGTTAGTTTTGAAAAACAGAACATTTATAAACAGTGTGTTGTCTTTTCAAAGAGGGCATGTATTGTGTGTAAAACACTGAGATAATTGTGAAGGCTTGACAAAAGGTGTTGCGACAGAATGTGTTGGAAGTCAGTGAGCCATGTGACACTTTGTGAGATTGTTGTGGCTGCTGCAGAGAACGTACTGATTTCCACTTTAATGCACTCTTCTAGAGAGCTGCTAAAAGACACCCATCTCTCTTGTGATATTTTTGCAATCTCTTTTTACATTCAAAATGTTTACTTTAGCTAGCACACAGCTAAATTGTTCTTACTGTGATTTAATTTTTCTGCAGATGTACATATATTAGTTTTATTACAGCATACACACAAACCACACAACACCTCAGTGTATGTAATATGATGCATGAGAAGTTAAATGTTTTTTCTTATTGTTTGAGGTAATTCTTTTAGTGCTAATTTGTTAGCCAATTGTACATTAGTTAACAACAATGAAAAATGTTTAGTCAGGGACTGCTGATAATCTATCTTTATGCAAGACAGATGAGAGTAAACTGTTTAAGCACAATATGTTGGTGTTTTGCAAAGTTAATTTTACCTTGTCTTACATTTTAATTAAAAAAAATGTAATAACTGCCATTTTAAAGTGCTTAAAGTTCATCATGTTTTGTTTTTTTTGTAGCCTTATAACTGTTGATTATAAATCGATAGAAGTGTAGAAATAGTCTTACTTTACTTAGGAAAATGAATGCTGTATTCTTAGATTACATTTTATTTCACTTTAAACTAACCCCTTTAATATATAGCTATAATATTTTTTAATCTAATTTTTTAATAATTTTTTTATTATTATTTGTTTGATTCTGTTGAGGTTATCACTGCCAATGTTCTGCATACGTCTTGCTGTTTATGGAAGGCTTTGCAGTATCACACAGCGGCTCGTTTAGAAAGCCAAATTAGAAATGTATCATCACATAAAGTGAATTTTAATGTAAAGCTTCTTTATGTATTTTCTATGTTAAAAGGATGTTGCTGTGTAATAGCAAACCTTAAATAAATAGTTTTGGACTATAATCTTGGTATTAATGACCGTACTTTAATGACTTTGGAATTGCAGAAATATATTATGTTGTATGTTTACCTAAAGTTTCTTCATTTAATTCCATTTATTTCCCTGGGGAAAAGAGAACACAGAATTATTTGAGCTGATGTTTTATTTGCAATAAACATACTGCACAGGGAACACTGTAACAAACCTCACCTGCCCCAAAAAACAAAATAGTGTCACAAGGTTAAGTTGGTCTGATCCATAATGAAAACACTTGAAGTGATGTGCAGGTATGGAAAATTGCAACGCAGATCCTTCAAAATAACACCAATAAAATATGTCCCTGCAAACATCAAAAGAATAATCTATAACACCACCTTTGATTGATCACTGCGGTCAAAGAACAAAATATTCCCAAACATTACTAGAAATACACGAGTGCATTATTCACACTGTATCTTTGCGTACATGTACCACTTAGCACACAAGATGGATAGTTCGCCCAAATAATGTATTCTATATACAAGTCTACCATCATTCACACTCTCATCTTGCCCAAACTCGTTACATTCTTCTGTGTTAGGCAGAATGTTAGGGATGGACAGACTCAGTCACCATTAACTTTAATTGTACAGAAACATATGCAACAAAAGAAAATGGTGAATTGTCTATGAGTCCCTAACATACTGCCTAACACCTCCTTTTGTGTTCCATGAAAGAAAGTAAATCATACTGGTTTGGAACAATGTTAGTAAATGATGACAGAATTTAAAGGGATAGTTCCCCAAAAAATAAAAATTCTCTCATAATTTACTCATCCTCATGCCATACCAGATGTGTATGACTTTCTTTCTTCTACTGAATACAAACAAAGATTTTTAGAAGAATATTTCAGCTCTGTTGGTCCTCACAATGCAAGTGAATGTGTGCCAACATTTTGAAGCTCTAAAATGCGCATAAACACAGTAACTGTCTATAAAGTTCCATTAGTTAAATCCATATACTCTGAAGTGATATGACAGGTGTGGGTGAGAAACAGTTTAATATTTAATTCCTTCTTCTTTTGTTTTTGGCAATTCACATTCTTCATGCATATCACCCCCTACTGGGCAGGGAGGAGAATGTATGGTAAAAACATACTTAAATATTGAACTGTTTCTCACCCACACATATCATATCTCTTCAGAAGATATGGATTTAACCACTGGAATTTTATGGATTACTTTTATGCTGACTTTGTGCATTTTGGAGATTCATAATTTTGGCACTCATTTGCATTGTATGGACCTACAGAGCTTTGTCTGTGTTCTACAGAAGAAAGAAAGTCATACACATCTGGGATGGCATGAGGGTAAATTAAAGATGAATTTTCATTTTTAGGTGAAATATTAATTTAATGGCATAGACTTTAAAAGGTAACCCTATAATTGTTGCATAATGGTTCTACACATTAGTTTAATGGCACAAGTTTAGAAAATATTCAGTTGTGCAATGTCAACAGACATTATTCATGCTACCATCGTCTTTGTTTTTTAATGGGAATGACAACGAGGCTGTGACGATAGACTTACCATCTCTACAATGGCACAAACTATATAAAGTTGTTTAAAGCTCCTAGATCACATCTGATTTTCCACAACTCATGTTGTCTGGAGTTCTTTGTATACTGATTGTTCTTGGACAGACATTTTATCGATGTTTTGTCTGCGGAACGATCCAAAAATTATTTAAACTGCAGTAAAGCCCATTGAAGAGACTGTAAGTCTTTCCTTCACAGCCTCAAAGTCATTCCTATTAAAAATTAAAGATGGAGCAAGCGTGAATAAGGTCTATTGTTTGACTAGTGTTTGTTGGTCCTAGACATGTAGCAATGTTGCTAACAACCAAATATTAATGCGAGTTTATCCTTTATGAAATGTGCAGAAATAATATTGTAACAGGTAAAGGTGGGCAAGGAGGAGGCGGGAACCAGCTGAACAGTCAACGTAAAGTTTAATCAGAAACTTAACTAAAAACAAACATAGACAAACACAGACACATATGCATATCTCTCTCTCGAAGTGGCGCCTCCGGCCCCACTTTATTTCGCTCTCCCACTGATCAGCTGATTAAGTGCGTGGCCTGGCCACGCTCTCCTCCTCCTCGTCACAAATATATATAAATACATTTGAAGTCAGAAGTTTACATACACCATAGCCAAGTACATTTAAACTCAGTTTTTCACAATTCCTGACATTTAATCGTAGAAAATATTCCCCGTCTTAGGTCAGTTAGGATCACTATTTTAATAATGTGAAACATCAGAATAATAGTAGAGAGAATTATGTATTTCAGCTTTAATTTCATCACATTCCCAGTGGGTCAGAGGTTTACATATACTTTGTTAGTATTTGGTAGCATTACCTTTAAATTGTTTAACTTGGGTCAAATGTTTTGGGTAGCCTTCCACAAACCTCTTACAATAAGTTGTTGGAATTGTGTCCCATTCCTCCAGACAGAACTGGTGTAATTTTCTATCGGATTGTGGTCAGGGCTTTGTGATGGCCACTCCAATACCTTGACTTTGGTGTCCGTAAGCCATTTTGCCACAACTTTGGAGGTATGCTTGGGGTCAATGTCCATTTGGAAGACCCATTTGTGACCGAGCTTTAACTTCCTGGCTGATGTCTTGAGATTTTGATTCAATATAATTCTCCTTCCTCATGATGCCATCTATTTTGTGAAGTGCATCTGTCCCTCCTGCAGCATTGGCCAAACTGCTAAATTTTTGTTTCATCAGACCAGAGGACATTTCTCCAAAAAGTAAGATCTTTGTCCCCATGTGCACTTGCAAACTGTAGTCTGGCTATTCTATGGTTTCTTCCTTGCAGAGCAGCCTTTCAGTTTATGTCGATATAGGACTCGTTTTACTGTGGATATAGATACTTGTCTATCTGTTTCCTCCAGCATCTTTACAAGGTCATTTGCTGTTACCCTGGGATTGATTTACACTTTTCGCACCAAACTACGTTGATCTCTAGGAGGCAGAATGCGTCTCCATCCTGAGTGGTATGATGGCTGTGTTGTCCCATGGGGTTTATGCTTGAGTACTATTGTTTGTACAGATGAACGAGGCACCTTTAGGTGTTTGGAAATTGTTCCAAAGGATTAACCATACCTTTTTTCTGAGGTCTTGGCTGATTTCTTTAGATTTTCCCATGATGTCAATCAAAGAGGCGCTGAGTTTGTAGATAGGCCTTAAAATACATCCACACGTACACCTCCAATTGACTCCAATTAGCCTATCATAAGCTAATTGGCTAATTGCCAAAGGCTTGACAATCTGTTCTGGATTAAATGCACAGTTAACTTAGTGAATGTAAACTTCTGATCCACTGTAATTGTGTGATAGTCAATTGACAGTGAAACAATCTGTCTGTAAATAATTGTTGGAAAAATGACTTGTATCATGCACAAAAGTTGCCAAAACTATAGATTGCTAATATAAAATCTGTGGAGTGGTTAAAATATTGGTTTTAATGACTTCAACCAATGTGTATGTAAGATTCTGAATTCAACCCTACATATACATATATAAAACAACTGATTATGATAGGTGCCAGTATGTACATAAAATACACACAACACAAAGGGTCTTGGGGAGGAGGAACTGTATGATGCATAATGACAGACATTAAATCAAAGATCAGTTTGAAATAAAAAAAAATTTAAAACTGGTCTGACAATGGGATGCTTTTACAGCTTAATACTGTAAAGTAATTAATTATTTCACCGGTAGCCTCCCTATAATGCACTGCAAAAAATGTATTGTCTATCAGCATCCATCCCGTTGCTGTCACTCACAAAAAAAAGTTCTCAAAAAGAAGTCAAAAGGTCACTCCCTGGCAAGTGAGGTAAGGGTCTGCAGCAGGTTGTCAAGGCCCAATAGGTATCCATCCTCTCGGTTGCCCTCTTCCCAGGGTCTGTAGTGATCCACGCTCTGTCCATCCGGAAGAGGTGTTGTCTTCCCAAAGTCAATGAGCCAGATTTCAGCTCTCTCTGTGTGATTGTGAATGAAGAGAAGTGAACTCCCAATGACCTTAAAGACACAAATAAATGTTCTAATGACTTTTGAGATGGAACAAACCATTTGAAAAACATTAGTAAAACATAATGTATAGTATGCCACAGTATTGCATATAAAACATTAATAAATATTATATTTCAATTATTTTTAGACTTCTACCACTGTAGAACAAAGATGTCTTCAAAAAATAATTTCACAAAATTTGTAAAAAAAATGTTTACCTCGTGTTTCTTGAAGAACTCTGAAGTCATCAGAACATGTTTAATATCCTTAAGCCTTGTTATATAGGAGTTCTTTAAGGTAGGTGAAGGAGAAAAGCACAAGATTAATTAATAATTCTACTGAAGTTATTTTTTAAGTATTTATTAACAAAAAGCACAGTGAAGTTCCTGTTTAGGTTAATTTATTCATGACCTTAAACCTCAGTCTGAACTGGCTGAATCTGCTTTTCTAACTCAGTTCTAGTTCCTCAATTTCTTAAATGCACCATATCCTTGATGTGAAGTAACATTTAAAGGGATTGTTATACAGCATTAAAGGGATTGTTAACCCAAAAATTTAAATTCTGTCATTGCTTCCCAACATGTTGTTCTAAACCTGACATTCTTCTTTGAAACACAAAAGGTCTGTTTTGAAGGTTGTTTACACTGAATCATAGGAGCTGTCAATCTCCAAAACGTGCAAAAACATCATAAAAAGTGGCAAAAAAGCACTATATTCCAAGCCAAGTCAAACGATAATGCAAGTACCATTAACTTACATTGTACGAAAAAGAGCAGCTTGGACATAATGCTATAATATGGTAACTTCTTGATGACTGAATTTTTAGGTGAACTATTCCTTTAAGACTGGCTTTCATGATACTGTTTAACTGCCATGTTGGTGTGGCACTGTGAGAAAAGATATGGCCTACAAACATCTGTCCTTGATTAATCAAAGTAATATATCCTGGATAGAAATACTCAAGGTCTAATTTTCATTCATTTGTAGCTTATAAAGAATATTGTTATAGGCAAATGATGCTGTGTATGCAATGGGTAACATAACAGTTCGATCTAGTTCGAAGAAGTCACTCACAATTATGTTTTTGTTGCCTCCAACAAAATCCTTGAAGACCTGAGTGATGTCCTCCATTGAGCGGGTCCTTTTAAAGTCTGTGTTGCAGGTTTCACCACTCTGAGAAAATAAAACAATGAATTACTAATTGATATGCAATCCAAACAAAAACATATGCCCAGAAATAATGCTTGGTTTAAGTTTCTGCAGCTGGTTGCAAAAAACCTCTTAAGGTAAGAAAACCCCTAGTGACAAATCCTTACAATAATAACTTAATAATAATAATATTATTATAATATTTGTGCAACTGGGCACTGAAACTTTTATAGACCTTAACAGCAGGATGAGGATAATATGTGATTTATACCAATTAAGAAAATTATCAAAAGTATAACAGATGTACGTGAAGACTTAAAAACTCAATCCTTGACAATTACATTAAATGACCAAAGGTACATGGACACCCCTTCTAATTAAGGTCTTAGACAAGGCCCATTAATTCCAGTGAAGACAAATCTTTTTTTATTTTATTTTACTAATTTAAAATACTTTTGGCTTTTTAATGGGATAGGGAAAGTAGAGAGGTGACATGAAATGAGAGGCAGAAGAGTGGGAATGGGATCGGGAAAGGAACTCACAAGCCGGGACTCGAATTCGGGTTACCTGCGATGCATCAGCACCACATGTCACGAGCACAGCCCGCTAGGCTATGGCTCTGTCCAGTGAAGACAAATCTTAATACTACGGCATACAATGACATTCTATGACAGCAGTTTGGGGAGGGCCATCACAGCCATGTTCCAACATTTAGTGGAAAGTCTTTCCAGAAGAGTGGAAGCTGTTGGGGATGACGAACTCCCTCCAAGTGTAAATGCCTGGTATTTAAAATGACTACTTATGCAATGTTTAGGTATCCACATGTTTTTTTCCATACAGTGTACGTTAAGGTGCTCAAAATGATTTGTAAAAGAGCTCCATATATGCTAGATGTTTGTAACAAAACAACAGTAATTTGAGAGGTGGGGGTTTGCTGAACATTCCCATTACATTTCAAAATGATGTTGCATAAGTGCAGGTTTTAATTGCTTTGTTGCTGTATTTTTGTAACTGGCTCTAAATTGCTTTAGTGATGTACACATGTGCCTCAATTCTCCTTACAATCATGTATTCATTAGGCAATTAAATGGTAATGTCATTCAAAAGAGGAAAGCTCTGAGCCCAGATACCTCTAAAGTTTACAAAAAAAAAAACCTTAGTGGCAATACACTTACCCGGTACAATTATAAAAGGGTTTTCTTGACTTTAAGGGTTTCTTTCAACTGGGCCCTGATTTTCAAGCACTGCGTTTACCTTGATACCCTCGATGCGGAAGCCCAGATTGTTAGTAGAGCTAAGACTTTCCCTCCACTGCATGTAGCGTGGTTTAGTAACAGCCTGTTGCTTCTGTTCCTCAGTTGTAGGAGCCTCACTGTCCACCTCCAGCATCTTTTTATATAAGTCTCTGCGTAGCTTAGGCTTGACCCTCGCCCGCACTAGCTCGTCCTCCAGATACGTCCTGAATGAAAGAAAGAGAGAGAAAGAAACAAACAAAAGAAAAAGATTATGGTGCTTGCTCAAAAACAATGGTACAATCACTATAAATCTATCTAAAAATATACACTTTATGGCCAAAATTATATGGACCATTGTTCTGGGACTAGATGTTGGAACATGGTTGCAGGGATTTGCAGGATCTCAAATGTGGGGTTCAGTGGGGTTCAGATCTGGGCTTTGTGCTGGCCAGTCAAATTTTTCCACACCAGACTCAGTTTTCTTTATGGAGTGTACCATGGTTTGTGCACTGTGTGATTTTCATGCCAGAACAGAAAAGGGCCTCCCTAAACTGTTGCAACAAATTTGTATGCAAACAATTCTATAGAATGTTGTTGTCCTCCGAATCATTAGGATTTGTCTTCACTGGAATTATTGGAATAGTCAAACAAAGTGTCCACATACTATATATTATACTAAGTATGCATATGCAGATGTGAACACTTGGCCAGCACGCTCCAGTTGAACATACAGAACGTGTGTACTTGCGTTGCTCATGCCATCCTAGATCTATATGACTTTCTTTCTTCTGCTAAACACAAACAAAGATTTTTAGAAGAATATCTCAGCTCTGTAGGTCCATACAATGCAAGTGAATGTTATCAGAACGCAGAAGGTCCAAACAGCACATAAAGGCAGCATAAAAATAATCCACGCAACTCCAGTGGTTAAACCCATATCTTCAGAAGTGATTTGATAAGTGTGGGTGAAAACAGATAAATATTTAAGTCCTTTATTTTTGTCATGTTCACTGTTGTCTTTTGTTTTGTGCTTTTATGTTGAAGCTTAGTTTAGTTCCTGTTTCCTGTTTTGGTGTTTGTAGTCCTTTGTAGTTTCTTCTATTACCTTGTCTTGTTTCACTGTTGCCCTTTGTTTGTCATTTTTGTCACTTTTGTAATTCCTTAGTTTTGCACTTTTGTCACCCTTGTACTTCCATAGTTTTCTTGTTAGCGTTCGTGTTCTCCGTTCATTGTTTTCACCTGCCCTCGTTAATTTGCCATTGGATTCTGTTCATCACCTTGTTACCTTGTTTGAGTTCTGTTTGTTCATTGGCCCCTTTTTCCCTTGTTCATGTATTTAACCCTGTCTGTTTGTTCAGTCTCTGTCGGTCATTGTCTGTGAATGGATGTATCTGTTAGCTCCCTGTTTCCAGCCCGAGTTCCCTGTGACTACTCTCCCGTTCGTGGTTCCTGTTCCCCTTGTTGATGTCCCCGTGTCCTTCCAAGGTTTTGTCTCTGTTTTCCCATTGTGGACCTTTCCTTTGTTCCCGTGTTTTGTTAATTTATGGTTTTCAATAAAGCCGCGTTTGGATCCTACCTTCTGTCTGCCTTCTCCTGATTTCCCAGATCGTGACAGAACGACCGACCAACAATGGATCCAGCGGCCCAACAGGCCAACTACCAGCTGCTCTGCTTGAAGCAGGGGGACCGACCGATTGAGGACCACGTCCAGGACTTCCTCGAGCTGGTGTTTGTCTCCGACTTCCCGGACCGAATCCTGGCATCTTTCTTCCAGGGAAACCTGAATGCCTCACTAAGGGAGCGGTTGCCACCGGCGACGCTCGGCTGGACTTTGGAGGAGATGGTGGAAGAGGCTCTGCTGGTCAGCGGTTCGTCACTCACGGTGTACGTGGCAGAGGAGAATCCTGCCTCACCTCCCGCGGTGGCGACCTTCAGCTCGCCCTTGGCTCTTCCTGTCATGCCAGTCCCACCTGTCAACGAGGTCACCCTCACGCCAGTCGCCTTCCATGAGCCAGCGCGGCCCACTTCGTCTGCCCAGAGGAGGGAGAGAAGACGGGCTGCCGCCTCCCGGTCTGCGCCAGCCACAGTGAGCGAGCCAGAGCCCACGCATGTCACGATGAGCGAGCCAGAGCCCACGCATGTCACGGTGAGCGAGCCTGAGCCCTCGTCAGCCACGGTGAGCGAGCCTGAGCCCTCGACCGTCCCCGAGCCAGCGCCTGTGGCCTCAGACGTCAGTGAGCCAGTGCCCGTAGCCTCGACCGTCCCTGAGCCAGCGCCCGTAGCCTCGACCGTCCCTGAGCCAGCGCCCGTACCCTCGACCGTCCCTGAGCCAGCGCCCATACCCTCGACCGTCCCTGAGCCAGCGCCCGTAGCCTCGACCGTCCCTGAGCCAGCGCCCGTAGCCTCGACCGTCCCTGAGCCAGCGCCCGTAGCCTCGACCGTCCCTGAGCCAGCGCCCGTAGACTCGACAGTCCAAGAGCCAGTGCCAGTAGCCATGACCGTCCAAAAGCCAGCGCCAGTGGTCGTGCCTGTCCAAGAGTCAGCGTCTTCCGAGCCTCCTGAGCTTTCCAGAGCTCCGCCTTCCGAGCTTTCCAGAGCTCCGCTTTCCAGAGGTCCGCCCTCCGAGCTTTCCAGAGCTTCGCCTACCAAGTCTTCCAGGGCTCCTCTCGAGCCTCCCAGAGCTCCGCCTCCTGAGTCTTCCAGGACTCCGCCTCTCAAGTCTCTCGAGCTTCCCAGAGCTCCGCCTCTCGAGCTTCCCAGAGCTCCGCCTCTCGAGCCTCTCGAGCCTCCCAGGGCTCCGCCTTCCGAGCCTCCCAGGGCTCCGCCTTCCGAGCTTTCCAGAGCTCCGCCTTCCGAGCTTTCCAGAGCTTCGCCTACCGAGTCTTCCAGGGCCCCTCTCGAGCCTCCCAGAGCTCGGCCTCTCGAGCCTTCCAGGACTCCGCCTCTCAAGCCTCCCAGGGCTCCGCCCCTCAAGCCTCCCGAGCCTCCCAGGGCTCCGCCTCCCGAGCCTCCCAGGGCTCCACCCCTCAAGCCTCCCGAGCCTTCCACGGCTCCGCCTCCCGAGCCTTCCACGGCTCCGCCTCTAGAGCTGCTTACGGCGCCACCGCCCTCGGCTCCACCTCCTGAACCATCCTCGGCTCCGCCTCCTAGGCCTTCCTCAGTTCCGTCTCCTGAGCCTCCTTCGGCTCCACCTCCAGAGCCTTCCAGGCCTTCGCCTCTGGAGCCCCCTACGACGCCACCTCCATTGGCTCCACCTCCTGAGCCTTCCAGGCCTCCGCCTCTAGAGCCTCATACGGCGCCACCTCCATCGGCTCCGCCGCCAAAGCCTTCCAGGTCGTCGCCTCTAGAGCCTCTAGAGCCTCCTGCGGCGCCACCTCCCTTTGCCCTGTCTCCTGGGCCTCCCACGGCTCTGCCCCTGAGCCTCCCACGGCTCTGCCCCCTGAGCCTCCCACGGCTCTGCCCCCTGAGCCTCCCTCTGCTCGGCCTCTTGAGCCTCCCACGGCTCCGCCCCTGATCCTCCAGAGCTTTCCATGGTTCTGCCTCCTGAGCCTCCAGAGCCTCCCACAGCTTCGCCTCCAGAGCCCCTCTCAGCTCCGCCTCCGGGACCTGTCCCTGTCCGATGGCCACCTCCCAGGTCCCCTGAACCGGCCCTTGCCAAGTGGCCAGCCCCCAGGCCATCTAAACCGGCCTCTGTCCTGTGGCCACCTCCCAGGCCCCCTGAACCGGCCCCTGCTCTGCGGCCATCTCCCAGACCACCTAAACCTGTCCCTATCCGGTGGATGCCCCCCAGGCCACCCGACCTGGTTCCCTGCACACACCCCCAGAGACTGCTTACCTGCCCTCTCGGCCTCCCTGGTCTGCCTGTCTGCCCTTTGTGCCCCCGTGGACTGTCTCATTTCCCCTTTTGCCCCCGTGGACTGCCTATTTGCCCCTTTTGCCTCCTCGGACTGCCTGATTGCCCCTTGTGCCCCCTTTGGTCTGTCTGTTTGCCCCTGGGTCCCTCACTTTGTTTCTTGTGGGGGGTTTTTTTGTCATTTATTTTTTTTAGGATCGTCTGGAATCCGATCCTTTGAGGGGGGTTCTGTCATGTTCACTGTTGTCTTTTGTTTTGTGCTTTTATGTTGAAGCTTAGTTTAGTTCCTGTTTCCTGTTTTGGTGTTTGTAGTCCTTTGTAGTTTCTTCTATTACCTTGTCTTGTTTCACTGTTGCCCTTTGTTTGTCATTTTTGTCACTTTTGTAATTCCTTAGTTTTGTACTTTTGTCACCCTTGTACTTCCATAGTTTTCTTGTTAGCATTCGTGTTCTCCGTTCATTGTTTTCACCTGCCCTCATTAATTTGCCATTGGATTCTGTTCATCACCTTGTTACCTTGTTTAAGTTCTGTTTGTTCATTGGCCCCTTTTTCCCTTGTTCATGTATTTAACCCTGTCTGTTTGTTCAGTCTCTGTCGGTCATTGTTTGTGACTGGATGTATCTGTTAGCTCCCTGTTTCCAGCCCGAGTTCCCTGTGACTACTCTCCCGTTCGTGGTTCCTGTTCCCCTTGTTGCTGTCCCCGTGTCCTTCCAAGGTTTTGTCTCTGTTTTCCCATTGTGGACCTTTCCTTTGTTCCCGTGTTTTGTTAATTTATGGTTTTCAATAAAGCCGCGTTTGGATCCTACCTTCTGTCTGCCTTCTCCTGATTTCCCAGATCGTGACAATTTTACTGTAAATCCACACTTTCACTTTCATAGAAGTGACTTCTACTTTCACATTCAGCCACCTACTGGTTTGGGCTGCTCAAAGGTGGAGATTTATAGTAAAGTAATACATAAATATGGATCTGTTTCTCACCCACACTTATCATAGCACTTCAGAAGACATGGATTTAACCACTAGATTTGTATGGATTACTTTATACTGCCTTAATATGATTTTTAGACCTTCTAAATTTTGGAATTTGGAATTCACTTGCAATGTGTGGACCTACAGAGGTGAAATATTCTTCTAAAACAATCTTAATTTGTGTTCTGCAGAAGAAAGGAAGCCATTCACATCTGGTATGGCATGAGGGTGATTAAATGATGAGAGAATTTTCATTTTTGGGTGAACTATCCCTTTAAATTTGATATGTTAATTATTATTCAAGTTGCTAAATGTATCGACTTTAACTTACTGGCTCAGCAATATTCTCTTGAAACTGTTATTGTGCTGTGGCAGTAGTTGACTTGAAAGAGAACTCAATGTAGAAGCATAGAGTTCAGTTCACACTAATGTTCACAATAGCTCCCTGTTGACAATGCTAAGAATGCAATACTGACACATATTGGGTGTGCAACTATGCATGAAATAAAGCTCACGTAGCTAGAAGCTTATGCATTCATGTATTAGTGTAGAGTATGTTTCGGCCATAACAGATGTACTGAATTTCAGCACGGATGTGATTTGACCAGTAATGGAAATAGTTCCAACTAAGAATAAAGTTTAAAAATAAGCCAAAGCAGAATCAACCACAGTGTGTCGGCAAGCAACGTACAGACTGACAGAATTATCAGCACTCTTAAAAAGCCACTTGTCCAATCAGGTTAGAGGACCAGATTACAACCTTTTCATGTAAATTGTGGGTCATGTGATTACAGTGTCAATTAAACTCAATTAAATTGACACTCGATTAAAGGTCATGTGTGCCCGTTCTGCGGACAATTAATAGCCTAGTGGAGGTTGTTTGTGTAGACGAGACCAGTAATATTCTGATTTCGGTTTCAGTCTTAAACCTTACTTGACTTCCTGTGTGTGAGAAGAGGAAGTAACCAAGGGACTCCTTTTAAAAAATCTCTCTCAGTGTGAAGAAAGAATACATGAAGTGTATGTGAGAAGGAAGCCCTCAGGGACGCCCCGTGTCTGCCTTTGTAAATGTGCATGTTGTTTTCACTGCATATGCACAGGAAGTGGTTATTATTGTTGTTCACTGTGAGATGGCCTCTCTCTACATGAGACTCAGCTCCACCCCTAGCCCTGACAGGAAGCAGAACAGCTGTTTTAGCAGGCCAAACTTCCCACCACACACAGTGTAAACTTGTAGTGCACAAGTGTACATGCAAGTTAGCATGACTATGAAAAGGAGAGAATTAACCTTAGTAAATGAGGAGTGTTATACAGTATTTGCCTGCAGTAGAAATCAGTCTCTAGAGTCTGTGAGCTGCTCTAATGTTGGGAATATGTAACTAAAGTTTTATGTTTAGGACAGGATTCTTTAATATTAGGTTATTAAAGTTTAAAGTGATTGGCTTCATTAATGTGCTCTCATTGTTTAGAACTGCATAATCATGGAATACTTTTATGCTTTTATATAATTACTGTTATATAATTAGGGGTCTTTTTAAAGCTTTAAAGTGAAGCATTATTAACTGGCATTCTATTAAAAAGACTCCATTGTGTTATGCATGAGAAAAAAAGCTATTTAAGTTTGGAATGACATTTCAGAATTTTCACTTTTAGGGTGAACTATTCTTTAAATCATAATATATGCTAAATATGGCCCAGTAAACAACCTTCTAACAATCTTATTAATCTACCTCACTCCCATTTTGCAGTCCATGACATTTGGAGTATCAAAACTGGCCAATAGGTCTTTCATTTTCAGAAAGAGTTCTCCATCTCTCTCTACCACTCCATTGTAGACTGGCACGAAGGAATTTAAAGCATCCTCTTTCAGCCTCTCAAAACACTGCTTCTCATTCTCTGAGAACTTCTTCAATATGGAGCCCTTATCTCCTGCTTTGAAGCTGCCTGGACAGAAAAACAAACACAGACAAATGATGACTAGAGTCAGTGGAGCACAAATAATTAACACTGAACCTCCCAGAGATTTGTCAGTCCATAACTTTACACTCAAGACAGAAAACTAGATCTGAGTCAGAATATCAAGGAACTGCTGTAGTCATCTATTAGTAAATATCAATATATTTTTCATATCTACATGCATTTCCCATAGCTTAATTGAATAGTCTAGTTAACCCAAAAATAATGTTTTACCATTTACTTTACCCTCACTTACCCTTTTGCCTTGTTATAAACCTGTATGATTTATTTATTTATTTTGTTCCATAGAACACTAAAGGTGATTTTTTTTTAAAATATCCTAGACACTCTTTTCCATAAAAAGAAAGTGAATGTAGGTTAGGCTGGCAAGTTCCAACATTTCAAAAAAGCACCATGAAAGTACCATAATAGTGGTTTGTGGAACTTTTACAATATATTTGAAATCTTTTGAAGCCATATGATTGGTTACTGTGACAAACATACCGAAGTTTAAGTCGCTATTAAATTATTGTCTTCCCCAAATTGAAATATGTCTCCATTAAAACATGCTATGTCAAGACATGCATGAAACAATGGTGTCAAATGTTGTCCAAATGGCATTAACGGCACATTATTATTGTAATCCATACGACTTTTGTGCTCCATTTC
The DNA here is from genome assembly GCF_025860055.1 of Xyrauchen texanus. Lineage (NCBI taxonomy): Eukaryota > Metazoa > Chordata > Actinopteri > Cypriniformes > Catostomidae > Xyrauchen > Xyrauchen texanus. The sequence continues at coordinate 22,185,565 of NC_068297.1, read as the reverse complement.
AGAGCCTCAGCAGAGGGGAAGATCAGTGAATAATGACTTACATCTCTGGCTATGTATCACACAGAGCTATCATATTGCTTCAGATTACTTCTTGAAATATAGGGCATAAGTTGTCAACATTTATGATACTTATATGGTGCCTTTTTTGCCATTTTAGAGATTGACAGCCCCAGTCCCCATTCATTCTCATTTTATGAAATAAATGTAATCAGGATATTCTTTAAAAAAAAAAAATCACATCATATGGGTTTGAACAATTTTCTTCACAAATTCAAAGTCATGTGTTTGGAACAACGGGAGGGTAAATCGTGATGTTTACTTTTTATTTTATTTTTTTATTTTTTTATAAACTAATCCTTTAAAATATAACATAACATCATAATGATCATAGGGTCAAACAAATCATATTATCATTTCCCTAAAAAAAGGTATCAAATGACAATACTTCCTCATGTATTAATATAAAAAAACACAATCAGAAGACATGGGCCAAATATTGTGTGTCGTTTATGTCTTACCTTTATGGCCTGCTAACTGAACCCAGGAAAGTCGTTTTCGTTGTGAGGCTACCAAAGGACAATGGACAATAGTTTTCAGTTTCCACCAAGCATTGGTTTGCTGAGACACATTGAAGTGAAACATAATCAGACATGACAGACCATCAGCTCTGAATGAAACACATTAGATATTTCAAACACTCTGTATAAGGCAGTATTTCTATAAATTATATCTAAAATAGCATTACTCCACTTGGAACAAAGTTTCATAAAGTGTTGGCTAATTAAAAAAAGCCTGAAAATGACACTTGAACTTATCTCTGTACCCGCAATAAGCTGCAAGAAATTAGGCTGGTCTCTAAACAGTACAGTGACCAAAAGCAACTAACAATGTTTCTAAACACTGCACAATGTTCTTTAACTGTGCGAGTCTGACTCACGCACACATGGTCTCAGTTTGAGCTGTGAAGCACAAAAAGCTTTAGCACTTCAGCCTATAACATCGAAATGCTTGATTTGTTGCCCATTACAAATGAGCAGTCTGGAAAACATTTCTACTCATTTTGGGAGTTACATTTAAAAAGCATGGCTGTCTTTTAACAACCTATGCTTTTACTGCATTTAAGTTTCTATATGAAAACATTTGAAAAGATGCATCATGCGTTTGTAATTCAGACTTAGCATGTAGCTTATTGAGATGCAATTTCCTTTTATACTGTGCTATATTATATTATGTAACTTTGTTAGTACGTTATACTTAAACAATAAACGATTGGGTCTTTTATTGCATGATATGCCAGAGTTCAAGGACAGTCTAAGGAAAAGCCCTAAATTGTAACTCTTTATTTCAACAGGAAGCAATATTCCAGATAAATGTTCCAGAGATTGATTCGCATACACAAGATATGCTCTGTGAAGTGTGTGAAAACATTGAACAAAACAATCTCTGATTTTCTCAGTCGCACATTAAAATTGTTAAGGGTTATGATTGGTGAAACAATTGTATTGTCCATATGCTGAATCAAAGTATTGCAGCTATTGCTTGTACAAACAAGAATCTTCTCAAATATCGAGTATAAGAGCTTAAGGCCCCTACATAAATTATCATTTGTGAACATTTTGACACAATGCTACACCCTTAATTATTGACTCTGAGACAACAGGTTTTACTGAATCATAATGGAAACTTAGTGTTGAAATCGTAAGGGTGTATATATCTGAAGTGCAGGATAGTCTTTGTTCTTTCAACTGATTTGGACAAAAAGACTATAGACTAATTCGTGTTTGTTATTTACCCTCAAGGAAAAGCAGATTTTAACTTTTGTTAAAATAACAATCATGATTAGCAGCAGCATTTAATTAAAACTCTATTACTGAGTATTCAACTGGAAGTAGAGTAGTACTTGAAAACTGCTTTTGAGGTTGGACAAGATAGAGAGTACATCATGTTTAAAGTCAAGGAGACTGAGTACAGCCCTGTATACATACTGAAAAAAGCCATAAACCAAACGCTATTTCTTGCACTTTAAAGAGCTGTGCACACACACATTTCTAGCACGCCCATAACTAAATACTGAACTGGACTGTCATGCAGACATTACAAACGTTATGGTGCCCACTCAAACAACTACCAATCAGGTTTTAAAATGTTATGTTTCTACTTAATGACAAAAAGCTTTACCTTCAATAAACATATCACACACTGCATCATAAAAAACTGTTAAACATTTAAATGTTTAAAAAGTTCACTGTAAGCCAAGCATTTGAAAGCCAACCATTTTCTTGCTACAAGCTACTGTAAGTATATATATATAAAAAAACAACATTACACATGTCTCAATTATGGCATGAAATTATGAGCAAAATATCTCAAGCAAAAAATATATTTTTGAAATGATATTTAGACAAGTAGAATTAGCCAATAAAATTGGTGAAAAATAGGCTCCTAACTCCTAAAATTTGATTTCTATTTCTATAAAACACACCAAATGAGGAGGTCTTAGTTTGGCCGTACATTTTAAGAATCTCTATTGTAATCAACGTGACACTGCGGTGAATTAGAGATTTACAAAACTAAACTGAAGTTGCTCTGCCTTCAAGCAGTGGATGGAAATGTTTGTGGCACAGTGTGGCTTCAGCTTAAATGTCAAATGGCATTTTGTTTTGATATACAGTAGGCTGATTAAATGAAGTATTTGCCACTTTGTGTCATTGTCTATGGTTCATTTTGCTTTTCAGAATAGGTGTCTGGAACTGGCCTGCTCAAACATTCTTTTTAAAACCTCTAAAGGCTTTTTTTCATGGAATGTGACTCTTCGTGCGACTAAAAAGATCAACATAGATCAGTTAATTCAGCGCAAGGTGTGTAACTTTCCAAATAGTTAAAGGATAGATACTATGCAGACGTGACTTTCAGTCTTACATAGGCAGAGTGTGTTTAAAGTACAGTGACAGAGAACACCTTCTATGGCAGTGAATTAGCCAATATGTAACACATCCATTCAAAATAATTACAGACACGCCAGTAGTGAGAAACAAAGCATTAGAGAGGGATGATCAAAATTAGTGATTCGATTTATTGAGATTCTTTTAGATTTATTACAATTCTTAGTTTGGGCCCATTTATTTGTACATTTGTGTTGTGTATAATTATTCTCTTATCTTCTTTAAGCTCCATTAATGTCTCCTGAATTTTGTTTTGCTTATTTGTGTGTGTATGTACCACTTACTCAAAAGCTATTATCTGTAAATAATGAGTAATTCAGAAATCCTCTACATTGTTTGTCTCGTCCACAAACAGGACTATTTTAGAAACATTTTTACTTCTGTGCATGAATATTACAGGTTCAATATAAGTTAAACTCAGTCGACAGCATTTGTGGCATAACATTGATTACCACAAAAAACAATTTAGACTTTTATAATTACTTTCATTTAACAAATACAAATAAAATAAAATCTTGGTTCCAGTGAAGCACTTACAATGGATGTGAATGGGTCCAATCCATAAATGTTCAAATAATCACTTAAAAGTTATAGCCACAAGACGTAAACAATATGCATGTTAACATTTAACATGTAAGCAATTTAAGTGAAAATTGCTTACTAACTATGTTAAGTTATTTCTGATTTCACAACTTTGTTGCCATGGTGATGAAACAGTGATTTAAACTTTACATCTCAAATAATGCATGTGTTTTTAGAATTATTGTAAGTGCTTTAATAAAAGTATAAACTTCACATTTCTGACTTTAAACCCTCCATAAATTACCCCATTCAATCCATAGCAAGTGCCTCACTGTACATTGTTTTCTGTAATGCTACAAGTCTCTTCCTACTTCAAAATTCACCTCTAAAATGAATTACGTGCGAGCATGCATATGGCAGGTTAAGCCTGTTGAGCTTGTTGTTAGAACAACTCCAGGTGCCGAGAAGTTAATAAAGCTGCACGTTTAACATATTTGCTCAAACTATATTGAAATAGCTGAATGCAAACAAAAAATAAAGAATTCAGGTAAAAACTCTGAACAGCCTACTTTGTAAACAATTCCGGAGAAACATTTCAAGGCTTGACATTTTTTGTTATATTTTTTCAAAGTGCCGTACTATTTATCATTATATGTTCTTGACTCCCATTAATGCAAATATTACATCAGAAGGAACATGCAAGGATCACCTGATAAGGATCTACTGTACGCACCTAATGCCATGTGTAACAGCAAATACAGTGCAATTTTGAATTGCCAATATGGTGAACAAACCATGTGTTAACCAGTCCAGGCAGACACTACACCCACACAAACATACCATTATGATGATCCTGCCTGAACAAATGTCAGTGCAACACAATAACACACGATGCAAGTCTTATTCAGTGCATCGTGTGTTATTGTTGTCTCAACTGTCATGATGAGAAACATGCAGATCTTGATTAGATAGTTTTCTCATGCCTTATCAATACTGAGACATTCCTCAAGATACATTTACAAATAGCCTATCAAATAAAAGCCTCATCTGCAACTTCAGCAGACCAAAAGATTGCATAACTCAAAAAAAAAAAAAAACAACAACAGTTCCGCATTATTAGTATGGTGTTCTTATGAAAGATTTTACTGTTATTTCAAGAAAGGATCAACATATGTGCCCATAATTTAACTAACCCTGTCTATATTCTAAATATACCAAACAATACAAAAGATTATTTATAGGTATTTTCCTTAAATATGTTCTGTATCTTACATACTTTATACAGTATATATATAGTATATATAATTATAGAAGGAAAAAAACATTTAAAAAAATTGCCAGCCCCATAACTGAAAGCTCTCCCCAGCTGCAAGTCCCTCTTTAACGAATTATAAAAAGTGAACCACTACTTGCAAAATAACCTACCTCTCCTGTGTCTACCGAGTCCCCCAAATGCTCCAGAGTCACAATGCCTTTGCTCTTGCTCTCGTTGTCACTGAGGATGTCATCCTCCGACTCGTCAAACGCCGTGGAAGAGCCATTGGAAGAGAGGGATGAGTTGGAGAGTTTGCGGCGCAGCCGTCCGTTCACTTCCTCCTCCTCCAGATCCTCCTGCGTGATCTCCCGCGAGTCCCCGTCAGAGGTGATGGTCACCTGCGGCACGAAGCACCCTCGCATCGGACTACTGTCGGGGAGAAAGCCTGCTTGCCTACTGTACTGTTCCGCCATCTGTGTTGGATCATCACAAATCTCTGTGGATGAAAAGTTTCTTGCGCGTTCTCCTCCTCCTCCTCCTCCTTCCCTGATCCGTCGCAAATAGGAGACAAACGGGGGAACACCGCCTCTCGGAGTGACCTCCGCCTCTCTTTGGGCATCGAGCCGAGGTTTGGCTTGGGTTTATTCCCCCAGTCCCAGGGTCCACGAGCTGCGACAGTGGGGGCCCCCAAATTGAATCCGTGTTTATCGCCAAGCAAAGTTGATTGAGTTTCACTTCAGTGCATTTATTTCCAGTAAGTTACGTAACACATGATCTGCATCCAGATGGTTTAGTGCCCAGTGTAAGTCGGTGTGTGGGGAACCCCTGTAAACACCTCGGCTCGGTGTAGTACTGCTGCTGTGAACAAAGATCTTCCGCATTTCAACGTTTCACCGCTCTTCCTGACTTTTAATTTGTTTGACTTTTGCTTGATATCTTATTTCCTTATTCAGTGTAGTACCGTGCGTGTGTTTATTGTGTTGTGTCGATAGGTAAACCTTCACTTCGTCAAACGTTGGAACCTGAAGAGAGTTTTTATGAAAATTACAGGTTAACGAATGTGGGCTCTTAAAATTGTTCCTAAAGTGAAAGTTATCTAAAGGTATCTTAATTACTATCATTTCGTGCAATTTGTACAAAGTCATTTCTATCACTGAAACAATATTATAAAAGCATTGTTTAATAGACTACAATTATTTGTACACATTACAGACGTCACAATATGTTAAATTAAAATGATAAGAGAACATTAAACCAACAAAGTTAGGCAAATTATGGATTTAAAAATAGATTATAAAAATACATAGGCTATAATGATCATTTTTAAGGAATGTTCTGGGTTCAAAACAAGGGGATAGTCCATCCAAAATTCTCATATCATTTACTCACCCTCATGCCATCACAGAGGTGTATGACTATTTGTGATGAAATTAAGATTTATTTTTTAAAACACTTCAGCTCTGTAGTTATACGGATCTTCAAAAAGCACATAGTGGCAGCATAAAAGTTATCCATAAGACTCCAGTGATAAAATCCATATCTTCAGAATCGATAAAATAAGTGTGGGTGAGAAACAGTCCAGAAACCATGATTTAAAATATGTACTTAATTATTGAACTTTTTAGCACCAAAATCGATCGTTTCATTAGTTTTACAACTGGAGTCATATGGATTAGGTTTATGCTGATTGTCAGTGATTTTTGGAGCTTTAAAGGTCTGATCCCATCTACTTGCATTTTAAGGACCTACTGAGCTGAGATATTGTTCTATTTTCTTCAAATGTGTTCTGGTGAAGAATGAAAGTCATACACACCTGGGATAACATGATGGTGAGTAAATGATTAGATAATTGTAATTTTAGAGTGAACTATTCCTTTAAGTCCTTTTTACTAGAAATGTCCACCTTTGACCAGCCCCGACCACTAGGTGACGATATGCACAAAGAATGTGAAAGTGAAAGTAAAATTGGAGATTTATAGTACAAGCTTCTCATTCAAATCTATCATATAACTTCAGAAGACATGGATTTAACCACTGTAGTTGTATGGATTGCTTTTATGGTGAGTTTCTATGCTTTTTTGGAGCTTCAAAGTTCTGGACACCATTCACTTGCATTGTGAGGACCTACAGAGCTGAAATATTCTTCTAAAATGTTCTGCAGAAGAAAAAAAAAAGTCATACACATCTGGGGTTTCATGAGGGTGAGTACATGATTAGAATGTTGCACTCAGTAATTTTTTTTCGCCATTAAAAAAGATTTACCCCTAAAGAAATGAATTGTAATTTTGAAACACATGAATAAAATCTTGACCACTCACATGAGATGAGGACTCTAGTCATATCAGTAACCTTATAAAAGCTGTGTTATTCTACATGGGGTGGGGGCGCCCTCATGGGGGCTGCCATTTTATTATCACATGACCAGCTGTATACTCACTTAATTTCAGTCTTGTTATTGGACACTTTGACTCTTGAATTAAATTAATCATGGCTTGATAATAGAAAAGTACATTTCTACAATGGCATCTGTAACTGAAAACTATTGATTTTAAATTATGCTGCATCCACACCACTAGGTGTCACTCTAAGTCCAAGATGATACGAGCAAAGCGATACTGGTTGCACCTTAAAGGTCGCATCCTTGTAGCCTACCGGACCTGCGTACGGTAAATGCCGTAAAGCACTAAATCACTGATTTTATTAAACTATAGTCATGTTTACATGTATAATGCGCATGTCTTGTCACTATACTTTTGAAACTAAGTGTATTTAAGCGTTTCTGGACTGGCCACATTAACGTCCATTGTACGTGCTTTAATTACTGTAGACTGCGATTTCTGCTTTTTCTTTTAAATAAATGAGGGATGAGTCTAAATATTTGTTGTGTATTAATCAACATTATGCCTTAAATGTTGTCGATTGGGATTACATTGTATCGAGCCCGGAATATTCCTTTAACTGAAGAAAAAATCGTCTTTTACATTCTGAACAGTCGTTGCTGATGTTCTCGTAACGTTGGGCTGTAGTTTGTACCTCCTCGCAGTAGATGGCAGTAAAGCAGTAGAGCCTAAAGTAGGTTGAGGTTACTTACAAAACAGAAGAGAAGGAGAGCAGAATTCCTTCCACAGAGACTTTCGTGATTTACCCTCCAACTGCCCCAGCTTGATTGCGCATATTTGTCTTTTGCCTCTGTTCTTATCTGGCAACCACTGAGATATGTTCGCCGCCAGGAGAGCTTTGCGTCTTTGCCAAAGCGTGGCAAATTTAAGTGTCTCGCGACGTGGATGCGCTGGTGCTGTTCAAGTAGACGACATCGTGAACGGTCTTACCGAGGAGCAGATGCAGGTATCCGACACAACGGGTTATGTTTCCGCCAGTCGAAGTTTGTGAAATGTCACCGCTTCTTGTTTAAGTCACACTAAACCACAATGTTTTGAAGGGATGAGACGCGCGGGCTTGATCACATGATGACGTATGATAGATTAATTCGTTTAGTCGCTAGTCATTTATCAGTAGATGCAATATTCAAAGACAATTAGTGCGTCATGCATATTGTCCAAAAAAATGTCAAACACACACGTTGTGTTCTTGACCTTGCACTACATAGCCAGCATATACACACACACACACACGCGAACTACAAGAAACATTGTTTTAAACCAAGCTTACGCTTAAACTTGCATATTTCCGGTCAGTCAATGTTTTAATGTAAGATAGTCTGTCGTTTATTTCTCCGATGCTTGTTTATATATTAATAAAACTTGGTGGAAGGGGTGTGAATGAAAGGCGTCTTTTGATTGGACAGAATATATTCTGACGTCTTTATTTTTTATTTATTTCACCATTGCGGCCCATTGTGATGATTTATTTTGAAAGAAAGATTTGAGTTCAGCATCCTCTTCCCTGCAAAAAAAAAAAAAAAAAAACTAAACAAGTCAAACCAGCCTTGTTGGACGGTCTTAACTGGTTGTCCAGGGGTTTTGGGCACTTTTAGCTGGTCAGGCAGGGGTGGTTCTAGATTATTTTGACTGGGGTGCTGGGTGGGGTCAGGTGTGTTTGTATGGGGGCAACTGTATTATACCTTAAATGTCTCCTGTACACAAATAAAACATAATTTGCTGTTTTAATATTTGCAGCCATGCCATTGTTTTTTAAATACTATCAAAGATTCCCAAAATGAGGGATGAGTCTAAATATTTGTTGTGTATGTAACAATTTGCAATTGTTAGAATGTGTAAAAAAAAAAAAACATTTAACAAGTGTTTAAGGCAGAACTTGCAAGGCAGTTGCATTGAACACTTGGACACCAGTGCCATTTTATCACAGTGTGTGGACTTTTCAGACAAACACTTATGAACCATAAGTGAATATTTAATAAATATTTAACTTAAACTTTACTTGCTAAATGTTATTTTGCAGTCATAATGCATTCATGTTCTATTTATTATGATGTGGGGTCACTGAACTCACAGTAGGATGGAAAATCATAATACCACTCTTGCCATTCTCCACTCTAAGGGAGCCTCTGGGTGGGCCATGCCTGTTGACATGGAGGCACTAGCCTACTTAGAACTGCCCCTGCATGGAAGGAGACCTTCTTAAACCAGCTTAAGCTGTTTTTGGCTGTTTTTATAAAAAAAATATTATTGTTATTTCAGCAGTGTTAAACCGGATGCTCTAATTAGATGCTAAATCTCCAAACATGCTCTCAATACATAAGTAATTTTTTAAAGTTTTTGGTAGCTCCCATGCGGTTTGTGGATAAGCTGACCTGTGTTTGTCATATAAACTTATTTTCAAATCCAGCTCAGACAAACAGTCCAGAGATTCTGCCAAGAGAAGCTTGCCCCCCATGCTGATGAGATTGACAAGACAAACGAGTTTCCTCGTATGAGGGTAAGTTCCTGAACATGTCAACTATTTTGTATTCCAAGGTATCTCAGTAGTCTCTCTTTGGCAGTCATGATTATGTAATAATTCAAGAGAGTGTTCTTTTCTTTATTTCACTGTAGGAGTTTTGGAAGGAGATGGGTGATCTTGGACTACTTGGAATCACAGCTCCAGGTTGGACCATTTACTTAGCTGCTTTTAGATATAATATTCTTGCTATAAACTGTTAATGAAGAAATATTAAGCATAATCGCAGATTTTACACCATTGGGCCGAAAGGTACTCATTGTAGAACCATGACGTTCCGTGCCGACTCGTCGGCACAGTTACAGTTTTTATTTTCCACTGTGGTGCTGCAAAATCAGGATTTGAATGCAATGACTGAACAAGTGACCAATCTCGAGTCGCAACGTCACTACAGGCATTTAATCAGAATGGTCATTTGAACTTATTCCAGATAGCTTGGGAAAGCTATCTGGAAGTGCAGAAATCTGGGCTGGACACGGTTTGTTATCGAATAGTACCGAACTCTGTTTAAGTGGAAATGCTACTGCAACTGTTCGGCCTGATGGTGGAACAAAACTTAATCTGATGGGGAATGTTAGTGTCTAGTGTCTTTGTCAAGATATTTTTATTTTCTTTATTGATGTGTGCAGCGGAGTATGGCGGAACGGGATTGGGCTATCTCGATCATGTGATTGTTATGGAGGAGATGTCTAGAGTGTCAGCCGCTATCGCACTCAGCTATGGAGCACACTCTAACTTGTGTGTAAATCAGATGGTTCGACATGCAAACCTGAAACAGAAAGAGAAGTACATGCCCAAGGTGCGAGTTAAAACAAAGTATTTTCATTCACATGTCCTTTACATTTTTTTTAAAAAATGGGCATTTAGTAGAAATGTTGTAATTGAGTACTCTAACTCACAAAAAAACGATATTAATAATAATTAATATAATAATTAAGTAATTAATTGCTCGTAAATAAAAAATGTATTGATAAAAAAATATGATCGTGCTGGTAACGTGCATGTAAAATGGCTAGAAATAGCATTTTAGCTTAGTGTAAAGTTGACAATTTACACAAGGTTTATTTCTGTACCTTCAGTTCCAACTTCTCTGTCTGCTCGTATGAATGTAACACATCATAAGAAAGTGTTTCTCTGCTGTTCAGAAGCACTTTGGATCACATCATTTATATGTATAAATGTTTTCATCTGAACGGACTAAATATTAAACTAAACAAATGACAATAAAATGCAAAGTAATCTCTTTAGTAATCAAAATACTTTTTGAATGTAACTTTATTCTAAATACAAATGATTTAAATTGTAACTGTAGTGGAATACAGTTACTTATACTTTGTATTTTACATAACGTACTCCCGTTACATGTATTCTGTTACTCACCAACACTGACAGTATGTATGTACTTCAGTTGATGACAGGGGAATATGTGGGTGCCTTGGCCATGAGTGAGCCCAACTCTGGCTCTGACGTGGTGTCCATGAGACTGACAGCGAGAAAAGAAGGTGACTGGCCTTATTATTCATCACTGTGTGATATTATAATAAGCACTTTTACATCAGTTCCATGGAGAAGTCTTGAGTGGTTGGATATGCATGTATGTATTTAGCATTGGCAATCTTATCCTTCTCGTTTTGATCTGTCATCATTAAGGGCACCACTATGTGTTAAACGGTAATAAGTTCTGGATTACGAACGGGCCTGATGCAGATGTTCTGATTGTGTATGCAAAGACAAACCCAGAGGCAGCGGCTCGCGGGATCACTGCTTTCATCGTAGAGAAGGTTAGAGAAACTGATCCGATTCATATTGGTTAATTATATAATTGATTTGTTTTTAATAGTAAGTAATAGATTTGATTGACATATTTTGGAAGACATATTCAATGCATAAGCATATAATAATCATCTTGCTGTTTCTTAAAGGGTATGCCAGGATTCAGCACTGCACAGAAGCTGGATAAACTGGGAATGAGAGGATCCAGTACCTGTGAACTGATCTTTGAGGATTGCAAGGTTCCAGGTGCGTGATTGTGCATTCATCTATTATCCCTGTATATGAGTTTTGATTTTGTTAAGGCCCAACCACATTTTAAAATGTTCTTTTCATTCTTCTCAAATGTTTCAGAGGAAAACATATTGGGCCCTTTGAATAAAGGCGTATATGTCATGATGAGTGGACTGGACCTGGAGAGACTCGTTCTGGCTTCTGGACCCGTTGGGTAAATGTTGCTCAGTTTATTTCTAGTAGCATGTTGAGAAATATATGTTGAGCTATGAACAGTTCATTAGTTTATATAGTTTATTATTGTTTATCATTCATATGTTGAATTTTTTTCAGCATCATGCAAGCTGTGCTTGACCATGCAATTCCCTATTTACATGTTCGGGAAGCATTTGGGCAGAAAATTGGCCACTTCCAGGTATGCTTTTCAGTCTATAAAAGGCAATTTTGAAAATGTTTATGGTTGTCAAATCGCAGCAATCGCTGATTTATGATGGTGCAACACATACTTTCTATTTTGTAAGCTGGACTCTTCAAAGTCAATTTCAAAGTTTCAAATTTTTGTCTGGATCTATTAAGGTATTACAAAATACATAAAAAATGCCTTCAATTTCTGAGTATATAGTCATTTTCTGGGGAAAGTAAAAAATGTGGTGTAACTGTAAGAAATCGTATATGATACATGATTTTCTAAGGCCTCTACATCAAAATGATCAAAACTTTATGCAGTGTACTAGATGTCTACTGCCTCCTGGTGGAAGTTTCTGTGCTCTTCTGAAAGTACATTAGAAGACCTTGGAATATGATTTCCAAAATGTCCGTCTTCGTATTCTGACGCACATGTAGCTTTTTTTTATGTGAAATATTTGCAGATTATGATCCAAGTAAATGTGACTATTAGTATTGTTACTGATATTTCAAAATAAGCATCTGCTGAATTGAAGCAGCTTGCGCTTGCTTAAATTTACGAACATTATTTATTTGATAGAAAAGTCATGTTGAAATTCATGTATCAAATGTGAGACAACAGGCTTTTGATGTACATCTTTCCACCATTCCATTTATGCTCACCACCACCACCACCACAAAAAAAAACAATATAGAGTTTCAAAAATACCAAAATCTAATTTTAAGATATTAAGTGTGAACTGTTAAGTATTTTTATACATGCAGACTGATCTGTCATTATATGATCTCATTGTTTTTCATTATAACAATCATGATAACATCTAACTATAATCTCCTGAGACAGAAAAATAAAAAGTTTAAAATTTTGCTATTTTAAATGTCAATGTAGTATCTCTTAAAAGCTCATTGTGTCCTCTTAAGATACCCCAAGATTTACTACTGTGGCAAGTTTGGGCTTAGAGAAACTACAAAAAAGTCTAATAAAAACAATAAATTACTTTGCATCAGGAAGATAATGACCTTTAAAGAGCCCATATTATGCTAATTTACAGGTTCATAATTTTATTTTGGGGGTCTACTAGAATAGGTTTACATGCTTTAATGTTCAAAAAGCAGATTATTTTTCTCATTCTGTAGATTTCTTTTGCCCGCTCTTCATACTCTGGCCGAAATACTCTGAATTACATCCTGTCTCTTTAAAGCCCCCTCTTTCCGAAAAGCCCAGTCTGCATTGATTGGTCAGCTGGCCTAGTCTGTTGTGATTGGTCAACCGCGTAGTGTGTCGGAAATGTAACGCCCCTCACCATAACCAAGTTTCAGCTACAGAGTCTTCCTAGGCAGCTCTGTAAACACTACTTTCACTATGGTAAGTGTGACGTCGTTTTTTGCCGTACAAGCTCTAGTCCGATAATGAAAGTTCGGAAGAAAAAGCTGATCGACCGAGCTACCTTCGCAAGCATGACTTGAGCAGGACGTTTCATAGTGGTAAGTTTTAATTTTGAAGCTTTCTTACAAGTACACTGATTATTGTAACCTAACAAAGCTTCAAGTAAATGACATGTAGTCCATCTAAGTCATCTTTTGCTGGACTGGGTGTATCCAAAAGATTTTCGCTCAAGATATGAACCGAGAACAGGGGCTTACTCCTGGTTGGACATTTACGGGGGTATTAGAGATTTAGTGAGCAAGTTAACCGTGGACTACCAATAGCGGCCGTAACATTACAGCATGTAATTATATAAGACTCTTGAGATTGTTACACAGTTTTAAGTAAAAGCCGGCCCACAGCTGAATAGTAAACCCTTACCAAAACAATAACATTGGATAGCAAGATAGCCGAGCACTACTGTGGATTGCAGATGTAAAATTACCATTTGTAAAAATAAATTAATCGATCTCCACATTTGATCACTATTCACGATAGTAAGAATGAAAAACAATCTGTATAGTTTTGCACAGTTGTAGGTAAAAGTGGGCACGCAGCTGATTAGCAAAACTATTTCAACACAATAGCATTAGCTAGCAGATTTGTAGAGGCCTACAGCTGTGCACAGTGTAATCAAGCATACTTACAGGTTGTGATCTGGCAGTGCCAAATTGTCCCACCAAAGTGGGAATGCACCATATTTCATGGCTAACCGACTTGAAAATCCAGCATTGATTGTGGTTGTACTGCTGAGGAATAGTGGTCAAATAAATTATAACCACAGCTACTTCAATTCATCTGCCTTTGGAAGTCCAAACAAAGAGGTTTTGCTTTTGCAGTGATGAAAACGGCGTCTTCTCGACATGGCGACAACACTAACCCGACTCATCCTGGCATCGGCTATAACTACCTTTGTTTGAAGGCCGGCCAAAGTAGCCTTTAGGCGGGCATTATGCAAACGTGTTACATATTGACGTAGGATACTTTACGGATGAAATGGCTGGACTACAATCAAGCAGTTTCTTGTAGTTCTTGAGCAGTGTTGCTTATGGGAGAGAATAACTCCCTTTTGCAAGGACTTTGTGCTTTGTACCTCACTTATGCTTAAGGATTTTGTCTTTCATTTAAAGCATAATAGGGCCTCTTTAAAGCCTGATGTATCAAATGTGAAAAAAAAATAATGTATTAAAAAAAATATTTTGAAAAGAAATTTGAAAAAAAAAAAATTTTTTTTTATTATTATCGTTATTTGTTTGTTTTATTACGAGAAACAAGCCGTGCAATGTGCTTTTTATGAAAAAGCTAATTTTGTAATAATTATTTACTTTGAAAATTATGTTTGGGTGATGGATTTAAATGGTGGGGAAAGCTAGTTGTGGTGAAACAAAAAAAGATGAATGAAAAATTATTTCAATGTTGTACAGAACAGAAAGGCTTTAACAATGACAGAATTGCTAATAATGCATTAACTAACTTCTGTTTATAAGACTTTGTCTTAGCAATAAAATGAATTATTTCTGTCAATTCACAAGCTCATGCAAGGGAAGATGGCTGATATGTACACACGGCTTAGTTCTTGTCGGCAGTATTTATACAATGTTGCCCGTGCTTGTGACAAAGGCCATTTCAGTGCAAAGGTAAGTGTTTTTTAAACAGTTTTCTTTTTATCTGCTTTGTTTCATGTTTTGTGTCGGGAACTGATGCAAGCACCCATTCCAGATTGCGTACTAGCAGTATTGATTTGTGATGTTGTTGTAGGACTGTGCTGGGGTAATCCTTTATTGTGCTGAGAATGCAACTCAAGTTGCCTTGGATGGGATTCAATGCCTTGGTGAGTACGTAGTAGATAGCACAGCAAAAATTTAAATTGCTCCTGATGTACTTTACAGAGAAGTCATGTAAAACCCTTCCATCCACAATCATTCTAATTTCAGCATTATATTACTGCGTGAATAAGCAGCAGAGAAGTCAAACTTGTACCAGTTGATATTTGAGTAGATGCTTTGTTCTAACTAGTCTTTACCAGCACATAAATGTAGTTTACCTGGGTTAAAATGTAGTTTTATTTGTAGTTGAAATGGTTTTCATGTTTTAAGACCTAGTTGACCTCACTTGTTTGTTTCCACAGGTGGAAACGGTTACATTAATGACTACCCAATGGGCCGCTTCCTAAGGGATGCTAAACTGTATGAGATTGGAGCTGGCACTAGTGAGGTCAGAAGGATAATCATTGGCAGGGCCTTCAATGCCATGTTCAAATAGGAGTCGCCGATGCTAAATTCTACAGAATATAGGGCTGTGAAATATACTGTCATGAAATTACCTCGTTGAATGCATTTTAATTCACATGATGATTAATGTGTTTAGTCAAGAGGGATGAATCAAAACTACAATATATACTTGTGTATGTTTTCTTTGGACTCTCTGTCCATACATGATACAGTGGTCACACACAAGAACAAATGCACAAAATAACATTGCATTAACTGGACTTTTACTGCTCAACCTGTAAGTGATTTTCAAAAGACAGATCCTGAATTATTCATAACAGACTAATTGCACTTTGTGAAAAGATCTTATGATGACACACACACCCAGGACAATTAAAGTTTTTCCCCAGAAGTCTTTGTCATGTGTCTGGGGTGTTTCTGAAGTACATGTGCAGGTTATTGTATTGTTACTGTTTTTTTCTCAAAACATTGTCACTCTTAACATGTAAACTGTTTTGCATTTATCCCCTGCCCTCCTGTATTCACATTTTTGGGGGGCTTTTTCTTTTGTGATGAAAAGTGCTTAGAGCATATTTATTGCAGTGAATGTAATTTAAGCATTATTTTCCAGTCAATGTAGGCTAAACTTCAAAAAACTTGTATCCACATATCAAAAGATTTTCAGAAACCTGCCTTGTGAAATGCATCAGATGTTTGTTAGTTTATTTTAATAATGTTTAGAATAAATAACTCAAATCCTCTGTCTATAGGGTGGTTTCTATTCTGTTGTATTTCAAGGTGTCACATACAGTACTCTAACCATAGTAAATCCACACTCTCAATTACTTTTTGAAGACATTTTTACCCCCCAATGATTTTAAGGAACACCAGGGTTCAGGAAAATTTAAATTAAATTTCAAATTATTAAAATTATATTTGAATTTAATTAGGCAATTTAATTTTGTGACAAAACATAATTTTTTTTATTTACTTATGCCTATTTATCATCTGCACTCATAATAATTTTAAGATTAACACATTTCAATTTCATGAGGAAATTCCATCAAATTGAGTTGTGTAATCTTTAACAAATCTAAAACAAAAATTTAATATTTTAAGTTTTTCATTAATTTTAAGTGATTATTAAATTTGATTAAAATTTGTAATGAAATTGAAGAGCATACATCTTAAAAATAACACTAAACCTTTATTTTTGAGTGTGAAATGTAAAATGTTTACCTCAACTGTATTTGTATGTACTTTTGTATTTAGATGCACCAATACCACTTTTTATCTTCCAATCCGATTCCGATACCTGAAATCTCAATATCAGCTGATATCTATACCAATCCGATACCAGTGTTGTTTTTCATAATCAGCTTATTTTTATTACATAATTGGATTTATTACCTTTAACTACACTTTATTTAATTATCAATTAATAGCCTATGAGAACAAACTTTATTGTTATCTAGTCTACTGGATAATGTAGCAGCAAAAATGAACAGTAATTCCAGTGAAAGTTTTCAGTAGAAAAGAAGCAACTTGTATCTGGACTTCAAAAGATTCAGATCTCTTTTTTTGTTCACGTAAGTTCTAAGACATCAGTCCACGTTTCGTACACCGTTATTTTTTGGAACTCAGTCAATTTATATATTCCACATGCATACAATAATTTTACTTATTAAACTCAGTCTTGTGATTCACAAAGCTATTGCATGTCTTCAAGTGGCTTTGAATAAAACGCACGAGTCATATGGAGTACTTTAATGGTGCCTCTATGGTTTGACAGTAACAAACACTTGACAGAGGTCAAACATGACTAACACACTGTGATAAGTTCTTTAGCTCGCCTGTGAAGGAAGAAGCGGGGGCCAGGTTAACAATCAACATGAGTCGATTATTTCCTATACTTTTCAGTATATACACAAATGGTTCTGCCTTTCAGCAACACATAAACACATGCATACACACCAACTCTCTCTCCACAGACATCGCTCGGCCATGCCCACATCACCACACACAATAACGTATTTGAATTGGGCTCCTCAGACCGATACCCAATTCCTCTAAAAACGTAAGTGTGGCAAGGAAGAGGGTGGGGCCGGGCCATGATGATGCGCACCTGGCCCCTAATCAGGCTAATCAATCCAATGAGAGGGATGAAGGTCGAGAGAGAGCTACAGGCAGCTGCCCTCTATGTGTTTATGTCTGTCTTTTTGTTTCATTAAATATTACTTTGATACTTCATCCGGTTCTCGCCTCATTTCATTTTTACCATGTCACTGTCCGTATCGAAGATGATACCGATCCGGGTATTGGACTGGTGCATCCTTACCCTTCTTTTATTGTAATTTTTTCAAAATACATGAAAAATTGGGATAAATTTGCATTCTGTCATTAGTATTCTGTGATTTTAAGTGTTTACCATGGTCCATAAAACGAATGTTAATTTATTATATATAATTAAATATAAGCAATTTAGATACACATCTTAAGAGATATACTTCATAAAATTAGCATAGATTTGTTGTGCGTTTGAGGACCTTTTAGATTATTGCACCTTTTTGCACACTAGTCGATTGCCTCACTCTCTCTTTCCTTCTCTTACTTTTTCTTCCTTATTTACCTAGTATCTCATCTCGCTTTGACCCAGTCCCCATTGCATTGGCTGCAGACATGCAGCTGGGTTCCTCTTTCTTCCTCTTAGACCATATCATGTTTTTCATGAATCAGCAACACAAACTACCTCACAGGGCTGCAGGCCTTTTCCAAAAGGACCTGCTTGAATCAAGATTTCTGAACTACTACTTCACATTTCTAAAGATTAAAAAGAGAAAGAAACAAAAAAACATCTAAATGATTAAAACATCTGAACATGTCTTCATTTAATGGTGTTAAATAAAGGAAGATTTCAATAAAAATAAAAAAAAATCACAAAAGGAGGAATTTATTTCTTATCCCCAATTGGATATTTTTAAATATGTTTTGAGAATCAATCAATTTCAATGGATTTGCTGATTTTGTTTAATCACATGACTAACTTTATTTAAATCAGAAAATAATCTGAAATTCACATTTGCTCTTATCAAGACAGTTCCGTTTAGCACACTGCAATTAACTTCATCTAAATAAACATTAATGGTTTGCTTAAAATGTGCTCATAGCCCTTTAAGAAACTCCATGATGTCCAAGCATGTGATACTTCAACACACTGGCTGTGGTGCAAAACCAAGTTAGCTGGCTACCTAGATAGTGTTATTAGGTGTCATGGGCGCGTGCTAAGTTCCGCGTTGCGAGCACGTTTGGCATCATATGCACGTGCAATATTTTTTTGGAAATCAGATGAGTTTAGCAAACTCAAAATGCAGCTATTGCGCTTACATATGCTATCTAGATAGTCAGATCACTAGGTTTTGAGAACACCGCCATTTTAAAGCGGATGGTGGTGTTACGTAAAATCCATGGCAAAAAGTGTTTGTGTCAGTTCTACATGAGTCTGCTCTATTCCAGGTGTTCTCCTCGGGATGACAGTAGAATGTGAGCTCGCTTTTCCATGTAGTTAAAAGATCAACCCGAAGTCAGAGACTACATCGGATAACATCAGTGTGTGGCGAATAAAGGCTGTCAATTAAATCCGCTGCACACAACACAAGGTAAGAAAAATTGTACATTTTGAAGAACGGAGGTTTCTATGGCATTTGGATTTTCTGTACGCGTACGTTTTTCAGCACAAGAGGCTACTTATTTAGCGCGGTGTCCTCCAATTTTATGTTATTTTGTCTTTATTGCAATATTGCACATTGTTAATTAATTTAGAGGTCAATTAATTTCCTTAATTATTCACGAGAAAGATTTATAAGGTTAAATAAAGTCTAATTAGGCCTATGCATCTTTTTCGTTTCCTAAAATTAATCACAATGGCGATGTATCTTTGCATCACATTCCGTCGCGACGCAACACAATTAGAACGCTCCGATTAGGGGTCCGTTCACGCCAAACGCGTGTTTTCGTTCGTCCGCTCTGTTTTTCAATTGCTTTTCTTTGTAATCCTTCGCTAAACGGACTGCTAAACGAATGTTGCGCCGTGTTTAGTTGTTTTTCCAGTGTCTTGGAAAACTTTAACTTTTAAAAATGCGTCTCGTGACACCTGCTTTCTACTCTATTCTTGGCGATGTGTCTTGGTTTTTTCCTGTTTACAATGTTATCAACTCATCTTTTCGAGCCCACTCGCTGACAGGATATACAGCTGCGCCGATTATAATGAGAGCATTCTAGTATGTCGCGTCGCAAACATAGTGCATAGAGTGTACATGCATCTGATCTTTTGTTAGCAATCTTTTGCATAGACACTGGTGGTTGTTCCCTGTTGAAAACACTAGAACATCAACTTGAATCTGACATTTTTGCCTTGTTCACCCTATCTTACGTCAAGAGCCCCTTTTTTAAGCAAGTGAAGTTTGTTTGGTATGTGATGTGCTGTAGGCTGTATCACTGATACATGTCTGAGACTGATGTTTGTCCGCTACCTCCTTCAAAGCTTTATCTTGGCTCTTTATATGGTTCAGTGTTGAATGCCATGAATGCCTTCCATAAGAAGGGTAAATTGTTGCCCTCTATGTGACTTTTGAGAATTTAGGTGCTCTACAGTTTCCTAGAATTTTTTTCTCATGTAAAAAAAGATACCTGAAGTTATAACATGATTATGAATGTGTAATAACATGTTATACATGAAGAAGGTCACTGTTCAATAACTGACTGGTTTCAGTGAATAGGATTATTATTTTTTGAACAGATCATTTGGAACAGTCACATTTTCAGTTTAGGCTACATGGTTGTGCATTAAGTCAAGTCAGTTTTATTTGTATAGCGCTTTTCACAACACATATAGTTTAAAAGCAGCTGTACAGGAAATCATGCATTAATAAAAACAACAAAAAAATGAAACTGTAATATCTATAATGTCTTACAGTGTTCATTGTGTAGTTTGATTAAGTATGATTGTAAAATGTGTATAGAAATTGAATAATAATTGTATTTATAACCCCAGTGAGCAAGCCGAAGGTGACTGTGGCAAGGAACAAAAATCTCCATAAGATGTTGGTTAATGGAGAAAAGGTTTTAAGTAAGCGTTAAATTCCAGTGTTTATAAAATAAAAAGGTTTAATGACTAATGTCTTTGAAGTCCATCCTGGATCAACTGCAGAAGTTCACATAGATGCATTGTCCTTTGTAAGTTGTCTGATGAAGGCTTTTGTTGGCAATTAATTGATAGTCTATGTATTCGATTATATGAGTGTAGTCCATCAATAGACAAAGGTGATGTAGGCAGAGATCAATGATGAGGTTCATTGCAGTTCAACCTGAAGGCCATTTTGGTGAGGTTCGGTGGGGTCCATCCTAAGTCCAAAGTTTTGGCAGTGGCATATGAAGCATCCAATGTCTTAAAGTTGGAGTTGGCATCAGTTTATCCTCTGAAGTCAAAAAAGTGAAGTGATGTCTGGCTAGAACCGGCAGTAGTTTGTCATCATCTCTCAGCGACACGTACCAGTGGAGTCCATCACCAAGCAGGAATGGAGCTGGATCTGTCAGGCTCTGGTAACCTCTGGATATGAATCCTGAGGTTGAGACATGGAAACAAATAGAATAATATTAGCGTAGAGTCCATTCAGTTTTATGCAGAGTTATAGATCATGATCACTGTTTCTTGTTCCGGCAGAACCAGACATAGTTTAGGAGCCAAATATTGAAAGGATCTACCTCCTTTTGTGAATTTTGATATTCTTGGCATTATAAACAAGCCAGAATTTTGCGATCGTAATGAATGTGATGGAATATAGTGTGGTAGAAGGTCACTTAAGTACTGTGGAGCTAGACCATTCAAAGCTTTGTACGTAGTTAACAGAATTTTAAAATGAATACAAAATTACAGGTAGCCAATGTAACGAAGATAAAATGGGGCTAATATGATCATATTTCTTGGTTCTAGTCAGCAGTCTGACAGCTGCATTTTGAACCAATTTAATTTTTTTATTGAACTCCCAGTAATGCATTACAATAATCTAGTCTTGAATGAATGCATTAATTCGTTTTTCAGCATCAGCAACAGAAAGCATGTGCTGTAACTTAGTAATATTTATGAGGTGGAAGAATGCTGTTCTACGAACATTGGACATTTGATTTTCAAAGGACAGATTGGTATCAAATATATCACCAAAGTTCTTCTCTGTAGAAGACGACATAACATTACAAGTTTTTGGTCCAACAAGTAGTATCTCTGTTTTGTCGGAATTGAGATGAAGGACATTTCTGGCCATCCAAACTTTGATTTCATTGATACACTGCTATTTTCACACTGTGAATTTTTGTTTGGTTTTGCAGACATATAAAGTTGTGTATCGTCTGCATAACTGTGGAAACTTATTCCACGATTCCTGATAATATCTCCCAGGGGAAGCATGTATAAGGAGAAAAGCAGAGGCCCTAAAACTGATCCCTGTGGCACCCAATATTTTACTTTTGTTTGATTTGACAAATCCTTGTTTACATAAAGTGCTAGCGGTCTGATAAATAGGACCTAAACCATGCTAATGCAACATAATTCTCCAGCCTATTCAAGAGAATGTCGTGATCTATGGTGTCGAAGGCATCACTAAGATAAAAAAGCACTAGAAGAGAAATGCAGCCGCGATCAGATGATAAAAGCAAGTCATTTGTATCTCTGATAAGTGTAGTCTCTGTACTGTAATGGGGCCTAAATCCTGATGGAAATTATTCATATATTCAATTTATCTGTAGAAATGAACATATTTGTGAGGATACTAGTCATGTTATAGTCATACATGCCAGTTGTCCAGGATCAAGCTGTGGCTTCTTAATATCAGTTTGATAACTGCCATTTTAAAGTTTCTTGGGACATGTCCTAAGGATAGCGAGCAGTTAATAATATTAAGAAGAGGTTCTGAGATTACAGGAGATACCTCTTTTAAGAGCTTATTTGCTTATATTGGATCTAAAATACATGTTGTGGCTTTAGTTGTTTTGATAAGTTTTGTTAGCACTTCATGACCTATGACAGTGAAGGATTAAAGTTGCTTGTGAGAACAATTATGAGACACTGTTTTCTGAGGTATTGTGACAGATGATTGCATAATTCCAATTTTATTTCTGATTTTTTCAATTTTATCAGTAAAGAAATGTATGAAGTCATTACTAATGTGCTGCGATGGAATATTTGGTTCTGTCAATGCTTTATTCCTAACCAATTTAGCCACAGTAATGAATAAACATCTAGGATTGTTGTGCTTACTTTCTATGAGTTTGCTAAAATATTCTGACCTGGCAGCTTTTAATGCTGGTCTGTAGCTACAGACACTATCCTTCCATGCACCGCGAAATACCTCTAATTATGTATTCTTCCACTTTTGCTTCATTTTCCGAGCTGCTCTCTTGAGAGCCTTAGTGTGATAATTGTACCATGATGGAAGGCTTTTTTCTTTAATCATAGGGGGCCAACAATATCAAGATTGTATTTATAGAAGACTGTATTTATATTTTCTGTTATTACATCAAGTTCTTCTAGGCTTTTTGGCTTACTGAGTATGTGATACAATTCTGGAAGGTTATTAGTGAAGTTATCTTTATTGGTCGAAAGAATAGTTCTACCTGAACGATAGCATGGTGGAAATTAAGTGACATTAGCTGATAGCAGCTGAACAGCATACAAGAGATGAGGTAATGATCTGAGATGTTATCACTCTGTGGTATAATTCTATAGTATCAACATCAACTCCATATGACAGAATTAAATCTAGCGTATAATTATTGCGATGAGTTTGTAATGTCACGTTTTGTCTGACTCCAGAGAGTTGAGAATATCAATAAATGCTAATCCCAATGTGTAATTTTCATTATCTACGTGAATGTTGAATTCACCAACAATTAAAGCTCTATCCACAGTAAATGCAAGATCAGATATAAAATGTTCAAATTCACCAAGGAAACCAGAGTAAGGCCCGGGTGATCTATATACTGTAGCAAGGGCAACAGATGACAGAGATTTTTATTTATATCCGACGATGTCATATTAAGCATTATTAGTTCAAAAGACTTAATCTTATATCATGTCCTCTGAGTAACACCCATTAATGGGAAATTGTTTTGTTATTTTTATCAATATTTAATCCCCTTTTTTTTTTTTTTTACTATAAATTGTCCTCCCTGCCCAGTGGGTGGCGATATTCAAGAAGAATGTGAAATGCCAAAAATAAAAGAAGAAAGGGGATAGTAAAAAAGGAGTTAAATATTTATGTGTTTTTCACCCACACTTATCATATCACTTCTGAAGACATGGATTAAACCACTGGAGTCTTATGTACTACATTTATGCTGCCTTTATGTGCTTTTGGAGCTTCACATTTTTGGTATCCATTCACTTGCATTGGGAGGACTAACAGAGCTGAAATATTCTTCTAAAATCTTCATTTGTGTTCAGCAAATGAAGTAAGTCATTCACATCTGGCATGGCATGTGGGTGAGTAAATGTAAAGAGAATTTTCATTTTGGGGTGAACTATCCCTTTAAGATTTGCTCTATAATGCTTATTTATTCATAGTATTCTTCAATAGTTTTTACATTAGCACGTACATTTATTTATAGCATAGGTTAGTTTGGTCAGTTAGCTAACTTTGTTTTTCCATGTTAGTTATCCATTTGAACATATACACACAGTATACAACTAATTTTATGCTTTCCAATTAGGACTGCATTCCTGAATTATGTTTTGTTACGTAGTTCAAGATGCAGTGTGGCTTAATACACATTCATTTATATTGGGTTGTTCATGTTAAGTGCCTAAACTGAGAAAAATTAGAAAAGATAGGCTGACAGTCAGAATTTATGTTTTATTATTTTTGTATTGGTTTTGTTTGACCTAAATGTCCACATAAAAGTAAATGTGATCTGTAGGTTTACTAAAGTGCATTTAAGGCAATGTTTTGAAATCTTCAATGATCTCCTACCATCCATCCAAAACGGTGGTTTGATTAAACCAACACTGTAAAATGTAACCTTAGGTCTAAATGTCACTATCAAGTCAGGGCATAAATAGCACACAAGCCTGCTGAATATAAAGTGACAGTAATTATGCTATTACGTAGATGGAAAGCTTGAAGTTGAAACCAAAGGGAAATTAAGCCAGCAGCGTGGACAAAGATTATAGAGGGTTTCATTGGGGGTTCAGGATCCATAATAAATAGTGGTCCTCTTGATCATTACCTTCCCTGTAAATATTAGCATTGGCAAATATTTCTGTAATTTCTTAAAAGTAAGTTTGAGTAAGTGAAATATTATAGACTTCAAAGGAACTATTTTAGTGTGTACTATACTCACTGCTAATAGTTTTATTATATAAAAAGGATTATATGAGACCCTCTTAAAACAACAGAGTATTCAACATCCCATTTAATCTTTTTTTCAGTTACACAAAATATAGATTTTAAAGGAGGAAAGTCCGTTTTAAATGTAAACATTTTGCCTCTTGCTACCTGGGGTGATTTTATATATATATATATTTAAAGAAATATCAAACGGAATGTGTAGATGGAAAACATTTTCCATTGCACTTGTCACAGTTTTCTATTCAAATGCGCTTAGATCAGTCTCACACAGAATTTGCATAACTCATATTTAACATGAATTATCACCTCCTGGGAAAAAGAAATCCATCAAACATGTATGCATGATTAGGATATCTTTGCTGAGCAGATCATCAGCAATATCCCATTACAGAGAGCAGTTTATGTGCAGCAAATTTACTTTTAGATTAATGGTCCATAACCACGTTTACCAAATTTGTACAGCATGGAGTGAAATGGGACTACGACTTCTCCAGTTGTTTTACACTAAATCGAAAAATTGACATGGTCAAATAGATTTGAAAAGGCAAAGCTGTAATGATTACACAAGGATTTGTTTTGTATCATATTGTTAGGATAGATTACAAGTGGGGGTACATTAAATACACCAGTTTATCTTTAGTGCATTGATTATTTTGCTGATATGCACCAGATACCAGAGCCTCTATTGATTTTACACAATTTATTTGCTGACCTGCCAGAACAGAACCAAAGTCACTAACAGAATTTGAACCAAGCAGAGCTTTCAAATACCTGTGGCATTATCCTTTTTGTTCTATAAATAATGAATGAATCATACAAATAATCCTAAATAATAATAGTAATAATCTTACCAGATTTATTAAAATAGGGGTGGGCGATATGACCAAAATCTTATATCACGATAATGATATATATCACTATGTAGTTTATATATTAAATAACCATGTTGTTATGCCTATATTTGAAAACCCCAGTCATTGAATTAAATACTTTATAAATGAAAACTATTTCTTCTTATATGATTTTGTCTTTATTTGGAATTTGACAAACATAGAGTAAAAAAAAAAAAAATCAATTGGTGGTAATCAGAAATTTGTAATCAACCTTAACACAATGCTCAGTTTTACATTTTAATCTGATGTTGTTGACTAGTATTATTCCTAAACAATTAATTTGGCTCTTAATGGTTTAAATCATCTATGTAGACAATATTTGAATATCTGAAAGCAAAGCTTTGTTTTCTAATATCTAAAATCATTTGAACTGAATTGTATTAAGGGTGAAGATGTGTAGTTTAAAAAATCAGTTGGCACATAATTGTTGGCGCATGACACATTGTTTGAGGTGTTTTCCTCTTCAGTGTTGGTTAGAATGTCAGGCTCTCTCGTGACTTCCACCAAAGCACTTTAAGGTAAAAAATTCAGTAGAATTCAAATGGGTCACGCAAGTTTTGAAACCGGGTTGAGTAGTGCAAGTGTATGTGGAGCCCAATCAAGAGCAGTTTTTGTTGTTGTTGTAATGTTCATTTATCTTTTCTTCTGCTGTCTTCCTCCTTATCCTGCATTAATAATACATTTTTTGCAATTAGTTCTTTGAATTATTATGTGTAATAAAATGTGTACAAAATGTCAGCTGACTAATCAGTGATGACTAATCACTGTTTTCCCTTGTAGCCAGTGAAAGCTGTTCATTCAAATAATGAAATCATATACAGGCACAATATCTAAACTGTGACACTAAGGTACAGTATAGGGAACAAATGTGTCATTTTCATTAATATAACTTTGGTTGAAGATATCAGTGTTATGTGAATTATAAACTCAGAAAGGCTCACATGAAATCCCTCACCTCCCATCCTTTCACCTCAAATGAAATCCCCAAAGGCAAGAAATTCTTCAGGCTACATCAAAAGTACTTTGATTACATAGTATTTGTATTTGAATGAGGACACTATGTAATGTTCTTCATTACCTCCAGGACTGAGGTAAACTGAGGACCTCCCTGAAATTTTCAATTCGCACATATGTTCGAAGAAGAAGAGTTGTTTCATGTGGCTTATCTTAAACACATCAAACACAATCTGGTCAAAAAAAGCAGCAGCTGTGAAATTTACTAGTCTTTTCAGAGAGAGAGTGGGGTAAGAGTGGCCACTGAAACCAGATTCATCTGTTTGCGGGTTTGCAGCTGTGGTCAATGCCAAGGGGTTGAAGCTCTATATTATCACTGTTAAAATGTTTACACTAAAGGACAGTAAAGCCTGTTCGTGAGCCACACAAAATTTTCCCAAGTGGTTGAGAGACCTCGGGCTTCCACTGATACTTGTGAAGCACACGGTCTTCAAAATCACAGATGGCAACACCCAGTGTGCGAGAACACGACATTCAGCCTCTGTTGTTTGTACTGGTCGTTATTACACAGCTGGAAACCCAGTCAATCTTTTGTTGATTTTTTTCTCAAAATGCTGAAAGCTTTTTAAGGACTTGACAGTCCTGTTAAATCTTAACAGGATTTGTCATAAACTGTATTCTGAGAGAAAATATCCCTAACGCTTCCCTGGGCATGTTGCCCTACATCTCTCACGCCTTTGTAGACACACTTTAACAACTAACAAGAGTTAGACTTCCTGTCTTCTGCCAGTTCAGTGGTGGCAAACTGTCATCTGAGAGGCTGAACTAACAAAGGCAAACAAATTAACATGCTCGGTATATCCAAACTGGCCATTTCTCCTCTCCTTCTCTTTTTATAATCAATTTAAAGACTGCAAATTATGCAACTCTTTGGGGATTTGTTAAATGTGTGTGTAGTGCCTTGCATGTGGATTCTATATTCACATTTATTTGGCTATGCACTGTGAATTTGATGACAG
The DNA here is from genome assembly GCF_025860055.1 of Xyrauchen texanus. NCBI lineage: Eukaryota > Metazoa > Chordata > Actinopteri > Cypriniformes > Catostomidae > Xyrauchen > Xyrauchen texanus. The sequence goes on along the minus strand of NC_068297.1, from coordinate 22,157,620 downwards.
AAGTTTGAAAGCACTTTTAATGGAAATTTGTTAAAAAAACATCTGCCCCCAGTGGCCGAAGCTGTTAGTGTTGTTAAACGAATAGGCACTTGTGAGTAGGGCTGGGCGATATGATGATATTTATTGAGGCGATGATATAAAGTGTCAGACGATAGAGATTTTGAAATATCGAGTATATTGCGATATGTAAATTTCCATGTGCGCTGTATATTTTTCAGTTGGCAGGGCTTCACGTGAGACTTAGGGTGAAATTAATTGCGGCCGGTAAAAGCACCGGTATGCACGCATTCATTTAGTGCCCAATTCACTAAAGGAATTATGCAGATCCGGCAACGGAACAAATGCGGCCACAAACTCATTGCTGAACACAATAGGCCTTTTTCCACCTACAGTCCTGGTACTTATCCCTTAGTAACGATGTAGATGAGAACTCTTAAGAGGAACGGAACTCCCGTGGACACTTTTCCACTCTTGCATTCCGACTCACAATAGAAACCCTCGTAGTGACAACATCTAGTATCAACCATTTTTATTTTGCCATTATTTGCACAAGTCATTCAGTAGCAACAACAGCAAAAAATCTAAATTAACACCAACAGAGGATGCTGGGATTGGAGCAATGCTTTTGTTTGTTTAGGGCTCTTTTATACAACTCAGGCTGCATCGGAAAACAGGCAGCTGCCTTATCAGGTAACTGTTTAAACAACAGCAGTTTTGGATGAATGGAACTCTCTGGACAGTTTAAAAGGCACCTTTTTTCATCCTAATTTAATCCATCCTTAAACAGCCTCCGAAGGCAGCATTTTATTCAGGTTACAGTTTAAACTGAGCTCATGAGCCGCGCATGCAATGCTCCGTGCGGCACCCGGAGTGAACTCAGCAGACAGCATGTGAAAATGCACTATAAACCTATTGTGACGAGGTGGAGGGCGTGGCTGGGCCGTGAGGGTGCACGCCTGGCACTGAGTTGCCCAAATCAGCTGGAGAGAGATATAAGGAAGACCGGGGATGCCAAAGAGAGAGAGAGAGAAAGAGAGAGAGAGACACACACGGCAGTGTGTGAGTGTGTGTGTGTGTGTGTGTGTGTGTGTGTGTGTGTGTGTGTGTGTGTGTGTGTGTGTAGTTGTCAGTGTGAAGCAGTGTGTTATTGTGAGCAACTGAAAAGTGCAACAATAAATGTCTGTGTACTGTTCAATCCGGTCCCAGCTTCCTCCTTCCCACACAACAACAAACCTATTTATCAACACAATCTTTTACAATAAAGGCTTTTATCACTCAACATAAATTACTGCACTGAAATACTCACTCATTGACTTAAAAAAGATGCCTTGATGCAAGTTAATAACACAGTAACAGGCACGCAATACTTTCTGTTAAGGGAATTATAAAATTAGCGCAATACTCTGAATAGTAGGCTAGCAACTAGTTTGTGTAAATATGGCAGCTGTGGTGCACCTCTCCTTTTTCAATGCTTTGTGAGTCATAGGTTTTTGACCAGTCATGGACTGCAGCACCTCCCACAGTCTGCCACAGTCCCTATATGCCCCCAAAAGTACCTACCCCTGGGTAGGAGCTAAAATGTCCCCTTAAACGGCTTCGAGGAGCTATAGTTCCTCAGGTGTGAAAGCGATGAAAAGCACTAGTCCCTGGGAAAAGCACCTTTAATGGGCATGGTAATTTTGGCCTAATTTACACATGCAACGATCTTGTGAGGCGATTCTGAGTGATATGTAGCTGAAGATGCTGCAGACTACCATGATCTGACAAACTCTGCTGTGCAGTGTCACTGTGACTATAACATGCCAAAAATGCACATGGCAACACTGCACATCTGTACTTCTCCATCATTTGATCATTATTTTATCAAGAATTGCTGATATGATCGATAGAAACGTCAAGAAATTGAAAAAGAGATGCAACATCTTTGGTGTTAGTTCACAAAAGCCGACACGGAGCAGAAAAATGCAATCTGCAAACCGTGTCGTGCAAAGATAATCACTTGTGGCAATATAAGCAATATGTTTCACCACTTCAAAATGAAGCATGCTAAAGAAAATGATGAAAGCCAAAAGATGCACTCTGCATTAATTCATTTCTTCTCAGTCATTGTTTTGATGTTTTATTTTTTGCAAGAAGTGTTTATTTTTATTTGCTATTTAATTTCTGCAAGAAATGCTCGTTTCATTGGGTATTTTTTATTGTGTATTATTATTATCTATTTTCTATGTTGCATTCTTTTGAGAAGATCTTAATGAAAGTTTATAATAATAATAAAAATAATATTCAACAACATATCAGACTGAAATGTGGCATCATGTGAAATTGAGCATTATAGGTGGATTTAAAACCTTTCAAATAAAGGGAGGATTATATTAGTAGTTTAATTTATAAAGTTTTTAATTCACTGACTGGATTTTCCAAAAATAGGCATTACAGTATGTTTTTTTTAATATATTAACCAATTTTTGAGTTTACAGAAAAATTATTATATTGTGATTCATACTGTTATCGTGACATAAAATTACTCTTTTCGTGAAATAAGGTTTTGGTCATACCGCCCACCCCTTCTTGTGAGCTCCAGTTTCTGGGTGAAATGTCCACAGAGTTGCTCCACAAGCGAGTTGTATTTTTAGTTGTTAATTATGTAATACAGTCAAGAGGAATGCATATCAGAATCAGAATCATCTTTATTGCCAAGTATGCTTATGCTTGGAAGCTTCCAGTGCACAAACAATACAACAAGACAGAGATAATAATTAAAAAAGAATAAAAAATAAAAAGTAAATATAAAATATAAGTATATATAGAAATACACAATAAGACATATATATATATATATATATATATATATATATATATATATATATATATATATATATATATATATATATATATATGTTAACTTATATACAGATGGAAGAGAATGTATGGCAGAAGAGGTAGATGTGTTGGATGAATATAAATAGACTAAGCTGTGTATTGCACATAATTGTTGCTCAATGGGGCAGTTTTAACTGTTCATGAGATGGATAGCCTTCGGGAAAAAAAACTGTTCCGGTTCCTGAAGGTGCCTTGTCCTGAAGGTGATTTTTCCAGCCCTTTTCCTCACTCTAGAAGTGTACAGTTCTTCAACAGTTCCTCTCAGCAGTCCAAACTGTCCTTTGTATTCTTCTGATGTCTGATTTCGTAGCTGAACCAAACCAGACATATAAACAAGATATATTATTAACTCTACACCCTAATCCCAAACTCAACCTTAAACCAAACCATCAGTGGAGAAATTGTTTTTATTATAGAGTGAAAATGCAACCTCAGAATCACCCTCAACATTATTTGTATGAAAGCAATTACTGCCTGGTTTCCATAGGACCAGAACCTGTGTCTTTTGGTTGCTCACGCAACCTGCTATCAGTAGAGCTAGAGGAAAAAGTTAATATGTTTAAGTTGATGCAAATATTTCTGATGAGGGATGACGCTTGTCAGTAATCCAGAAAATGGGGTCGATTTCAGGGGACATGAACATTTGAAACAAACATGTCGATATCCCATGTGAGCATGTTGCAGCAGAATGCAGCAGGTCTTTTGTGGAGTGCTAAATATGGTTTGGTGACTCTACTAGGAATTTAGAGAGTGAGTTTGGTTGATGTGTGCTGTATGAATGGAACAGCAACAAGCTGTCTGTCACCAAATTGACAAGCTGGATGATATAAGGACATTTCATGGGTTTTTCTTTCTTGTCAGTTTCTAATTGTAGTGCTGCCAAGCTCTCTCAGGTCATTAAAAATGGCAGAAAATATTGCTATTGTTTGGTGATGTTAGAAAATATTGGGTATTGGAGTGAGACAAAACACCTGCAAGTGTTAAAGTGGCATTTAAAACCTGAATCCTGAACTACTGCCCCACCAGATTTTCTCGACGCATGCATGTGCCACCCATTGACTCTACTTATAGAGTATTGTAAAGAAGCTGTAGTGGGCATGCATCAAACGTGTTAGTATTCACTCACGGTCAGAAGAGTATACTCACAAACTTAAAGAGGCAATACAAAGTTTTGATATTTACAATCATTATCTGTCATTAGATTAAGGGAATGATATTGGCTACCTAATCATAAAGACCATATTGAATCTACTACTGTCTGCTGTTGTATGTACAGGACAATTTGAAAATCACACCTGTTAGTCAATACAGATATCAATCCCAAACATTGACTGTGTAAACAGCCTTGGAGCGCGTACACTTACATTGAAGCTTGCTTATTTTTTATATCAGTAATGATGAGGGGGAGTTGGAGAGCTAGACAGCATCCCTTTATTACAACTCTTCAGCTTTTCTTATTTGCCTATTAGAGTGTAATTGTATAATAATAATGAGATTTGATTCCATTAAATATTATTGGACTTTACATCAAGTTCTTCTCATGTGAAATCTTCTATTTGTTTTTCTATTGTTCACTTTGACTCTGTGCTTGTTCTTATACACAGATAACATAAGAGCATAGGTTATAATGTTATCATGTCAGCTTGATTGTGCATGATGTATTATCTCGATGTAGCTAGATGTATTTGCTCTAGATGAATTAGATGCATTAGCACAGACAACATCATTTTGGCCTTTGTCCTTGTGTTAATGGAAGATGAAAGTGTTGGCTATTGAGGAAGATCTTTTGGTGTTCCATCTCAGAAGACCAGCCAGAGTATCTTGTTTCCTCAAGCATCTTGACATGTGGAGTGGTGGTGGCGTAGTGAGGTTAAGCACTAAACTGTTAAGCAGAAGGTTGTCACAGCCACCACAGTCTTTGAGCAAGGCACTTAACTCCAGGTTGCTCCAGGGGGATTGTCCCTTTAATAAGGGCTCTGTAAGTCGCTTTAGATAAAAGCGTCTGCCAAATGCATAAAAAAATCTTGACTATACAACTGCTGAATAGGGAGCAACAGTGAAAAGGAAAGGCTCACTTGTTTCTCAATATGTTACTAGTGTGTTTTTTTCCCCACATGTGTGTCTTTAATTGGTTTGTCGATTTATCATCATTTTGGAACTCAAATCATCTATAGAAATTGGCATTAATGAACAATGATAATGTTTAATAGTAAAAATAAATAAATAAAACACTGAAAAAAGGTGTATTTTTGCTAAATGCTTTCGTCATCAATGCGAGAACCATTGGCAGCTGTTTAGCACTGTCCCCAGGCAGCAGATCTTAAAGGTCCTAAAAACGGAGAACAATGTTCTTTTTTCTTTTCTGGGGATTTAATCGATTAATCTGAAATTGGCTTTCTCCTTACTCAGATTATTTTATGCAAAATTGATTATTGGCCAGCCTCTAATGCAACCTTAATTAAGTCATTACACCCTGTGCATCTTTTGAATTTTATATGTTTTTATTTTTTTTTTATGCTTATGCAACTTTATCCCCATAAATGCATATATCGTTCTAAAAAGAACTAAGTGAAATCTAGATGCTTATTATTTACTTAATAATTATTTAATTAATAATTAACATATTTAAATGGTTGAAATATATTTGTAAAAATTCCAGCCTGATCTCATTAATATACGTAGCTATTTGTAAGTTCATATTTGTAACATTTAAACGTACATGTTTGCATGTTTGTATAGACACTAAAACGTAGAATATTGACATTTGAATGCATCTAAAACTTAAATATTTGTACTTATTTACAGCTTTAGAATTGTTAAATATTGACGAATCCATTACAAATTTGAATACATGAATCGATTATAAATATTTTCCTTTACATTTTTACTGTTTTATACATATTTTAGATATCTATTTGATTTTATTTATTTTACTTTATTCAGTACAAAAGTAGTCCTGAAAAGGTTGATGCTCTGTATCCGATGTGCTCCCTCACAGCATACAAATTGTGTGAGGTAAAGAGTGGGATTTAAATTCTTCACTTTAAATCTTCTCCTGATGTAATCCATACCTCTAGCTGTGATACCTCACTCAAACATATCAAGGCTCGACATTAAGCATTGTCATGAGCTAGTCCTCCAGACAAGTAAATTGGTCGTTCACTTGTCTGAGTAAAAACGTTACTTGTCTCGAGAGAAAAAAGGACATTTAAGTTACATGCTCAAGGAACATGTCAAAGTTTATCTTGTATATTTTTCTCAAATTATGACCGATGCCCAACTTGAGATGCAATCAACTCAATTCTGTGCAACAGAAATGTAAACTGCACTGGGTAGGGGAGGAGGCTATTGTCATAAGATAAATATTTTATTTTATGTATGTAGTCAAATAAAGAAAAGCCTCCATCACCATCATTAACAGCTGGTATGCTCATAGTTCTATGGAATGAGATCTATTTTTTCATCATGTTATTGCAGCAAGATCTACCATGTACAATAAAGGCTATACATTATCACAATACCAACATTTCAGGAGTCTGTAGTGAAATTTGACAATTCTCAATACCAGCATCAAAACCACAACAAATAATAAAACAAACTAACATGTTAATTATGGAAGAATGTTTTCAAGTTCTTAAGTAATTATTCAAGACTAGTAAACAGTCAGTAATAGAGATGTCCCGAAATCGGACGATATTCGTCTTAAGTCCGGGATCACCGATCGGGCCTAGATTTAGGGCCGATCTTATTTGCAGCATGCAGGCAATCACACATACACTGCTCCTCTAATGACTGAGTGCTTGCTCAGCCCTTGATGCATGACAGAATGACTTATGGAGGGTGAGTTGTTGGCAGTTCTAAGCATTCACAAATGTAAACTTTCAGACATGATGTAATTGAGATGAATATGCTGGTTTGTTTTTAAAAATGTGTAAGAATTGCATGTGTATTGATATTAATTGGCACCTTTTCTAGAGTCGTTACGGTAGTTATTTGGACTTGTTGCACAGTGAACAGGAAGAGGATATAGAGGCTGCTAACAGGTTTAAAAACAAATGAAACAACAAATAAACATTCAAATACATGATACATGATGCGAGTTGTTTTGAGTGATAGGGACTGTTTGAGCAATCATGAGCGCTTTTAGCTTCACTCTCTTTAACATGAGCTCTCTCTGTGTCAATCACTTCAGGTGCTCTCAACATCTCATCAGTCTCTCATCCCAATTTAAATCAGATTAATGTTGGTCACAATACCACTAATAATAAATACAACCGTTTAAACTTCAATAACGACACTGCGTCTTCATGCATTTGCTTAATAATTAGTGATTTGTGTTACAGCAAAACTCAAAGACAGTAAACAGTCCATAGATATTAATGATTTCTCACTGGAGCAGTTTTAGAGCTTGCTATGAATATATTTTTCTTATTTTTGAATGTGTCTCTGCGGTGTGTGATGCTTTCATGGTTTTTGGTTGTCTGGTTGTCAGTATGTCACAATGACATTTTGATATTGACAACAGAACTATTAATAACTGTTTCATTGTTGTTGAACTTGGGCCTGTTCAAGTGTAACTGTTTAAGACACTTTTAAGTGGAATTGCGAAATTTTGAATGAGTTTTTTTAGAATAAATTTTTGTTGTGACTATTCAAGTCAAGCTGGTTACACCATTTGTAAGTGTATGTAAGATTTCTATTCATCCATACAGAACTCAATGGATTTGTGATTTATTTTTGTACCTGAATATTAAAGTTAAAATAAGCTATTACACCATTCTAGTAGAAGTTGATTTTATATGTGAGTTTTATAAAAATGCTAGCTGCACTAAGTTATATCTAGGCAAATACAAGTATTGGATTGGGACTCAGTATTGGCAGATAATTAATATTTAAATATCGGATTGGGATCGGGGGTCAAAAAAGCTGATCGCATCCCTAATGACAAACTACAGCATCAGGTCTATTAGATTACATTTATATTCACAAGTCTGACATTATAATATGAATCTGCTTTTTACGTTCACTTTAGACATCACTCTCTGTGTTTACATGAATAACTCACCAAGATGGGGATTTTGGCGGAATTTTGTGATGTATTTGACCATCCAGGTGCTCATTTTCATAACACACACGCATGTTCAGCACACTAGATTGCAAGCAAATTATAAAATTGCACACTCTGGATTATTTTCAACAGCAGAATAAGAATATGAACTTTCTAAGTGACACAGGCCTAGGCTATCACAAATATAGCTGGCTATTTGTTTTGTTATTGACGTTTTAATCAGTCTGCTTGTCCGGTCAGGCAAGTTAAATTCTCTTTCACTTGCCCCTTCAAAAATCCACTTGTCCCAGACAAGCGTTAATGTTGAGCTTTGCATATACATAGCAGAATACGGCATGTCGCAAACGGTCACGAGACACTTGAGAGCCAATGAGCATTCGACACCACTGCTGTAAAATCACTGGTCATAATGTTTTTTGAGGCTGCAATTTTTTAATTTTGAAAATGAAACCAACGCATGTTGATGGTTACGGCAGGCATGATGGCATGGTGGTGGATGGAGATCGTTGAATAAAAGGCTTGAATTTGGGTCTGTTCTTCACAGAAAGTATTTTGATTATTGGTAACAAGTTGTATTATTGGTATATGGTGCTTTTTGTGGTTTATTTATTTTTTTTGGCCTATTCAGAAACTCCTTTTGTGTCCCATAGCAAACTAGTTTTTTTTTCATTTTAACATTTTATTGTTTAGTCTTGGTTAAAATGATATAATCCTTTAAAATGTTGTAAAGGGCAGCAGAAACGGTTTCATTAAAAAACATTTTAATGAAACCGTTAAAATGTCATATTATAATGTCAACTGCATTACAAAAAGATTATAAATTAAATGTAATTAACTGATTAATTCTATGAATTATTCAATATTAATACATTCAAAATAAACATTTGTACGTTTCTATTGGTGTTAATATATAAAAGATAGTTTATCAGTTTAGATGCTGTCAATACCTCAATATTGACGTTTCATTGTAAATTCAGAAGAGTTTCACACACATTGAAAATGAAGCAGGGGTTTAGGGTGAAAGTGTAAACAGCCTGTTTAACAGTTATATGAGCAATTTCCATGTTTGGTGGCAAAATATTAAACATCTCAACAGCTCTACACATAAACAGTGTACTTTTACATATAGATACATATAAGTGTACTTACATATCTTTACAAAAAAACTTTGTTATAAACTTTAAAATGAGAACCTTATGTACTCTATTGCTATAGGCCTATTACTCTAAGCAGCTGAATTTTAAAAATTCAGTTCACATGGTCAAACACACCTTCATTGAGGAATACCTTGAGTGTCTGATCAAAAGACCAATTCATGTAGAAATTATAGTCAAAAAGTAGACAGTTGTATCATTTTTGATCCATATATGCATTTTAGGGTCAATATCTAATTTATTTATTTGTTACTTTTTAAAGGCCAATGTGAAGATTAATATATATATATACAGCTTTTTAAGTGCAAATGTAGAAATATAAAAACAATGTAGTGCTTTGCCGCTTTTTCCTGGAACAACAAAATGCTGAAGAACTGGAGTCTAACAAACCAAAAATAACACATAACACAAATTTCTAATGTGGGTGCCACTTTACACTACTGATTATATAGTCACTACAAATCTTGCAAAGATGGGAAAGATGTCAGAGAGGAGCAGCTGCCTCAATTTTAGGGAATATAATGCTTCACTTAAGTGTTTAGTGAGTCGCTAAACTGGCAGAAGGCCGCACTGTGGTCAGTGAACTCTTGAGGAATGTGTCAGTGCTGGTATCAGACTGTGCTGCTGCACTCTTGGTGTTATGACTCAGTTTAACATTAGTGCCTTTTCAGCCTCTTCTCTGGAAATCTTTTCAAACGTCACTGTGCAAATGAACAGAATGGGACAGCCAGTGTGCTCACTGCCACCTGAACTTACTGTATAGTACAAAGCATCTTTGTTATGCTCATAAGTTGTATCTCCCTGTGCAGTATCATGTGGAATTAAATTAGATCATTTAAAGAAGAATCTTTGGAACTACAGTAACTGGATTAAAATACAATAAATGAAAAACTGCTCACTAATAGTTTATTTACATTGTCACAATTTGTTATACCAACGGATGTAGGCTACTAATATCCAGGACTTGATTTATACCCAAAGGGAAATTCAAATATATTTTCCCTCTTGCCTTTATCAAAAACATATAGCTTTATCTATAGCTATTCTGATCTATCAAAATCATTGAGCTCTTGTTAAATCAGGCTGTATTATGTAAAATAAATGGACTATTTTAAAAAAAATTCTAGTCTAAGTTTAAACTCCTAAACGATTGCATAAACACCATGTTCATGAGAAAGGTTAAGGCTAATCTGCAGGGATAACATCTTTACATTGAGGTTTATGCTATATGTGCGTGTCAGCAAAAAAATTAGCTCAAGAGACTTTCTTTAAATGTTTCTTACTTCTGTTCATTTGTTTACAATTTGGGAGTTATTGACCCCAAAAGAAGGAACTGATTCTGAACACCTGAAACGAGTCGTTAGTAATTCCAGACTTATTGTACTAACCTGGTAATTTGGTAAAAAAAAAAAACACGCCTCTGGTCTTCACTGGCTGCTCGTGAACAGGTTTGACCCGCCCTCAAACACTACACTAAGTGGTAGACCAATCACAACAGACTGAGACATCTGACCAATCAGAGCAGAGTAGACTCTCTGAAAGGAGGAGTTTAGAATGAATGCTTTAGAACGGATCATTGAATGAGTCGTTCCCTTTCAAAAAGCTACACTTATGATGCTGCGCTGAATTAGCGCTTTGGGAACAACTTTAGGTGTGACCAGCTGTGAATATGTGTAACACATCAATGAAAATTGACCGGAATTTATAGCCTCTGCCGGTGACATCATTGGATGCACCTGTAGCAGGGCTATAAATAGATGCGTCACAGGTGCATCGTCAGATCTTTTGTCTTCAGATCACTCTGTGTGTGTGTGTGCGCTTCATGAGCCTGTCAGAAACGTTCTACTTTCCTCTGTTAGGAGGCAGCGCACAGAAACCTTTCCCTTTCTCTTTCTCTTTTCTTAAAAAAGAATGAAAGAATGACTGATAAACAAAGCAAGCGGTGTGTGTTCTCATGTTTACGCTCTATGGCTGAAACAGACTCACACCAATTTTGTTTTTTGTGTTTGGGGGAAGAGCATGCTGCTCTTGCGTTGCGGCAGGGCAGGTGCAGGCACTGCGATCTGTTTACAGTCACAATGCTTCACACTTGTCTCGCTTACTTCCAAGAGCCAGCGCCCTCACTTTCATCGTGGGGCTCTCTATCGTTCGCTCTCTCCCCAGATCTAGCTGATCCTTCTCGTAAGCCTGAAGCGCGCCTCGGTGCCTCTTCGGTTCACGAGGGGACGCTGAACCTCTGTACATTCCACGCACAATAATAAATCGGCTGAGGAATTACTCTAGGTGGTTACTCGGGCTGTGGCCAGACTATAGATAGTCCAACAAGAGACCACCCCAAATGCTCCAAACTAGAAGACAGATTTCTGTCTGGTGGCCAAAAATAAAAAAAATAAAAAAGAGGAACGCTATATCAGTCCCTTCATTTCTTCTATGACCTCCATAACGAGCATTCTCATTCATGGAGGAATCCTTATACTTCCTGTGTCTTTGTGCCCTCATCGTGGGTGCTGAGGCTCGGGGGTATTCGGTGATGCCGCCGGTAGAAGAGACACTTGCGGGTAATCTCTCGCCTGGCTCGGCATCATCGCTAAAGAGACCCACTCTCCCCACAAAGCTGTGAAGGACCACTTCTATGCTTGTGGGGAAGGCTTATCATGCAGCAGGTCAGGCTGGTGCTGCCCTGCACACTATGGCAGTGTTACAGGCATACCAGGCTAATCTGTTGAAGTTTTCGGTGATGCCGCAGGTAGAGGAGACACTTGTGGGTTATCTCTCGCCTGGCTCGGCATCATCGCTAAAGAGACCCACTCTTCCCACAAAGCTGTGCAGGACCACCTCCACGCTTGTGGGGAAGGCTTATCAGGCAGCAGGTCAGGCTGGTGCTGCCCTGCACACTATGGCAGTGTTACAGGCGTACTAGGCTAATCTGTTGAAGGACCTGAGTGCAGACACCACGGTCGAAGACGAGGCTTTCTCTGAGCTTCGTCGAGCCACGGATTTGTCTCCCTGCACGACCAAGCAGATGGCCGGTCCAAGCAGACCAACCATTGGCTGGTCTATGTCTGCTTTAGTCGGCATGGAGAGACACTAATGGCTTAACCTATTGGGCATCAATGACAAGGGCAAAACTTTCCTTCTCGATGCCCCGGTTTCGCCTTCTGGCTTATTTGGTGACGATATGAATATAGCCAGGTTCCAGGAGGCAAAAAGTCACGAGGAAGCCTTAGGGCAATTCCTTCTTTGCCACACTCAGGGGAGGGGCCGTCGGCCACCCAGTCCCGCCCCGGTCCTTCTAGACGGGAGGTTCAGAAACAGAGTGTGGTGAGTCGTGCTCCCCCTCGTAATGACTGGGGACAGGCTCTTCACCCTCAGTAGCCCCCAAAACAAGACCTCAGGGGAGTAATTTCTAAAAAGAGAAAACCCTGATGGCCTTGCACCCAGCCTTGTGGGGGTAGCCCTCCTCGGGACGGGGTGCGTGTATCATCCACTTCGACCCTCCCGGTACCCCCACGAAACCTCTCCATTCCCACCGCCTCTAGTGTTTTGGGAGTTAGAGGCATCCAACGAAATGCTGGGTATACCGCTGCTTCCTGCCTTAGTCCAGGACGCGGAACACTCGACATCTCCTCAACAGGAAGTGTCAAAATTAATACCCATCTCAGACAACCTGGCAGTGTGGAAACTTCTGCCAGGTATTTCTATGTGGGTCCTAAGAACAGTAGAAAATGGCTACAGAATTAAATTCGCTCGCCTCCCTCCATGTTTCAGTGGCGTGGATTCCACTACCGTGAAACCGGAGCAGGCATGTCTACTGTGGAAAGAACTGCAAAATCTAAAGGGGCCATAGAACATGTTCCCCTTCCAGAGAACGAGTCAGGTTTTTACAGCAAATATTTCCTGGTTCCCAAGAAGGGTAGGGGGTTGCGTCCAATCTTAGATCTTCGAGGCTTGAATCACTCAGTCAAGGCGTTCAGGTTCAAGATGCTAACTGTCAAGACGGTTGTATTACAAATCTAACATTACGATTGGTTGGTCACGATCGATCTCATGGAGGTTATCAAGACCATTTTAAGTGCTAGGGCTCCCTCTACCAGAAGAATCTACGCCAATAAATGGGGTGTCTTTGAAAAATGGTGCAGTGCAAATAATGCAGATCCAGTTAACTGCCAGATTGTTTCAGTTCTGGACTTTCTGCAGGAAAGATTGTCAGCAGGCATATGCCCCGCCACTCTCAGGGTCTATGTGGCTGCCATTTCAGCTTGCCAAGCCTTGATGGACGGGGTGCAGTTGGGGAGACATCATCTACTTGCTCACTTCATTCGTGGAGCTATGCAACTGAGGCCTCCTGCTAGGACCAGGACCCCTTCATGGAACTTAGCAATAGTCCTTGAGTGTCTGGTTGAGACCCCCTTCGAACTTCTGGAGTCAGCTTCTGATAAACTTCTGACTCTCAAGATGTTTTTTCTTATGGCAATTACCTCTCTAAAGAGAATTGGGGATCTACAGGCTCTGTCTGTCTTGCCAGCCTGTTTAGATTTTGCCCCAGGAATGGCTAAAGTGATGTTGCACCCTCATTCTGACTACCTGCCTAAGGTGCCTTTCTCGACCTTACATCCGGTTACTCTCGAAGCCTTCTGCTCCCCGCTTTTTACAATGCCGGAGCAGGAAAGACTTCACATACTTTGTCCAGTCCGTGCCCTTCAGACTTATGTTCACCGCACTAGCCAGTGGCGTAAGTAAGGGCAACTATTAGTTTGCCATTGTGGCCACAATAGGGGGGCGGCAGACACCAAGCAGGCTGTCGCATTGGGTTAGGGACGCTATTACCCTGGCCTACGAGGCACGCGGTCAAGCTTCGCCAGTAGGTATCAGGGCTCACTCTACCAGAGGGGTCGCCTCCTCTAAAACCTTGGCTAGAGGTGTCCCTCTGCAGCATTTTTGTGATGCGGCAGGCTGGTCCTCTCCGCACACATTCATTAGATTTTATAGTTTGGATGTTCGTGCCACTCCGGGCTCTTATGTCCTTGAGTCGACATCACAAGCTCATGTCTGAGACCTCTCGCACTCTTGTGAGCACACTACACAACCGTAAGGGGTCCGGACATCCACAGTGCGGCGGCGTGGGTATTCTCGTTCCCAAATCGCTAATTCAGCGCAGCATCATAAGTGTAGCTTTTTGAAAGGGAACGTCTCAGGTTACTTGACTCTAAACCTTGTTCCCTGATAAAAGCGGAACGAGATGCTGCGCTTCATTGCCGCACTGGGATGCCCCAGGACTGTTCCTCAGACAAAATACCTGCCGATGCACCTGTGACGCATCTATTTATAGCCCTGCTACAGGTGCATCCAATGATGTCACCGGCAGAGGCTATAAATTCCGGTCAATTTTCATTGACGTGTTACACACATATTCACAGCTGGTCACACCTAAAGTTGTTCCCAAAGTGCTAATTCAGTGCAGCATCTCGTTCTGCTTTTATCAGGGAACAAGTGTTACAGTCAAGTGACCCAAGACGTTTTTGACACAGGGAAAAAAAGTTAATGCTGCAGTTTAAATTATGAGCAAATTAAAGTGTTTTTTGACCTTGGATGCATGTAAATCTTTTGTATGAGACCTTTAAAACAAAATTAGGCATGTTTAAAAACCATAATAGGTGCTTTTTAAGAGTCACCAGAATAAGAAGGACATTTGAGGTCACTGAAGACAGACATTTGCCTTGCTTTTACATGATTAATTCATAAAGCAGTTAGCCTCAGTTTCAGATTTTTAAAGGTTTTTCCACTCAAGATACTAATGGGCTCAAATGCTCAATATTCATATAAATAATTATTATATTTCCAACTACTTTGTTGCTAAGGTTGATGACGTCATAGTTTGGGCAATGTTTGCCCTTCTGCAACACAAAATTTGTGTTTTTATTATTGTCTTAAACTGGTCTGTAGGATGGGCAGTCATTTTATGCACTTTTCCTTAAACATCTCGATTTGATACTCTCCCAAATCAGAGACACTGCAGACTCAGAAGAAGAATCTTTGAGCATGTAAAAATTCTTGTTAATTTCCTTTTGTATGTCTTAAGTCCTGGCCACAAGCAGGTTTTGTGAAGATTTGCAAGTGCTTATCCGTTTGATCGGTGTAGCTTATTGGTGTAAGTATGGTGTGTTCATTTTTGTGTGAAATTAAACATGTCATATTTCCTGAGGGTATAATACAAAATCTTAATTTAAGTGGAAAATTAAGATTTTAAGTATTAAGGTTTCTTTTGAGATAAGATTTGTATTTGCAGTATCTTATTCTTTTAAACCTGTAGAAGTTATATTGGCTTTTATTGTACAGGAGGATTATACTGCAATTGTGGATTACTCAACTCAACAAGCTCTTAAGCATAAACTATCAAACTTGGTATGTATAGCTTCATATATCCAGTTGTGTATTCATCACTAAGTGTATGGTTGTTCTGGTTTGTTATGTGGCCAAACCCTTTACGGACATCACTCCATGTCTTCATAACAGTAAAAAACGCTGGTGTTTTTAAGCTTCAGTTATTAAATGCTATAGCTTAAACCTATGATCAAATGTCATCAACTATGGCAAAAAAAGTAGTGGTATGATAATATTCAATTCAAAATAGTGACAGCCTATGCGTTTTATACCAAAACATTATTTGCTAGCCACCAGTTATTTTAATTAAATTATAGTTCACCCAAAAAAAGAAGATTCTCTCATCACTTATCTCACCCTAATTCCATCCCAGATGCATGACTTTCTTTCTTGTGCAGAACACAAACAAAGACTTTTTGAAAAATATCTCTGCTCAGTTGGTCAATTGAATGCAAGTGAATGGTATCCAGAACTTTGAAGCTAGAAAAAGCACATAAATGCATCATAAAAGCAATCCATACAACTCTGTGGGAAAATCCATGTCTTCAGAAGCAATATTATAGGTGTGGGTAAGAAACAGATCAGTTTTTAAGTTCTTTTTTTTACTATAAATTCTCCTCTCTTCCCAGTAGGTGGCAATATGCACAAAGAATGCGAATCGCCAAAAACAAAAGAAGAACCCGTAAGAGAGAAGAGAGCTCTTAGGAGGGCTGGTTTAAGTAAAAAAGGACTTCATTATTGATCTGTTTCTCACCCACACCTATCATATTTCTTCCGAAGATATGGATTTAACCACAGGAGTTGTATGGATTATTTTTACGCTGACTTTATGTGCTTCTTGAAGCTTCAGAGTTCTGGTAACCATTCATTTGCATTGAACTGGCCAACAGAGTTGAGTCTTCTAAAAATATTTGTTTGTATTAAGCAGAAGAAAGAAAGTTGTTAAATAAATAAATAATACAATTATATATATTTATATTATAACAAAAGCTGTTAAACAAATGCCATTGTTAATATAAATGTGGGTCTGTCATCCTCTTTATGCAACAACTTTCAATCTCAAACCAATGTGAATCCAATACAGCCTAGTTTGCAAATGAGAGATCTTAGGTAAATTCTTAAAATAAACGTCAGTAAGGGTAGGACAATATGATTTTGAGGAACACTTGTCTGTGTAAAATTTTGTCTATATTTTAGGGGTGCCAAATCAATATTTAGTTGAAATTACCATGTTGATTTTTAAACCCTACAATAGGATTACAGTGATTGCATGTCTTTTACAGTGATTTTGTTTATTAGCCGTATGTACTTGTTTATACATGCATCTCACATTAACGAGTCGAGGACCAGGCTTAAGAGTGACAGGCATCCTCTTGACTTGCTTTAAAGGGAAGGTCAAAATCAACCAGTTTGGATTTATATGTGGGAGATCCAACTAGCTGGATTTGGAATAAAGAGTTCAATATTTTTGAGTAAACTATAATCTCTTTCCATCTTAGAACGTGTACCTGGACAGCTCTGTTAACCTCATGCAAACTTCACCACCCTACAATTATTCCATTATCTATTTGCTGAGTATCACTGGTTGTCCAAGGCAGCCCATTATGTAATAGCTGTTGATCCAAGGCACTTACTGCATGAAGCCAACCACTGACCAACAGTGAGCTTTAATGAGCTATACCTTGATCCGGCTCTCTGCATGTCATTTATGCATTTATCATCATAACTCAACTACCTGAGTGAAACCAACGAGACCTCGTCCCAGCGCAACAGCGGCTGTCGCGAATGCAGCGCATGAATATTATCTCGAGCAGCACGCTACTTCGGAAGTAGGTCACCGATTAAACGTGTCTTGTCAGCTGTGCGTTACTCTCGTTTCGTTTCACTGTTGAACATTGATATTATTATAACAGCCCAACAACAAGAACCTCGTTGCTCGCGGAATGCGATTCTTTTATTGGGAATACAGCGGAGCGAGTGGATGACGAGGTAAAGGAAGGTTTACTCATCTGTTTTATCTTGGTTTTGGGTATGCGCTGCCTCTCTGTCTCTTTGGCGGAGAAATAGCCTGAAACATGACATGATCCGCAATCATTGCGATATTAATTCGGTTCGAGAATCGCTTTTGAGTTAGACTAGAGAAACTGTTCTTTTATCGTGCTCAGGATAGCATCGCGAGCTCGGAAGGGTGAACGCGTGTGTTCTCCGCTTGACGGTTGGTGGTTTAGTGTACATTTCAGAGCTGGTATTAATGGTCGGGTTTGAGTTTAACGTGCATGTTCAGTCGAGGTATGCGGTGGCAGAAATCGCAGATCGAAGAGCGCTGTTTTGAAGCAAATTGTGTGTGTGTGTGTGTGTGTGTGTGTGTGTGTGTGTGTGTGTGTGTGTGTTTGGGTGGTTTACAAGGACATTTTTTTTAGGTTACAAACTGGTAATTACAAGGCCATTATGCTATAAATGTGGTTTGTGAGGACATTTTTAATGTCCCCGTAATTCAAATCGCTTAAAAAAACGTACCAAATTATGTTTTTTAAAATGTTAAAATGCAGAAAGTTTTTGTGAGGTTTAGGGGTAGGGTTAAGGATAGCCGCACCAACGTGTGTGTGTGTGTGTGAGTGAGTGAGAGACGCCCTATGAGCCGCGCGAGCTCGTCTCATCATCATCATCATCATCATCATCATCATCATACACCTTCAGCACGCGCTTTCCGCTTTTATCCAGGATTACTATAATCACGCTGTAAAAGACGGTCTGCGCTGCATTTCTCTCAAGCGTGTTTCCTTCTTTCTTTTTCAGTCTTTCAGATCCACACCTCCCCTTCCCCATATCTGCAGTGGAGGAAAAAGAACAACATACTGAACAGTGAGTGAGTTGGAGGTGAATTTCGAATTGCATGGAGATCCGAGCAACTTTCCGTGTCAGATAACGCGTGAAACCCGCATTTTCGCTCATCATAGCGTTTTGGGAATCATGCACCGAATCATTTATTTCTCTTTAACATTTTTGTTTTAAGTCTGAAACGCCAGATGGCAACACGGTTATTGGCCAGTAAGTCATGTGTTAATACCTCAACCCCAAAAACGGAATGGTGGTCAATGCTGGGCAAGAGTCAGATTCTCTTCACCATTCTAGAAAGTGAGCCTCTAATTTCCCACAAATTCGAGACCCTGGAGTCAGCAATTCATCCTCCAGCCATATTCACTTGAGAGTTTGGATTGTCACTCAATTGGATGTGACCAGCAGTAGTCTATTATTTGATGAGCACCACTTCCAGATCAGTAACTTGTGACATTCACAGAATTGCAGACTGCTGATTTACTATTTGAAAGTCCCTTTGCAATGTAATGTAAAGCTTAATTTGTGAATACACATTGTCGGATTGACTAACAGTAATTATCTATCCTTAAAAAGCATAATCAGACAGAAGTGGTGTGACAGTTTAATTTTATTTGATATTTGGTTATTTTACTTTTGAATGTTGGTCAGTCTTCTCTGTTCGAAATAGTAATTTTTGTGGTTAGTTTAACTACAGAATGCAGTGTTTTCCCTAGGATTTCTTTCAGCAGTGGTGCTGTTGTGCGCGCGTCCACAAGCCCACAACGCTGGACCCATATTAATGCATGTTGGTCAAAGAATAGATTAAAACAGCGGTGTCAAACTCAGTTTCAGCCTGGGCCACATCAGAGTTTATTTGTGCCCTCAAAGGGTCTTTTGAAAATGTGGCACCAGCACCTGCTTTGGTAGCACCCATGCAAATAATATTACATGTTATGTGCATTGAAATGCACATTTGACAGTACAGCATTGATTTTGATGTTGGGATGCAGCTGAAAATGATAAAATTAACAACTGTAACATCTGTGGAAAAAATTAGCATTACATTTTTTATGGCTGAATTGAAATATTCTGACAATGTGAATAAGTTGGGTCTTCTTTATTGATTCCTTTCATCAGGCTGCTACTAATTAAAATACAGTCATGTCTTGGAATTTCTGAAGGTAAACAAAACAACTTTACATTTTCAGAGAGCATTAAAAGAGTACAGATTTTACACAGATGGAAAACTGATAGTATGGTCCATAATTATGAAAATGCACCATAGTTCTTCCATAGTTTTACTTTTAACAATGATATATGTTGGCATGCTGAGTGACTCCAGCCAAGTCTCCTAAGCAACCAAATTGGTCCAGTTGCTAGGGAGGGTAGAGTCACATGGGTAACATCCTTGTGGTCGCTATAATGTGTGGTTCTTGCTCTCAGTGGGGCACATGATGAGTTGTGCCTGGATGCCAAGGAGAACAGCGTGGACTTCGATAACACGCTCAACAAGCCACGTGATAAGATCTGTGGATTGACGATCTCAGACAATTAGGCAACTGAAATTCGTCCTCTACCACCCGGATTGAGGCGAGGCACTATGCCACCATGAGGACTTAAAGAGCATTTGGCAATTGGGCATTCCAAATTGGTGAGAAAAGGAAAAAAAAAAATAAACAAATTCTGATATTTGTAATAGTTAATGTTAACCATAGGTAAAACAGTACAGTTAGTGTTACTACAGTAAATCCAAGGTAAATATTTGTAAGCGTTGTGATCTGTGAATTGAAAAGCCTTCTAATTTATGTTTTCTTTGTCAGTGCCATTTAGAATGTGGGGGCTGTTTGTTTTAAATTAGTTTCATCACAGAGACATAAGAGTTTTGCAACATATACTTCTGTACAGTATTCAAACGGGTTTCGCAATCCCCGCTGCGCATCTCACTGGTTCATAAGCACATTTTAAAAAGTCTGTGCGGTTGAGACCAGTCCAGCACCTGCCCTGCCCTCGCACTGCTATGATTAAGCCGTGTTGATAATTGACCAGTGTTGCGCTGCTTTATTTCCGCTATTGAAGCAAGCAAAATGCGCTCCAAAAACATGCAGATAACAGGGGAAGGCTCATTTATATTCACAAGGGAAGCGCTAACTTATTGTTCAGTGAAATGTTGTAATCCCCTTCCATCCTACATTTAAAAAATGAGCTTGCGGGCCACTTGAAATGAAGCGAGTTTGATACGTGTTGTTATGTGGTGACGTCACTGTAAGTAAGTGCTTGTATTTGTGTGTGTGTGTGTGGTGGGGTCTCTTTCGCAGTGTAGAAAGTGCACAGCTGACTGGGGCTGACAAACGTTGCAAATGTTGCTACAAGAATTTTAAATTATCCATGTGAAATCCCAACAGCGATGCTCATAAATCAGCAGTGGCACACGTGCATATTGGGGAAACACTGGAATGATTCCCCCACTTTATCTGGCATGGTTGAATGAATTCAAGTGGTAGAAACCAGGAGCACAGATGAAGAGGATTGTTACTGAAATGAGAGAATGCTGCACTTGCCAAATATGGTAGATGCATTTCTGTGTCCATATTTTAGAGTTTTGGAATGTGCAAAAAAATCTTTCTTACACGGATGCTGAATGTGCGTTGTTCATTGTAAAGGAGAGTGCTACATCTGAGGTTGACTGATGGTTATGATGACCTCTTTTACTGGACAGATGGAGTATCAAATACAGCAGCTGTCAAACTTAATAACCGAGCACATTAAAAAATGAATCCATTCACACAATCCAAGCAAGAAAATTACATATATTCAAAGTTCTTCTCTTTTATATTGAAACACAGTAATAATAATTATACACAACATAAAACCCAAATTCATGGTTAAAAATTTTGTTATTCATAGAAAAGATGTCCATATCGATGTTAAAAGTCTTTTACAAGAAATAGTGTGTAGGTAAACTGCAGAGTCATCCGGGAAGACTCAAGGATTTTGTTCCATTTATAGGAAGATCTAGTGATCTTCAGAACTTGTCAATAGGTCAAAGCAGTTAGTGTAAGATTTCATATGGAGCCCAGTTAATGTAGTATGTCTCCATTTGTGTTCACCTCCAATTTGACTTAACTTCAAATTAATAAATATGTCCTTGGGCAAAATGTTGGACATGTTGACAGGGTCGAATGCTATTTCGAATGTGATCTGAAAGGTCTGCTCATCCAACGTGATCTCATGAGAACTCATATGTCTTCTTACATAAAATTTGGTTCTGGCATGCGTACATTCTCTTACGTTTGTATAGACACTGAAACGTACAATATTGATGTATTGACTGCATGTAAACATCATCATTTTACGTATTAAAACCTATTGAAACGTACAAAAGTCTATGTATACTGTTTGATTTGAATATTAAATAATTCATAGAATTAATCAGATTATTATTATTATTACATTAATTTATAATCAATGAGATTAGTTAAATGCCATCACGTTTATTTAATGCAGTTGACATTATAATATGACATTTTGGTGGTTTCATTCAGTTCTGCTGCCCTATACAACATTTTTAAAGTATTATATCACTTTAACCAAGACTAAACTTTAAAAGGAATAAAATCTGTGTAATTGTTTAATCATTTATTAAGCTTTTAATTTTATTTTTGTTTGCCATGGGACACAAAAGCCAGAATATGCACACAAAAAAAAACTAAATAAACCACAAAAAGTACCAAAAAAAAACAACAATAAAATGAATCCATACATTTGTAAACTATAAGCCAAATCTTCAGTCTGCTTTCTGTGAAGAACAGACCCAAATTCAATCCTTTTATTCAACAATCTCCGTCTCCATCTGCCACATGCCGTCGTGCCTGCCCTAACCATCAACATGCGTTGGTTTCTTTTCAAAATTAAAAAATTGCAGTCTCAAGCATTACGACCAGCAATTTTACAGCAGTGATGTCGAATGCTCATTGGCTCTCAAGTGTCTCGTTACCATTTGCGACATGCCGTATTCTGCGATGTATATGTTTGAATGAGATATGACAGGGCAGTTATGGAGTGCATCAGGAGATATACAGCGATTAATAATTAAAATTCTACACTCCACCTCACACAATGATATTGTATGTTGTAAGGGAGCACATCGGAATCAGCGCATCACCCTTTGGACTACTTTTGTACTGAAATTTGCCATTTTTTGGAATAAATTATTAAATGTATAAATACAATTATTTAAATGTATAAGCCTTTAACGTAAACATGCTTAATGAATGGTTATGGTTAAGTTTAGGAGTAGATGTGGGATTAGTGGCTGTAAATATATATATAAATCAATATATTTTAGCAAAAATTATTGCTACTGTACATTAATCTACTTGTTACATGTTTAGAGTTTGGTGTAGGGTTAAGGGATCTAAAATATCTTTAAAACAGTAAAAATGTACAATTATATTTATAATCGATTCGCAAATCCAAATATAGTTGTAATGGATTTGTCAATATTTTATGTTTCTAAAGCTGAAAATTCATGACAATGACATGACGGTTTTACGCACACCAGCTCCAGACACTCACAACTCTCCTGTTACTAAATCTAAGATCACAACAACAGCATATCTGGGTTCTGTGAAACATAGCAAAATGTATGTTACCAACCTATCGAGAAAAAAAAGAGCAACTTCTGCATCCGTCTTCAAGCCTTTTACCTTTCTGAGGTCTCTCCAGATGTTAACACGGCTCCTAGCCCTCGATTTATCATAATCCTTCTTTTTTAGTTTATATTCAGCTGACCATTTTCTCTTGGTCTGTTTCTAGGCGATTTGTCCTCCTTAAAGTTTAGAAAATTCACATCAGCCAGATTTGCCATCCCTTTTCTAATTAATTTCCCTCTCGCTGTGCCCTCACCCCCCCATCCTGAGCATGCGGAAGAACCACCCCCTGTTGCTGATTGGCTGGCGTAGTGTTGTGTGGATCAGTCTGATACACTTTGTTTTTGTCCCATTTACAGAGCCAGGGCTGTGTACAAATACTAGATTTTGTTTTCAGACCAACCACTGAATGGACAGCTAGCAGACTGTGAGGAGATATTTGCAGAATATGGCAAAAGGTGTATTGGATTAGAATTACTGAGTGCACCTTTAATGTGAGTTAAGAATGTGCTTTTGTTTTAGTGTTTTGTTTACTGAGACCAGTTACTCTGAAACATAGAAGACATGTAGAGACATGGAGAATAAAGTTATTATTAACATTTCTTTCGAAGTTGTATAATTCATTATTAGTGATTTGAAACAAAGTACAGCACAAAAAGGCAGAATTACCAAACTATTGGTAAGAATCAGATATTGGTATTGACGCACAATGTTTACAATATATATGAGGGTGCATCCTTAATTGATTTCTCATTGCGTCTGTGACATGCCAACTGAATAGGCACACTTCAAAGCAGAATAAACGTTTTTGTGAATTTGAGAAAGCTACCACCTCCTAAAAGTCCTTATCCTTTAAGAATTATAAAAACGTAGAGTTTCATCAGGAGTGCAACAATATGAAGTGGCACTTAAGACACTATTAGAAAAGGACTCACCATTGTCAAGCAACATCTTAAATGATGCAGAACGTCAGATTAAACATGAATTACTGAACTGAGTTTTAAACAATCAATCATAGTAAACACATAGTCATAATAATGTTTTATTGGTTCTCTTAAATGTTTTTGCAATTTCATCCTCATACAGTTGAAAAACAAGTATGGCAGTGTACAAGATGTATTTATTATTAATATGATAAATTCTTGAGCCCTTATTTACTAGAGGAATTTTCAGACCAAAATAGCTTTCAAAAGTTTTTATAACAAGGAATTGTTTATCAGGGTAGTGATATTTGTTAAACACGAGTGAACAGAATAAGTAAAAATGTCAGAAGTGTTCCTAGCTTGTTAACATAAAACATTAAAAGAGCTCAAAGATGATTTATACATTTTACTTATTCAGGTTGAAGGATTTTTGTTTTAAAAAGGACAAGACAACAGATGCTCATTAAATAATCAAATACCCCAACCCCCCACACCCCCCACACATGCTGTTTAGTAACTGTTTTTGCCCCTGCCCAATTACATTTCTTGAAAATGTTGCTTGTCCAGCAACCTGATTAAGATGGTACATAAGGCCACATTCATGCTGGTCACTCAGCATTAGTTTACATAGTCAGCCAATTTGATCTTAATTAGCAA
The DNA here is from genome assembly GCF_025860055.1 of Xyrauchen texanus. Taxonomy (NCBI): domain Eukaryota; kingdom Metazoa; phylum Chordata; class Actinopteri; order Cypriniformes; family Catostomidae; genus Xyrauchen; species Xyrauchen texanus. Next base: position 22,133,091 of record NC_068297.1, on the reverse strand, counting down.
TGGTTATGGAAGTCACAATGGTTCCTGTATATTCTACTTTATATCGTTAGAGCTTCCATGGAAATTTAACATGCTTTTTTATTTCTTTTATAGGGTTTGCATGTCAGAATGTGATGACCCATGCACATCAGAGGAACTCTTTATATGGATATAAGAGTGAATCTGTGGACCAGGTGACCTGTCAGACACATGTTGAAACTATGGACAGAACTTGGCCAGAGTGCCCAATGCAAAAGAAGGCTAAAAAATGTTTCGCCAAAAGAGGAAAAAGTAAGGAAATAAAGAACACAGAGAGAGACCGGAAGCTGTACCCCCTCAGGGGAAGGCATGGATTGGGCAAAGTGGGCACGCTTAACTGCAGTGTTGTACTAATGCGCTTGGATGAGAGTGGAACTTGTAAGAACAGAATGAAGTCCTTGCACAAGAGTGAAGGGAAGCAGGTGAAGGAAATGCAGGGAAAGGTGAAAATCTGCAAGTGTCGCAAGAAAGACTGTAAATCATGCCGTTCAGCGCCTAAACCAAAAAGGAAAGTGAAACCAGATAAATCTGCCTTATACACAGAATTCATCCTAGAACCTCGCCAGAGGCGGCTGGCCTCTCTGAATGCTGAAGCTGTTAACAGTCTGCTATTGGATAGAGAGAACCCACAGCAGACATCAAAACCTTCCAAGAAGCAGCAACAGACAAAAGGGCACAGTTCTCTGTCAGAAGATACAGTAAAAGAAAATGATTGCTCTAGAAAAGGGCAAGACAGCCGTAAACGTGTGTGTACAGGAGATACAGAACAATGTAAACCCCCTAAAAAGGCAAAGACAGAGACAGAGGATATAGATCTCCAGTCTCTTAATAGTCCAACTCCGAAACGTTTAGCAGGATTAAATGCGGCTGCCCTGCTCAAGCTGACCAGTACATCCACGGGAGTGAAACGAAGAGGTAAAACGGACAGTAAACCGAGCAGCGCAGGTACAAGAGGAAAACAACTTCAGGCTAAATCGCGTAAACAGCAGCAAAACTTGTCCTGCAAGTCCAAGCTAAAAGTATCGCAGCAATGCTGCAGGCTCTGTGAGAAGCAAGCCCTCCACTGGGATGGGAGTACAGGAAGCCATGGCTTCATTAGCCCTGGATATCAGTGCAGATCCATGCTTGGCTACCCCCTGAAGCCAGTGAAGGAAGAGAAAACAGAGACTGATGTGAAATCATATTACTGCTGTTCCCAGGAGAGATCAGTGGAGTACTGCCATAGACTAGCCCTGTTCCTTGGTCAGAAAGCCTATCCTGAAACGGATGAACATTCAATAAAGAGGTTTATTCCTTCTCCTCATACCCTGAGTCATCCAGCAATGCCCATTGGTGCCCATCCTTACCCATGTTACTCTGGGTACTATGTCCAAATTGCTCACCATGGCACTCCACCACATCCTGTTAGCTCAAATCCTGGGACCCATGTACCCTCGTCTGTATCCCCACTGACAATGTGCCCCACTGGGGTCCAGAGACCAAAACTGCTGCCCTCTTCAGTGTCCCATCCAACAGGGATCCCTCATCCGGCATACTGTAATTCTGTGGGGACCTGCTGTGGAGATCCATGCAGGCTTAGCAGCTATACCTACAGACCAACGCAACCCATTACTAGCAGGGGCTGCTCATACAATGCAGGATGCTCAAGCTGCATGCACAAAATGGAAACAGGTAGAAAGGAAAATGGGATAAAAGATGAAAGTTTTGCCATTTTGTCAAACTAGTATCTCCATAACATTTACAAGGAGTTCTGCAGTCTTCCTTGTGTGACCATGATTTGAAGTTCAATTACATTTCCTTGCGCCTGATGCATGCGCAGAGCAGGTGTACACGGGCAGTGCACATGTACATGTGCGCATGCGTCAAGCACAAGGAAATGTAATCGAGTTTAAATAATGATCACACCTAGAAGACTGCAGATGTGTTGGACTCTATTGACTTGCATCGCATGGATACAGACTATCTTTGTTTGTTTTCCACAGAAGAAAGAATGTCATATGAGTTTGAGACAGCATAAGGGATAGTAAAATGATGAGAGAATTATCCTTTTGGGGTGAACTATTCCTTTAACTTCCTCTGAAAAAAAAATTAAATGACTATATTTTTCAGCTGACATCACCTACAATAACTATAGCTATTTAGTACTTATTTAAGTTATTAGGCTATTTAGTATTATTTAAGCTATTTATTTATTTTAAGTAACCAATAGTTAACTGTTTAGGCATCATAGGCGTCTTTCATAAATCAGCAGAATATTAGTTAAATGGATCGTTTTCACAGTCTGTGATGACAAGTTTCCACCTTATTTAGCAGCATAAATCTAGCAAATATAAATGTATATTCACAATTTTTTGAAATTATTTAGTGTAAATTTATAATATTATACTTTGTATTGAATTACCCTGGAATTAGTTTTGAAAACAAGATACAACAGATGCAGTGAGGTTTCTAACATTGACTGACAGTAAATTTGCACTTTTCTCTCTTCTGATGTCGTAATCTACTGCTCCCTATTTTTTTTCTTAATTTGTAAAGTTGTGCAAATGTTAAAATGCTATTTTTCTTTTGATGTTGGAGCAAATGGGTAAGCAAAAATTTAATATGTTGTTGTCTCCCTTTCAGCACTATTGAAGGTTACCCTGCAATCGTTTTGTTCCGCATTCCAAAACCCTGAAGTGTGAAAAGGGTCCATTGCTGCATTAAATCCAGTTAATGTTAATATTAATAAAAGTTTCAGAAAAAATTACAAATAACAATAGATTTTAAAAAAATTATAATTACCATTGACGTATTTTGAGAGGCTTTGGAGTGTGAGCCTTACCTTCAACCTCCATTTCTTAGTCAACTTGCCTTCAGGTTTGGCTCCATTCTGGGAATGGAATGCCAATTTGTTTATGATCCAATTATATTCCTGATTGATAAAATCAAGTCCCAGCCCATTACACTTTTGTTAATATGAAATATGTCACATTAGGGAAGTAAAATAGGTTGTTTCAGCATTTCATGTTGACTTCAACTTAATGTTCTTAGTAATTTAATCATTTTTATATGATTTTAAAAGTACCTAGATCTTGCTTTTCAGTCTTATAAAAAATAGATTTGTAAAATGTGGATTCCCTGAATTTCTGAATGTACCTCAGATGGATGAACTGATCCACATCCCTCATTCTACACTTTTTCCCATATCCTAAGCTGTTACCCAGTCTCAGTGGTAGAAGTCATTGGAATGAGCTCAGGTGGACTGACGGTTTTAAAGGTGTACACAACAATTACAGTCACATTTAGAGATGTGAAACCCCCCATTGTGGACGTATCAGGGACTTGAGGGAAAAAAGTATTGGCTTGGATATGAGAGAAATTATATGAAATGTTATTGTGGCTACATGTTCCCTGCAGTCTGTTATCTGCTGGTTTGAATGTGAGTAATTGCCACAGGTGGGGCGGGTGCTGGTTATTTTTGTTGGCAGGAGACTTGAACTGTCTGTTCATTGTGAGGTGGCAGCTGTGGTCTCGCAGCCGCCTGTGAACCCCGGCACAGGCATGGAACTCTGCAGACATGCTGCTGCGTTGATTTTTAACCGCTAATCAGATGGTAATCTGACACTCGTGGGTTTCCTTTTAGGTACAGCATGACTTTATGGTGACAAACAAGGCAGAAGAATTGTATTATTATTTTTAATCCAGTATATTTTCATTGATATGTAGATGTAGGTGCACTAAAAGTGTAATTTTTTAGAAGTGTAAGGCATTTGTTGAAATACACTAGATAAATTGTGTACTCTCACATACACAATCCACTGTTTAATACTGAGTGCACTAGGTGTTCACAGTAAATGCTGAGTATTAGTGGATTTCAAATAGATTTAAAGCTCTATATAGAGTGAATTTTTCCTGCATTGATGCAACGCTTCATGTTTGAGTGAATGTGCAATTACAGCATTTTTCCATACATGCCTGCCCAGTTGAAGCCCCCCTTCTGTAGAGGCCAAGTGAACAGGGTTATCTTAAGTGATGATAGATTTTATTTGCATCGGCAGAATGTGATTGCAATACAAACCCACCTGTCACTTGGGCTTAGTCTGAGGGCTTTTTGATCTGGTCAAAATTGGTGTGTAATTAAGTGTGTAACCTCTAGGTTGATTGATTCCCTACATTGAAGTTGAGATATGTGTGTGGATGCTTTGATAGACCAGTCCTTCACATCTGATATTTTACTCAAGAGGTGCCTGAAGGGGTCTGCCCTGCTGTAGGTTAAAACTAACATCTGGTTAATCATCTATTAAAGCAACATTGCTCTTCCCTCACTGTGGTGAAGTGGCCACTAATATAGTAATTAGCCTAAATAGGACATACGTAATTGAAATTCTATGACTTGTCAGCTGAGTGAATAAATGGTTCCCCTGAACTCCAACATTGTGCTGCTTTGACCGTATATACAGAATGTGAGACCACATTAAATAAGTGGATATGACACTCACAAGCCACTGTCTGGTACTTTCAATGTCATTTAAAATACAATCTGTACTGAATATTAGGTATAGTGCAAGAACTTTACTGCAAGAGGAGGATAGAAAAATATTGTTTAATTCTTTGAATTGCATAATTTATGTTATAACAGAAAGTTCTAGTTTCTCTAAAGGTCAATGTATGAACTGTAAAACTAAAGATTTGCATTCAGAGGCTACATGTTCCATCTTAAAACCTGCCAAACTGTCTATACATTTAATTCCCAAATACTTCTAGGTAGTAAAAACTAAGAATGAGATTAATACACTTCTCTTAGCTTACCTAAACAAATGTAACACGTTTGCAGGCATCCACTGTTTACCTCAAATTTTCTTGAAACTGACTGCCTCCCCATCACTATGGGAACCATGCAGGCAATTGCCAGAAGCTTTCCTAAGGTTGGATCATCTACCATGAAATTTGCCGATCTGTGCTTTAGAAATATCCAAACAAGCCATTAATTTCCTTGGATCACAGTAATTGGATGATAATTGAGTTATAATAATGTTATTATTATAAAATATACATTAGAATCAGTTAAAGTAATCAGTTACATATGGTGAATGTTATGACCAAAATCATATATCATGGCATTGTCAGAGATTAACTTTTTTTTATTCAGGATCAATACATTCTACTCTGCAATTTTCCTTTATGCAAGCATAGTTTTTTATAACCACACAGCTTTTTTTTTAAATTTTTTTTTTTAAACACAGCATGTTATCAATTAATGTCAAATACTTGACAATTAATATAAATTATCATTCTAAACCAATGTGGATGTGTTTTTCAAAACCAAGTACAAAAGTAGCTGCAAATGTTGTATAACATTAATAACAGAATAAATGTTCTGCTAGAATTATCCCCCTTTTTTCCCTTATTTGGAATGCCCAAATCCCACTATTTAGTAGATCCTCGTGGTGTCACGGTTACTCACCTCAATCCGGGTGGCTGAGGACAAGTCTCAGTTGCCTCTGCTTCTGAGACGTCAATCCAAGCATCTTATCACGTGGCTCGTTGTGCATGACACCGTGGCAACTCACAGCATGTGGAGGCTGATGTTACTCTCCGCGATCCACACACAACTTACCACACACCCCATTGACAGCGAGAACCAATAATCGCGACCGTAAGGAGGTTACCCCATGTGACTCTACCCTCCCTAACAAGCGGGCCAATTTGGTTGCTTAGGAGACATGGCTGGAGTCACTCAGCACACCCTGGATTCGAACTCACAACTCCAGGGGTGGTAGTGATCATCTTTACTCGCTGAGCTACCTTGGCTGCTAAACTCAACTAGTTTGACTAAAAATATTTGTATAGTGGTATGATTAATACCAAAATATTTGTATCGCAGTGTGAATACTACCATTTTTTCATACAGTTTTTTTATGTATAGCATTTAACTTTTTAAAGTAATTGTATACAGTGCATCAAAATATTCTTATTTCTTGCATAACTTTGTTGCTAGTAATTTGCCTGTTTTTGAACCATCCAGTTAATTAAATTAGACATATTAAAGGTTCTTTATCTCATTTGATTATTTTCTATTTATTTGAAACTTAATAGAAGTAAACCATAAAATATGTTTACTCATAACAAATAAATAATAGCTCTGGCATTAGTGCAAATACAGCTTTGAACAAAAATGTAACATTTTTGTTAAAAAACCTTAACATGTGGGCTCAGGTAGTAGAGCGGGTCGGCTTCTAATCTGCCACCATTGGTGTACGAGTGTGAGTGTGAATGTGTGTGTGAATGGGTGAATGGGACACAGTGTAAAGCACTTTGGTAACCTCTATGCTATATAAGTGCAGACCATTTACCATGTTTAAAGCCATTGCAAAATAATATGTAAATTCACAATTATTACCACACAAATTAATGCCTGTTGCAACATTGCTTGACATTGTTCATAAATTCTTCCAATTATAATCAACTAAGCTGATTACACTACAAGTGCTCATCTGGGACAGAGTTTGCCAAGTAGACAAATTTTATTGCTTGATTTTTTTATTTTTTTTAATTGTGCTCAGGATATACCAAGGGATAGACAGTATAGCAGAATCACTTATGTTTAGATAGGTTTTGCAAATTTGTACCTTTCTCAATTGACGTGCAGTTCCTGTCACCAAATTCAATACCCTCAAGGTTGTATCTAATTGTGGTTACAGGCTCTTAGCTTTGCTTCTGACCACACAGCAGCTGGCACGCTGACTCATTTATGACTGCATTAGTCTGCAGTGTTGTATTACATGCAATATGGTGTATTACATGTTTTTTATGATTATACATGTTGTGACAGTAGCAATTTAGAAACCAATCATTTCAGTCAACCAATCAATCATGCTTTCTCCACCCCCCTATAGAGGACTATTCTTACCCGCTGGATGACCACAGCTCGTCCATCAGCATGCCTCCTGCCTTGCCTCTGTCCATCTGCCCCATCTCTAACATGTCTCCACCCACCCAGTCAGTGCCCCACCTACAGTCATCGCTTCCCGATCAGCCACAGGTGCAGATTAGAGTGGGTCGGGAGTGCCCTCAGAGGGCCAAGCCGCCCAGTGGCTCTTGTTCAGGAGAGCGGGACTCTGTTATTTGCCACCACATTAAGGATGGCCAGCTGGGAGCAGGCCATGGCAGCACCACTGCCAAGCAGTCTAAGATCAACCGTCGCCGGGCAACAAACGGCTGGCTGCCTGTTGGTGTGGCAACAGAAAAGGAGATATTCATTGTGGTATGTACTTGAGTTGCTCCATCCTGGAATGGTGTCATTATACACTGTGCGCACAATTATTAGGCAAATTGTATTCCTCAGGATTAATTTTATTGTTGAAGAAACACAATGCTCTCAGTCAATCCAAAATGTTATTGAACCTCAAACCTGAATGTTTAACAAAGTAAAAGTGAGTTTTGTCTTTCTCAGGAGAATATATTAGTGTGCACAGTTATTAGTCAACTAAATTACAAAAATTATTTCTCCCGACTCAGTTGTTATTCTAAATTTTTAGAGTAAGTGCAACAAATAAGTAACACAAAATGACAATTAAATAAACTTTTTGGCCTTTCAAAAATATTCAGTGATCAATATAGCCACCCTTCTTTTCAGTAACTGCCAAGAGCCTTCCATCCATGGAGTCTGTCATTTTCTTGGTCTGTTCACGTTTCATTGAAGCAGCAACCACAGCCTACGAAATGCTGTTCAAAGAGGTGTATTGTCTTCCCTCACTGTAAATCTCATGCGTGAAAAGGTCACACAAGTTCTCAATAGGATTTAAGTCAGATAAGGAAGGGGGCCAAGTCATTATTTGGGGATCTTTGAGGCCCTTGATGGCTGGCCAAGCAGCAGAGTACTTGGATGCATGTGATGGAGCATTGTCCTGCATAAAGATCATGGCCTTCTTGAATGCTGAGGACTTCTTCCTGTACCACTGCTTGAAGAAAGTACTTTCCAGAAACTGCCAGTAAGTTTGAGAGTTGAGTTTCAGTCCATCTTCAACTCGAAAAGGTCCAACTACCTCATCCTTAATGATAGCATCCCATAGCAGTACCCCTCCTCCACCTTGCTGGCGCCTGACTCGAAATGCATTAGTGATCCAGCCACGGGCCCATCCATCTGGTCCATCAAGAATCACTCTCATTTCATCTGTCCATAAAACCTTTGAAAAATCTGTCTTCAGGGATTTCTTTGCTCTACTTGTGAATATATTCAGTGGTGCTCATGTTTCAGCCTTCTTGACTTTGGCCATGTCTCTGAGCACTTGACACCTTGTACTTCTGGACACTACAGGTAGGTTGCAGTTCTGGAAAATGGTAGCACTGGAGGATAATGGGTTCCTGGTAGCTTCACGTTTAGTTCTTCTCAAGTCTTTTGCAGTTAATTTGCGCATTTTCTTCTCCTTGCATGATTTGCGCCCCAGTTGACTATTCGCAACAAAACATTTGATTGTCCGGTGGTCACGCCTCAATAGTTTAGCTTTTTCAAGAGTATTGCATCTGTCTGAAAGGCATTTAAAAAAATTTGAGTTTCGGTGTCAGTTAAATCTCTTTGTTGGCCCATTTTACCTGAGGTAATGAAGCTGCCTAATAATTATGCACACCTTGGTATAAGGTGTTAGTCTCTTTCGCCACACCCTCCCTCATTACACAAATACATACCACATGATAATGATTGAATCCAATAAGCATTCAAGTTTATATGGTTTGGAGTTGGAAAATGTGCATGGAAATAATGGTAAGATCAAAATACTCACTTGCCTAATAATAGTGCACACAGTGTAGACTGCTGAGCCTTCAGTATTTGAATATTTAAAATTCAAAATTGTGGTGTTGGGTGCCCTGAAGCAAAGCACTGAAATTTCTTCTGCTTGAAGCAGCAGTTCATTGAAAGATATTGTGTTTATTTCCTCTTCCTGGCAAAAATGTAAAATGGTGCCCCCTGGCAGTTTCCCTAGAAAAGCTGGTTGACTCCAAATGTGAGCAATAAACATTGTTGTATCACAATCACTGAAAAATACATTATTATCTAATTCCATTGAGGTGCTTTAAACAAATATTTTCTTAATGTCTTTTAAACAACCAGTGGGCACACCTGTGACATTGAACAGTTATGGTTTAAAAACATTTTCAGCCTGTTGCTTTTTTCCTTTTCATATCTTTTGAATTTTAGTATTTTTCAGAATTTAAACATCTGTATTAAATGAGAGTGCATAAAACGTTTTTACTTTTTCGCAAAAGATCTATTTAGTTAACCACATGGGTACCTAGTCTAGTTCCTACTCTTGTCAAGTACAGAACTTAAAACAACCAAGTCATTCATGGTGAAAGTACTAAAATGTACTTATGTTAATTACTATTTTTTACACACACTGGTGGCCAAACATTTTGAATAATGTACAGATTTTGCTCTTATGGAAAGACATTGGTACTTTATTCACCAAAGTTGCATTCAAATGATCACAATGTATAGTCAGGACATTAATAACATGACGAAATAACTATTACAATTAAAAAAACAATGTTCAGAAATTCTTAAAGTACTTTAAATAGTTCTCATCAAAAAATCCTCCACGTTCAGCAATGGCATTTATGCAGATCTTTGGTGTTCTAGCTGTCAGTTTGTCCAGATACTCAGGTGACATTTCACTCCACACTTCCTGTAGCACTTGACATAGATGTGTCTGTCTTATTGGGCACTTCTCACACACCTTACAGTCTAACTGATCCCACAAGAGCTCAATGGGGTTAAGATCCATAACACTCTTTTCCAATTAATGTTTCTTTGCCCACTCTAACCTTTTCTTTTTGTTTTTCTGTTTCAAAAGTGGATTTTTCTTTGCAAATCTTCCCGTAAGGCCTGCACCCCTGAGTCTTATCTTTACTGTTGTGCATGAAACTGGTGTTGAGCGGGTAGAATTCAATGAAACTGTCAGCGGAGAACATGTGAGGCGTCTATTTCTCAAACTAGAGACTCTGATGTACTTATCCTCTTGTTTAGTTGTACAGCTGTCCTTCAACATCTCTTTATGTCCTGGTTAGGGCCAGTTGTTCTTTGTCTTTGAAGACTGTAGTGTACACCTTTGTATGAAATCTTTTGGTGGGAATTTCAAGTATTGTATAGCCTTCATTCCTCAAAATATATTGACTGATGAGTTTCTAGAGAAAGCTGTTTTCTTTTTTGCGTTTATGACATAATATTGACCTTAAGACAAGCCAGTCTATTGCATACTGTGGCAACCCAAAAACAATCACAAAGACGATGTTAAGCTTCCTTTAACGAACCAAATAGCTTTAAATGGGGCCTGTCTAGATTTGATCAAAAATTACATTTTTCAAATAGTGATGGTGCTGTTTTTTAAATCATTAGTGTCCTGACTATACATTGTAATCAGTTGAATGCCACTTTGGTGAATTAAAGTACTAATTTCCTTCCGAAACAGCTAAATCTGTTTCAGATTTTGTATATATGAAACAGTGTATATATATGTGTGGTTTCCGTTTAATGTTAGTATATAAATATTTTCGGGTCGCACTTTATTTTACAGTATGTGTACTTTCAGTATACTTACAGTGTACTTACTCAAGAAAGCACTGAGTAATATTATATAACTACATGAACTTAATATGGGTTAGGGTTAGTAATTACTGTAGTTGTTTTAATTATATAATAAGTAAATATAGAACCATACTGTAAAATAAAGTGCAACCTATTTTTGTATCATGTAATATTTTACAATTATTGTTACTTGTTCATGTATTCATGGTTGAGGAGAATCCAAAGGCATTTTGACCAAATATAGATGAAAATAGATTAAAACTGTTTTGAACTCTTAAATGGGTCAAAAATGACCTGAACATTACAGGATGGTTAAATAAAATTTGTTTATAGGATAAATGTATAAATTGGAATACAATACAGCCATTTCTTGTTCTCTATATTTATAATTTTGTTCAAGGGTGAGGACTCAACATCCCTACGTAGGTGCTATGAAGGAGTGCAGAGGGACGGAGAGGTGATCAGGGTCAGAGACACAGTACTGCTGCGCGCAGGTTCCAGGAAGAAGTCCTTGCCTTATGTGGCCAAAGTCTCTGCCTTCTGGGAAGACCCTGAGTCAGGTATCCCAACTATTTTACATAACACTGTGAGTTATCAATGAAAGTCATAATAAAACAGCTGCACTCAATTAAAGAGAAGTCATAATATTTAAAGATATTAAAGAGACACAAATGTCTATGGTGCATTGATCCCGACTCTGCCTATTTTTAGGGGAACTGATGATGAGCTTGTTTTGGTACTACCGCCCAGAACACACTCAGGGGGGTCGCAACCCCAACATGCACTGTGAGGTGAGTCTACAAATTGTCCAAATTGACCAATGAAATAGGGACACTGGACAAACAAATTTTGGGTCACAGCACTCACAAACATGTTTTGAAATTGTCCACCCATATGGCCACCACTGTTTACAAACTGTTATTCTTGAAGGAATTATTCAAATGTAAATTTGTAATAGTCTCCAACATCCATTTTTGGTTTAATATAAATGTGTAAACATTACATTTTTCATTTTCCATTGTATTTGTTGCAATATTTATTTCTTACATTTTAGAGCATGGATTCCCTTTAGTTGAATATAAAGTATTGATGCGGTGTGAATTTTTCAGAATGAGATTTTCGCATCTCGGCATCAGGACGAGAACAGTGTGGCATGTATCGAGGATAAGTGCTATGTATTGACATTAGCACAGTACTGTAGGTAAGTCGTAAGAATTTAAACAGAATTGTTTTTATCGGCACATTGAAGGTAATAAAGGAAAAGTTCACCCCTAAAATTACAGTTATGCCATTATTTACTCACCCTCATGTCATTCTAAACCTGTATGCTGTTATTTTTGAATGCAAAAGTGTTTTTTTTTAAGAATCTTCACATAGATCTTTTCCATACAACTGTGCATAGTGACAATGTCCTGTCAGTTTTTCAAAAGGTCAAAGAAAGCACAATAAAAGTACTGTAAAAATTGTCCATATGACCCGTGCACTGTATTCCAATTACACTGAACTCATATGATAGCTTAGTGTGATGAATAGGCTGAACTTTAAGTCATTATTCACTGATAATCACCTTGTGCAGCTCTTAAAGGGATAGTTCACCAAAAAATGAAACATTCTCTCATTATTTACTCACCCTCATGTCATCCCAGATGTGTATGACTTTCTTTCTTCTGCTGAACACAACCAAAGATTTTTAGAAGAATATCTCAGCTCTTTAGGTCCATACAATGTAAGTGAATGGTGATCAAAACTTTGATACTGCCTTTATGTCCTTTTTGGAGCTTCAAAGCAATCCATTAGACTCCAGTGGTTAAATCCGTGTCTTCAGAAGTGATATGATAGATGTGGGTGAGAGACAAATCAATATGAACCTTTTTGCATATGAGTTTTTCCTGTACTGACAGATCTCCCAGCATGAGTTCTTTGATGTGTGCTGTAATTAAAATAAATCTTACATTACACTTCACAGCAGATGCACTGGAGGACATATTATATATTATCAAACATATAATGTGGTTTTTAGATGTTTATAATGATTGATTGTGATAGATAAAATGTGATCGCGAATGCACTTGCCTCCTATGCGCGTCACCATATTTTCGTGGCAATGCAAGATGGGATTCTGAGTTTGTATCATCATAGAACAAAATTAGGAGCATAGAAGGTTCTAAAAACCTTGCACTTCCACTCTCCCAGCCCCGGAAGTGGTTGTGATGGATGGAATGGGAGAAGGCTTGAGTGGACTGACTTGTGTGTATATTCATTGTTTGATGTCAGAAAACATGACCAGAGCACTGCATCAAAACTATGCAGCTAACAGCTTTACACATTTATTTAGTGATTGTTTGAAAGTTTGTAACATGTAAAAATAAAGATATTGTGATGTTGAAAAGACTATTTGAGCAGCTGGTTCATTATGATCACAGCTTCAGTCCCTCTTTTGCTTGTAAACAGCAGCACGAATGCAGATCACACCGGTTTGATCATATACGTCTGAGCCCAGCCTAGTGTAATCATACCGGTTTGTTTGTACATGCGGAAGGGTTAAAGTCCTTTTTTTTACTCAAAAATCTCCTCCCTGCCCTGTAGGAGGCGATGTGCATGAAGAATGTGAAGTGCCATAAACAAATAAGAAGAATGTGATAGGGGAGATTTATAGTGGAAAAAGGACTTAAATATTGATCTGTTTCTCACCCACACCTATTATATCGCTGATTTAAGCACTGGAGTCTAATGGATTACTCCCTTTAAATCAAATATAGCGGCAGAGGCGCAACTTGGAAATCAATAACATTAAACGTCATTGGTTCTTGATGGCACACATAATGTTTTCGAGTCTTTTCCTTGTCAGAGCTGTTTGTGCTCTCTGGCATTATGAGATGTTTGACATTCAACTTAGTGTTTCAAAGTAGAAAATTCAGATTTTATTTGGTCTCTGGATTGCGCTGTTTACTGCAAGGATGTGCACTAGACAAATGGGAAGCATATTTAGCCCTTAAAAAGCACTTTTGGGATAAACCACTGAATGTTTCAAGGGGTTCCAACACAATAGATTATGAAGTAAGAGCAGTCTTCATGTTTGCCAACCTCTGCGAAGTTACCATTCATCACAAAAGTGAAGTAGTTCTTGCAGTGAAGTAGTCAGGCATTCTGCTGGGCCCCTTGTCTGTCCAGGGCCCTTGGAATTATCTACATCTCCCCCCACATTTCGGCACCCCTAGTCTTGTATCTAAGCATCAAACATGTGTCTTCAGAAGTCTTGGAAAGACAGGAGGGAGAGTAAAAAATGACAACTTTCATTTTCTTTTAAAAATATTATCCCCTTATATCATTTGGGTATTTCATTTGAAGATATGCTCCTTATCTTTCAGATTTTGTGCCTTGATGAAGTGTCGTGAGGAGGGCTTTCCCAGACATAGACCCATGATCCCTCCCTCTAACTATGTAATTCCAGCTCATCGTTGCGTGCCCAGTGACATAGACCCCGAACTGGTGTTCGTTTGTCGCCATGTTTACGACTTCCGTTATGGCCGGCTGCTGAAAAACCTGCAGTAGGTCTGACAGGAGAAAAGGGATGACTTGATGGAGCATACACTGAAACCCTAATCCAAAATGCCATGACACAATCAAAGCCCTATCAATTGGATGCCACAGGAGAGGCCACAAGACTTTTAAGGAGTTGGATAATTGTTGTTGCTTTCCATTTGCCCTTTAGGATAAATGCTCTCTGTGTAGCACTCCCTTGTGACTTTGTATAATAGCATTCTGAGCACAACTGCCTTGAGTTGTAAGGTGCCGATTGCCAAAATGTGATTTTTCACTCCATGAATTTGAGTATTTATTTTTGCAGTTATTTTTTATATTTGTTGTACGAGTGTATAAAGAATCAAAAAGATGAATGCAGGTACATTAAGAATTACCTTGAATTATGGCATAGAGTTCTAATATTCTCTCTTTGGTAGTAAAAGCACCCTTATGAAGCCTAATTATCTGTAGCTGTAAAGTTTAAAATATTTATTTTTTAGATAAATTGAACACAAGCTCCTTCTTGTTGGAGTGCTTGTCTTTCTTGAATCAGATCCATGATGCATTGGCCAATCAGTCATTCATGAAATTGTCATAACAGGGTGTGGAGATTCACAGACGTACTGTGGCGGACCAAATATCTCAGATTACATTTGATAATCTAATATAAGTGGTACTTCTACAACATTTCTCAAATGAGCTTTTGTCCTCCCATTGCCCATCATGACTTGCCTTATATGCTACACAGAGTTATATCCCTATTTTCTACCTTCCCAGCAAACCAAAGGTTATCACACCAATCCTAAACATCCTGAACCTCCACATTATAGCATCTCCATTAGTTTGCACTAATTTATCATTCACTGAGTCAGCAGTTTGACTCTGCTCAAAATGTCACCTGCTACTGATCTCCAATGCAGGAAAATACTGTGTATTTGTTGTATGCGTACAAAGAGATTTGAGAGAACTAATCTTAGTGCAGGAGGCGCTCGGTAAATGTGAGTTCCAAATGTGAATGGACAAACTTTATCTGGTGTGCACAGGCCTGCTTTCAACGTGTGCCCTTTGCTTCTCATCCTACATGGTAGTTTTGTTACAAGATTGCTAATTAAGATTTGAGAAAGCTGTTTTATATGGTCTGTTTGTGCCTTTAATAGTTAACAGTCTGCTATGTGAAGAAATATGGTGTTAAAGGTTTTATTGTTTTCTCAAGCCTTTTATTTTAATGTTTTTTGCACCACATTGATATCTGTGCTAAAAAGCAAAGATAAGATTGTCTGATGGCACTATGCTCAAATGTTTTGGAGTTCGTTTTAAAAGCCATAAATCATTTCAAGCTGACTTCTCAAAAGACAAATGTTAAAGAGCTTCAGCTTGGAGGTGATTTTGTACTCACAATGTCTCCCTAAATGTTAATCTCTTATGGTTAAGGAGACCACTAACGTTTTATATATATATATATATATATATATATATATATATATATATATATATATATATATATATATATATATATATATACAAAACAGTGCCAACCCGCATCTCAGAATAGCATTGTGAGATGACATTCTTCTCACCACAATTGTACAGAGTGGTTATCTGAGTTACTGTAGACTTTGTCAAGTGATGGACCATTCTGGCCATTCTCTGTAGTCCTCTCTCATCAACAAGTCGTTTCCATCTGCAGAACTGCCCCTCACTGGATGTTTTTTGTTTTTGGCACCATTCTGAGTAAATTCTAGAGACTGTTGTGTGTGAAAATCCCAGGAGATCAGCAGTTACAGAAATACTGAAACCAGCCCGTCTAGCACAAACAATCATGCCACAGTCCAAATCACTGAGATCATGTTTTTTCCCCCGTTCTGTGAACATTAACTGAAGCTTCTGACCCAACAGACTGTTTCAAACTGACAAAGTCTACGGTAACTTGGATAACCCCTCTGTACAACTGTGGTGAGAAGAATATCATCTCAGAATGCTATTCTGAGATGCGGGTTGGTGCGGTTTTGGCGGCACGAGGGGCATCTACACAATATTAGGCAGGTGGTTTTAATGCTGTGGCTGATTGGTGTATATGAAGACTATTTATCCTAAGTTAACTGTTTTTTTATGTTAAAATATGCTTTGTGGGTGTATTCTAGAATTCATTCCTTTCATGTTATTGAGATCTTGAGTGAATGTTAATCAATCAGACTTGATTATATCATTGTGATGAAGTTAAGAAAATATTTTTTCTTTTTAATAATTTAATTCCCTTTTCATATCATGCCCAGCTTTAGTCGTGTTGACCAAAATATACAAAAACAAAAGTTAAATAATCTTGTATTAATATCTTCTGTTCTGTTCATCTTCTCTTTTTTCCCCTCTCTCTCCAGTTATCATGGTAAATGTTATCTCCTAGTGTCAGATATGTTTATTTAGACGTGGTAATGCCAGAGCGTTTTTTTGGGAATATTTAAGCAGCTTTGTTGGCGGTGTGGTTGAGTAGATTCTTTTATGGTTGCTGTGTGGAAAATTAAGTATTTTTGAAATGTATGCTTCTCTAGCAGAATGCTCTGGATAAGAAATATATAGATGTGTACCAAAATGGGGGGTAATTCCTCTGTATACAAAACTGACCTTGAATTCCAAGTTCTTTGCTCCTTTGATGTGTGCCATATGTGGGCGAGCGTGTCTATACAAATATATATATTTCAGTGCAGCATGGAAGTGCTGGGCATTCTTTGAAATTATAGATCTAGCACAGCGGATTTGTATTATTTAATATAGAAATGTATATTATAAGAGAAAAATATTTAAAACGAATAAATAATATATGAGCATCAACTCTTGCTTGTTTGTCTTTCATGTGTCTTAGTAATGCTATTCATATTGAGGTGTATTTGAATGAACCAGAAACCACTTAATTACAAAGATCACACAGATTTAGTGCTGACTGGTTGTGAGATGTTAATATGCCTTCTCAAGTGTTCCAGAGGCATACCAAAAGCTTCAGAAAAACAAAAAATCAATTTGAATTCCTAATGAATTATGTTTTCTTTAGATCTGTGTAAATAATTACAGATTGTGTGTTGAAAGACTTAATTACTTACGGTATTAAGTTAAGACAAAAACCTGTGGGAGTGAAGCCCAGTTATGATTTATAATTGAGAATGATTGTGCTGTCAAAACCAAATGTATAAAACAATCCAAAGTCACTGTGGTTTATATCCAGTCCCTATTCGTCCTTTATACTTAAGTGCCTCCCTTTGGTTGAATAATAGTTTGCAGAACAAAAGCTGCACTGGAGCAGAGTTACCACAGGGTGTCATACTGAACCTACCATGACCCTCATCTGCCTGACAGTAAGAAATAAATCTTATGAAATAATTTAGACTGCTTGCTGTTGTGGTCTATACATATGGTAATAAATTAATAATATTTCACCCTAAAATGTTAGCCCACAACTTAGGCAGAATGTTATAGGGACTGACCGTCTCAGTCACTATTTAATTTAATTGCATCTTTTTTTTACTCCCCACACAATAAAAGTGAATGGTGACTGAGGCTAACATTCTGCCTAACATCTCCTTTTGTGTTTCACGAAAGAAAGCATGTAAAATGGGTCTGGAACGACAACTATTTTAAGTTTTGGGTGAACTATCCCTATAATATGCAGTACCATCCACCTCTGCTTCATCCTTTATAATGAAAATAAACTTGCAGCGTATGTAACATATTATACATTCACCTGTATGTATGTAATCACCTGCCACTACTTTCTTGTGTAGATTCCACTTTTTTGGTGTGATGTTATGGAGATCTAGTTAATGGGATAATTCACCCAAAAATGATTCATCACCCTCATGCCATCCCAGATGTGTACAACTTTCTTTCATCTGCCGAATATAAAAATTAAGATTTTTAGAAGAATTTTTCAGCTCTGTAGGTCCATACAATACAAGTGAATGGGTGCCAAAATTTTTAAGCTCCAAAATCCAAATAAGGGTAACATAAAAGTACTCCAGACGACTCTGGTGGTTGAATCCATATCTTCTGAAGCGATATGATTGGTGTGGGTGAGAAACAGATACATATTTAAGCCCTTTTTCCTTCACTTTCACTTTCTACTTCTGTTTTTGGTGATTCACATTCTTCGTACATAATCCTTACCAGACATCAATCGAACCAGCCCGTTAGACCGGCAACAATCTTGCCTATGGGCACAAACCCACCTTCACCGGACCAGATAGGACTGGCAAAAAGTGCTCTTCTCTGACGAGTCACAGTTTTGTCTCACCAGGGCTGATGATCGGTCTTGCGTTTATTGTCGAAGGAATGGTCGTTACACCGAGGCCTGTACTCAGGAGCAGGATCGATTTGGAGGTGGAGGGTCAATCATGTCTGCGGCGGTGTGTCACAGCATCATCCGACTGAGCTTGTTGTCATTGCAGGCAATCTCAATGCTGTGCGTTACATGGAAGACAACCTCATGTGGTACCCTTCCTGCAGGCTCATCCTGACATGACCCTCCAGCATCTCAATCCCATTGAGCATGTCTAGGACCTGTTGGACCGGAGGGTGGGGTCATTCCCCCCAGAAATGTCCAGGAACTGCAAGTGCCTTGGTGGAAGAGTGGGGTAACATCTCACAGCAAGAACTTGCAAATCTGGTGCAGTCCATGATGATGAGATGCACTGCAGTATTTAATGCAGCTGGTGGCCACAACAGATACTGACTGTTTGTGTTATGTTTGTTACTTTTTATTTTCATACAAATAATTACACATGTTAAGTTTGCTGAAAATAAAAGCAGTTGAAAGTGAGAGGACGTTTCTTTTTTTGCTGAGTTTATATGACCTGCTCAATCATTTTGAGTCACTTTGACCCACTAACACATTTTGTGTTTTAATGCACGGAAGTGAAAAGGAAAGCCCCAGCTTTAATCATGTTGCTCGTTTAAATGTTGGCCTAGCCTTTCTGTTTTTTCTTTGGTGCATAAAACTGTGTTTCTGGGTCAAAGTGACCCATTTATGCAGCAGGTCACATATCATTGTGGTGAAGCTGATACGTGATATTTCAGTCTTTTTAATATTTAAATATCTTTTGCATATCATGCCCAATTTAAGGAGTGTTGACCAAAGCAATGAAAAATAAAAGGGAAATAACTATGTTTCTTCTTGATCATCTGCTCTGTTTTCTCAGTTATTTTAGTAAATGTAGTGTGGCTTTATTTAAGCATACGTTCTACTACCATACTACCGTCAACATTTGATTTAAGCATACACTGTTTTAGTCCCAAATTGCCCCAGTTTTGTGTTTGTTTTAGCTTTAAAAAAGTAGGCTTCCCAAGCTGTCCATGTAATTACTTTTGACATTTTGTTCTCCAGCATGCTCAAACTTTTAGAGAGCTTCAAGCATTATACCGCAATGGAGAAATATGGATCTTTCTGCTCCTGTACCTGAGTGCAGAGAGACAGAATGAATGGAGCTTACACTGAGGGCTAAATGAGATTCTGTTGAAATACCTTGTTTGCATTATTAATGGACTAGGTGAAAAATGATGCTAATGCCTTGCAATCAATAATGATGGTTTTTGTTCTTCAGTTCTGCTAACATTGTAAGCTAAGCACATTTTGATGTTGCTATCTTTCCAATGAACATGTAGGCTGTTAGTTTCACAGGCTCTTAAATGTATAGTAACTCATTTAAGCCAGAGCCATGCCAAAGTCAACACTGAATAATGGCTATTTACCATAAAGAGCAAACTG
This sequence comes from Xyrauchen texanus, assembly GCF_025860055.1. Taxonomy (NCBI): domain Eukaryota; kingdom Metazoa; phylum Chordata; class Actinopteri; order Cypriniformes; family Catostomidae; genus Xyrauchen; species Xyrauchen texanus. Next base: position 22,113,241 of record NC_068297.1, on the reverse strand, counting down.
TTGCTTGCCATTTCCATCATTTCCATTTTGTCTGCTTCATATCTAAATTATTTGAAGTAATTTAAACCTGTCCAGGGTCGTATAACGCATGGACTTAGCGGGGCTTAATGCCCCATGGTTGCAGGGAGGCCCCTGAACTTTCAGACGGGGTGAACTTCTAACATCCCTTCCTATTCTTTCAATTGTATTAATTCTATCAAAGTTTTGATTCTTTCCATTTATGACAGGGAATCAAATTATTACAAAATGCAGACAACTTAAGATGATGTGGTTTGGTGTCTGAACACATATACACACTCACACATTTTTATTTATTCCCAGTTCAATACATAAACGAATCCCCAAACAATTTCAGAGCAGTAATCAAATCTAAGATAATAAGAGCAAATGGAAGGATATAAACTAAATGAAATTCGTCCCTTAATGAAACTCATCCCTTATCAACAAGGCACAAGTTGAGGGGGATGCCATCTCCCTTGTTGCTAGAAATCCCAATAAGCATCTCCCTTGTAAAACCACCATCCACTCTTACCATCCCCTTTTGATCAATTGTGTCATGTATTACTTAGAACTAATCATGCAAGTAATTTAATATTTAAGTTTTATAAGTTTGATAAATAACAGACTTTAAATAAGGGCGATTAGCTGATCAGAATTCAATTTCGACATGTGTGAGGTTGCCAGATGTCTATAAGTGAAATAAGTTGCAGATCTGCAGTTGGCGAGCGATCAAGAAAAACCCTTTTCATGATCATAATGTGGCTTCTTTTAGCAAAATTATTAATAAAATACAATTAGAGAGGGGAACAGGTGCATATTATGATCATGTGTCCTAAGGGTCAGTGCAGTGATGCTCATTTTTGTCATGATCTATTAAATTAAAAATACATCCAAAATGCAATTCACACAAACCATTTACTTGAATACACCTCTTCTATGATGAAAATTTTTCAGTAGCTGAGATAAATTCATATTGATATTTTTTTCTGAGTTAAAAATGTCATGTTGTGTCCAGAGACAGTAAAATCTGAAATCCCTGAAAAAAGAAATGTTGGCATGACTAGTGCAGAATAATATTTGATTGCTATTTCTTAAAATAAAATCAGTGAAACAAATGTTTTAAAATATGATTTATATTTTGAAATACTTTTTGTCCACCAAATCAAAACCTTTGGGTGTAACCAACATGTAGGTAGTCATTTTGTTGTTCACGTTGACCATAAAAACTATAAAACACAGTAAAATAGTACTTTGTCAGTAGTTAGTTTGCTGAGATAAGCATCGGTACTGAGACTATTTAGTATACACAGACCACTTCTATTAAAACGAATGTGAGAAATTGGAACGCCAGCAGTTTAAAAAACATCTGAAATTTATTTTGACATGTTTATGAAAAGGCACATTTTATTCATGCCTGAGAAAAATTATTGATATTTGTTACTCAAAAATTCCTAATATTTATAAAAAATAAATTCCTTGAAAATTTTGTTTGAAAACGTTTTGGACATTTATAAATAAGTTGTTTATACTCTCATGTATTCAAGGTGCAAATAAAGTATTATAATACTTTTTACTTAATGGTTACACCACATGACAATTTGAAAGATTTCTTTTTTTTTTAAAGGTTTTTCAAAAATGTATGAAACCAAATTGGACATTCTGACATTAAATTTCAAAGAATATGACATAAGTGTTTTAAACTTGATTTTTAAAAGGTTTCTCATTTTAATTTGGGGTGTAATTTTTAAATGTAAGTAATAAGTAATAGACTACACCCCCTTAAAAAGGTTTTACAAATCATCCAGTGCTTATCAACAGGTAAAGAGCATTATAAATATTCATGAGGCATCTAATTTATTTGTGGCGTTTGTTGTATTCCATCTCACATCCCACTGCAAATGCTTGATGGTGGTGCACCGTTTGCTTAGTCCCACCAAATGAGATCAGTGACTGGTCTCTGGATATGAGAAGAGAGGAATATCCCATCCCCATTGCTCACATTTGCAGTTTTCAAAATGGGAGGTAGAGCATATAAAATCAAGGAGCTGCGTTCTCAGTACTTTACTCTGTACTTTGTCCTTTACAGTCCATATATGAAGTATATAATATAATATATATCTTTAATTGCATTTTTCAGACTGAATATCAGCATTCACCCATTGGCTTAACCTTCAAATGTCAGTCAGTGAAATAGATGCACATGAGAGAGCAACAGATGTAAGAGGGCAAAATGCTTTTCTTTTTAGATGGAAGTATTTTTCCTTTGACTGAGTTTCTTCCTCTGTAAACAAACAGAAATCATTGAATATGAATGGATGGAGGCATTTAGCTTACTTTATACAGCACATTTTTAGTATAAAGCCACGCATATATCAGCTGACTTCAAAACCCATAATAAATCATATTAAGGAATTTCCCCAAAATTATCTGAACATTTACCTATGATTAGGCACCAACCAATGGTCAACAATCTCGATTATAAAACCTGTCGAGAAAATTATTTGACTGTGGTGACATTTTTGCAAACTTATAGTGTCATAAAAAGTAAATGATAGATGAAAAAATGTCAATTTGTGGTGCTTCTATAATAATTTCAACTCACATGTCAATTTGTGTTCGCTCCATAATTTGCATCTCAAGTGCAACACTGTTTTAGTAACTGATCGCGTTTTAAGAACTGCCATAGCCACGGATGGGCCTGGGTGGCCAGTGCCACCCATTGGGCATTCAAGCCCACTTAGTCATTGTCTTATGCCACTGTTCTACGGACAGTAAAAGCTTACTGGCCTTGAACCATGAACCAGTAACTTCAGAGGCTGTTGGGCAGGATAATGTCAGCACCAAATCTTTAAAAACAACAGCTGCAAAAAAACAAAATCAGATTGCTATCATTATAATGATATTTACACTGGAAACACCTTGATGCGGCAATACGACATGCATTCATTTGATGGAAATATGTTGCGCAAGAGAGCTCCTGGTTTTGTTCATCGATTGATAATTTTTTGGGTATATATCAAATTTGACACAAAATGCTTATAAATTGCATTAAATATGTGTTCAGAAGTGTCATATGTTAAAATTGAGTGTTTGTTATGGATCATTTTAAGGATGCATGTGGATCGCATGTGTGGAGTTTGACCACGTTTTGCACATGTAAGAACTGTGCATGTAAACTTAGAATTAATCAAATCTTATTTAATGATTTATAGCCCAAAGTGTTTTCCAATTGAGTGAACATGTGTAATGAGAATTCTATTGTTATAAATGTATACATGTTCTTAAAAACTGGTTAGAAATGCATAAAATGCTTTGAGTGATTTAAGCATTTGTTAAATGCATAAAATGCTGTGAATGATACAAGCATGTATTAAGGTGAAGTATGTTGAAGCATCTGGGTAGGCTAATGTCCTGTTTGTATTTTCTTTTGACATTGGCCTCTACCATATTTCGTTGAACCATATTTAATTTTTGCATCTCATTATCGTATTTCAGTTTCTGTATTTTCTTTATTCTTTTTTTTTAAATACAATACAGCCCCATCAACCGCTGTTATTTTTTTAAAATCCTTTTTTATAAACAGCTGTAAAAATAAAACCTTATAAGATATTTTTTGTATCCTGTGTTGTTTCTTTACAAACCACTGGCAACATATATATTATATTTCAGCTCTGAAGGTCCTCACAATGCAAGTGAAAGGTGACCAGAACTCAGAAGGTCCAAAAAGGACATAAAGGCAGCACCAAAGTAATCCATATGACTCCAGTGGGGAAATCCATATCTTCTGAAGTGATATGATAGATGAGGGGAGAAACAGATCAATATATAAGTCCTTATTTTGCTATATCCTCCTGAGACCCTAGCATGACTGCTGTGTGCATTTTCTATTGCACTTTTCGATTTGTAACTAGTAGCACCTAATAACAAAGCCCAAAAAAGCAAATGGTTAATCTAAAAAATGTGTGCCCACATACAGTATGTGAACAGTGGAAATAAGTTAAAGGAAATTCAAAATAATACCAAGCTAAAGAAAGTCTGATTTTTTATCAAATAGTTTATTATGTTTACAGATGTGTTGGTTATTCATGTTTTTGAGACGTTACATACATTACAGCTAATTGTCTGTAAAGCTGAATAAATAATTATTATTAAAAGTAATGGCCAGTGTGATGCTCCTGTTCTACCCACTCCTTAAATAACTTGAACCAGTGTCTCCGGCATGGGAGGCGGGTGCGTTAACAAGGAAGCTAAAGGCTACAATCCCTAGCGTCAGTCGCTAGTGCACCTCTTGAGGTCAAGAGAGTGAGATTTGTACACATTGCACAGCTATCTGTCAGTTGGCTACCATAACGCTCACCCCCCAAACTTCACTCCCATCCGGGTCACGGCACCATCGCACCCTGAAATGAACACATTTCTTTTAAGACAAAAGAGTTATTTATCATTTTCAGTTTTGTTTAAGGTCATTAAATCAAACAATTTTAAATAACTCTCCAATAAGTAAAAGGGTAGTGTTTGGGGTAAAATATCCCCCTGTTGCAGAACAATTTTTTGCATTAGTTGACATTGTGCCCTATAACTATTGCCCCAGTATCTACATGATATCACCCCCCTAGGGGCCTTTTACCTCAAGCGAGGGAGCTTTTACCCTAAGTGTGGGCTAAAAAGTTCCCTCACCACCTTTTTTTAACTGAATTTTATTCAAAACAACCTTCCGTTATTATTTCTTTTCACACAAATGATGTTGCTCCATCAATTTTCAATAAAAAAAAAAAATTATATATTGTTTGTGACTAGAGAAAAGCTAAACATCCTTAAGGGGTGCCGCCGTTGTACCCTTGTGATTACCATCCATGTCTGCCAAAAATGTTGAGCGGTCCAAACATCATCTGCAGCCTGAAACTGAACTTTTGGTTAGAATTTATGAGTGAATGCACTTGGCTGCTTAAAGCTAATGTATGTCCCCTTGCTACTTATTTAGTGAATGACTTATCCTCCAGTTTGCTCTCTGTCTGCCCTGGTCTAAGAACAGTTAGAAATATATATCATGTATATATAGCATATATAAACAAAACTAGAGACGCTACTCTTTACTCTCAAACAGGTTTCAATGAAAAAATGTAAAGTCGGAATGAAATGAAAATTCACACTATATATTTTCTAAATGCATGTTATTGATCTTATTGTGAACGATACATCCATGCATGTTTTTTATAAATTCTCTTAATCTTTAATCAAAATGTCATTACAAGATCTTCCGGTGAAACAACAGACTTCTCTCTGGTGACTTATTCAGGACTTCTCCAATCATTTAGTCTGCTTAAACTCTGCCCCTTTCTTATAAATACCACAACCTTGTGTAGAGTTGAACGAAGCTTCAATCACATGTTGGTGAAGAAGGCAAGGTGTATTTTCACCTGTATTCCTTCAAAACTATTGTTCCTTAACCAGACTTCCTTGTTTACGTGTCAGCTGGCTTGAATTTTCATTTCAAATGAGGGGGAATAATGGTGATTTCACGACTGTGTTCAAGACATATCATGCCTGAATTGCTGAGGTGATCACTAATGAATACAATGCTTCAGATGCTCCTGAAGCTTATTTATATTTTTGAATGTTGTTATCTTGGGACCCACAGCACAAGTGCTTTTTCCCTTTATATTTACTGTATTGTAATTCAAAACGTTAAAATATTATTCTCTTTTACGTAAGAACATTGTATCCGAACATTTACCTATGATAAGGCACCAACCAATGGTCAACAATCTCGATTATAAAACTTGTCGAGAAAATTATTTGACTGTGGTGACATTTTTGCAAACCGATAGTGTCATAAAAAGTAAATGATAGATGAAAAAACATCAATTTTTCATCTATCATTTTGCGTAAGCAAAGACCGCTATGTACTTCTGCATTTATGTTGTCAGTTTGATAATAAATGAGTTGAGATCGCTGCTCAATTTCACCGATAACTGCTCTGAATCAAGCAGCACGGTGGTAGGGGTGTGTGTGTTTGTCCACTGCCAACTTGCATTCAGATCTGCCACCGTTCCGCTACACAACACTCATATTTTCACAATTCAATCAATAACCAAAGGATAAACTCAAGTCCTCACCCTAAATTTTTTTTTCTTGTTCGATAAGCTGTTTCATTTGGAAATACATCACAATATGGAAGTTGGTCGTAACATCCATTTCATGCTAATTTAAGTCAAGTCAAGTAAAGTCATTTTTATTTGTATAGCACTTTTCATGACACACAGAAAATCCTGCTTTAACAGAAAATGAAACTGTAATATCTATAAAGTCTTAACAATCATCTTTGATAGTTTGATTTAATATGATTGTAAATTGTGTTTAAAAATAAGTAAGTAAATAAGTAAATAATAACTGTATTTAGAACCCCAGTAAGCAAGACGAAGGCGACTGTGGCAATGAATACAAAACTCTATAAGATGTTGGTTAATGGAGAAAAATAACCTTGGGAGAAACCAGACTCACTGTGGGCTGGTTCCTCTCTGGCCAAAGGGCATGAATGTAATGCCACTATTAGTTTTTTATGTGTAGTACAAGTCATGGTTTAAAATGAGTAGGGCCAGTGTTTAAAGAACAAGATATTGTATGTATTTACTATTAGTGCTTTGCTTCAAAGATTTAAAGAGGTTTCTCACCAGAGGCACTTTTGTTGGCTTTGCGCCCGTAGAAGCACTTCACAGAAATCGACCTCATGTTGTTGTCAAGGTGTTCCAGAAGTTTAACCCTTAAATATGATCTAGAGTGTAGTGAACAGTATTCTAGGACCAACCCCAAAGAGTAGGTGGCTGAATGTGAACGGGAAAGTCACTTCCACACCAGGATGTGGAAGTGAAAATGAAAGTGGAGATTTAATGTAAAAAAAGCACTTAAATATTGATCTGTTTCTCACCCACATTCACTATATCGCTTCAAAAGACATTAATTTAACCACTTGAGTCAATGGATTACTTTTATGCCACATTTAAGTCCTTTTTGGACCTTCTGAGTTCTGGTCACCATTCCCTTGCATTGTGAGGACTAACAGAGCTGAGATATTCTTCTAAAAATATATGTTTGTGTTCAACAGAAGAAACTCATGCACATCTAGTGTGAGTAAATGATGAGAGAATTTTCATTTTTGGGTGAACTATCCCTTTAAGAGTCCACTCAGTTATTTGTGGGATAAAAGCAGTAGTGGCATATTTTCAGGAGGTCTACTGCTCAAAAAGTATTCAATGGCTTTAAGCCCTTCTGCATGGTCAATACTGGTCATTGCGACAAAGAAAGAAGATCCTATATTCTTAATGTCATTGATTCTATTCAGCACATAAGAACTATCCTGAATGAAGATCAAAGAAAAATGTCAACATACTGGTTCAGTCAAATAGTGATTGCCAATGATTATCGGCCTACCTTGTGGAGTTATTTGATTCTTGTGAATCTTGGGCTACATCTATAAAGATGGAAAATAATTATCTTTACAGAGTAAAACAATCTTGTTCCTTGTTAAAGATCCATTTTTCATCCTTTGGCATAGATAAAAGATCCGTAGGTGCCTTTTTCATCTTTTCTATGGGATTTGAAGTTAAACGTTGATAATACTCAGGGTTGGTCAACTGTTGTCATCCCTCCTGAATACGGATCTTTTCCCACACTTTCCACACCCGCTTTGGTTATTGGCTAAAGAGCTAGCTGTCATATTATAGGGGTTATTATGATATCACACTTTAGGATGTAAATTACGGTAGAACCTGAAGAAATCCACTTGTGTTTGAAATTCATTAGCTGAGTGAGTAAGGGCAAAATACAGTCCTTTGGAGAAAACAGAAATGCAATAAGGTGAAAGGGGAGTAATTGAAATATTGATTACAGCCTCTGTCTCATCTGGTTCCTGGTACGAACTCCTTCTTCGGGTCCTCCATGTCTTTTGCAGCCTCTTTTGTTTGACTGAATTGGGGAAGTGAACCTGTTATCTAATAAAATGCTCTCTTCTAGGTGTTGAACGTGCATTAGTTATCTTAATCATCACTGCAAGGTAAGTTAAAAGAAACTGACCTGACCCTTCTGGCCAATTGCAGAATACTTCATTTCCCATTACAGGTGTAGACTTGGTCTTCTTGAGCAAGACTACAAATGGTCTACAACCTTATAGCATGATTATGAGAAACTCCCACTTGTTAATCAGCTGTTGATATTTTCATAGATAGCCACAATATATTGTACCTCTTTGTACAGGGGAATGGTACAGTAAACAGTAAAAAATTCTAGCTGATAAAGTTGTTTTTTTTTGTACCCGAAACGCATTGCCCATTATATTTTTAAGAAGTGATAGCCTGGTTAAATAAATACTTTTTTATCCATATCACTTGTGCCTTGGAGTTATCTCATTTTTTTTCAAGAATTTTGTTGCCTATTTTTCTAATGAGTACCAGAGGCAATTTGTTTTTGACTTCTTTGCAACACCTAGTTTTTTTCTCTTTTTTGATAATGCTTTTGAGGACACAGAAGAGTTGTCCTATTAAGGTGGTGCTCTGTTCTACAGTATTTTTTTTCTCCCCAATTTTAATTGCCCAATTCCCAATGCGCTCTAAGTCCTCTTGGTGGTGTAGTGACTCGCCTCAATCCGGGTGGCGGAGGACGAATCTCAGTTGCCTCCGCATCTGAGACATCAAACCGTGCATCTTATCACGTCGCTTGTTGAGCGTGTTACCGCAGACATTTAGCACGTGTGGAGGTTTCAGCTATTCTCTGCGGCATCCACACACAACTCACCACGCACCCCACTGAGAGCGAGAACCACATATTATAGCGACCACGAGGAGGTTAGCCCATGTGACTCTACCCTCCCTAGCAACCGGGCCAATTTGGTTGCTTAGGAGACCTGGCTGGAGTCACTCAGCATGCCCTGGATTCATATTTGTCGTCAATGTCTTTACTCGCTGAGCTACCCAGGCTCGTTCTACAGTTTGTTAAGCATACAGATTTTTTTTTATTCTTCAGTATGACTACTATCTCAAAAATAAAGACAAGAACATCATTGTCTAAGACACTTTGCTAGACCATGAAATCACGACAGAGCAAAATCTCAAGAGAAATAAATAATTTTAAGAGTTAAAGATACAATCAGAGGACGTAAAATTGCAATTCCATATCCATATCTTGTTCTATTATTGGGGAAAGGAAAAGATCCCATGAGGACTGAGAATAAAAAAAATCCCCCTCTTTTGAACATGATAGTTTAGAATTTCAAAACAAGTGGGAGGTTATTTAAAACAAATGTTCCCTTGACCTCATCCTCCTCCTTATCGAGGAAGCTAAAAAAACAAAAGTGTGGACTCCAGAAGGAGATTGATGGGGTAAAATATAAAATCTCTCTTGTGCACTCTTCTGAGCAAATGTTTCCTTTTGAAATCAAATTGAAAGTTATCAAGACTCATAAAAGAGAAGAAATTATCCAAATTTTAACGTGACCAGAGAGATTATCAAGAGGGCCGTGTCTATAACTGGAATGGGAAATGAGGTATTCTGCAACCAGCCAGAAGGGTTATGTCAGTTTCCTTTACCTTACCTTGGAGTGATTATGACAATAACATTTCTAAAGCATGATCAACACCTAGAACAGAAGATGTTTTGGAACCAGGTTCACTTCTACAATCCAGTCAAACAAAAGAGGCCATGGAAGACACATAGGGCCGTAAACAGTTCAACGAGGACCCGAAGGAGTTTGTATCAGGAACCAGATGAGACAGAGGCTGTAATCAATATTTCAAATATTCCCCTCTCACCTGATTGCATTTATGTTCTCTCCAAAGGACTGTCTTTCACCCTTACTCACTCAGCTAATGAATTTCAGACCAAAGTGGATTCATTCAGGTTCTACAGTAATTTACATCTTCAATATCCCATATAATATGACTGCTAGCTCTTTAGTTAACACAGAACCAAAGCATGCAACACAATTCATACCCAAATATATGTTTCTTCCAAATAATTCAAACCCTACATTCAACACCTTCATCAAAAAAGTTATATGTGTATTGGACCAGATTTTTGCTTTTTGCCAAAGCATTAAAATGGCTTGCAGAGAACAAGGATATTGTTGTGAAACTGGCTGGTAAGAGAGGTGCTGTTGTAGTATGGGGAAAAGATCAGTATATTCAGGAGGGATGACAACAGCTGACCAACCCTGAGTACTATCAAAGTTTAACTTCAAATCTCTTTGATAAGATGAAAAAGGAACTCAAGTTTTTTTTTTCTCTGTACAGATCCATATATTCCATCTTTTTACATGTTGCCCAAGATTCACAAGAATCAAATAACTCCACCAGTAAGGCCTATAATCAGCACCAATGACTCTTTTACTGAACCGGTATCTCAGTATGCAGACTTTTTTTTCAGTCCTATGTGCCTGGTCTTCGATACTTCATTCAGGATAGTACTCGTGTGCTGAATAGAATCAATGACATTAAGAATATAGGATCTTCTTTCTTAGTCACAATGGATGTAAAATCTTTGTATACCAATATTGACCATGAAGAGGAGCTTAAAGCCATTGAACACTGATTTCTGATACCTTGATTTTCTGAAAACCTACGGTCGGTGACACTATCCTCAGGGGCATTGGGTTGGAAGAGATAAGGGGATTAACCTCTGGAGGACCAAGTAGTTGTTTTCTGCATGCCTTCCCATCTGAAAATATTATTATAGAATGTTACATTCGTAAGCCTACATGTAGCACATCCCAAGCAATACTAGCCTACAAAATTACAAGCATAATAAAGTATTGGCAAAGTGGTTAATTGTCTGAGGTGCAGCATGCTAGTCATCTAACCTTTGATTTAACTAGCTTCAAGAATGAGTTAGCTAGCTAGTTTGCTGAGCTCAAGTAGGATCAACTGATTCACCCAATATTAGGTTAGTAATGTTCTAACAGGAAGACTTGCAGACTTAAGTGAAATTTAAGATTACATTTATTTGATGAATATAAAACATAAAAGTAATATCTCTCTTTGGTGTAGTCTGACTGTCAGAAGAAGTTACTCGGAACCGTCATATCCTGCCGGAGATAGGAGGCAGGGACGAGGAGCCTACCCTGTTCAGGACAGGACTCAACTGGTGGTAAAGGGGTGGTGGAGGATGCCATGTTAGTACACTGAAACAGCAATGTGATAGATTGTGAGCAGACTTATAAAGCAATGACTTCAATGTGATTGGCTGGGAATTACCCAGCTAATGGTGCAATGCTGTACAGCTGCTAGTCTTCCCGCTAGAACTACGCTGCGCTTTCATTTACTGTAACTTAAGTTATCAGACTGCTATCTAGCTGGCCATATCAATTCATACGACTCCAGTGTTTTAATCTTCTGAAGCAATCTAATGAATTCTGGATGAGAAATGACCAAAATATGACATCAGCAATCTCGTGATTTCAAGCTCTATTAAACTTCCTAGTGCCATCTTGCGCTCTGCACATTCGTCAAGTACTAGAAAGTGTAATCGAGGTTGAAATCATGATGGTGCTTAGAGACCGCAATGGCAAGATGTTCAGTGAAAAAGTTGTTACATTTTGGTATGTTCTCACCCAAAACCGATAAGATTACTTCAAAAGACATGGATTAAACCCCTGCGGTCGTATTAATTACTTTTATGCTGCCTTTATCTGCTTTTGAAGCTTCAAAGTTTTGATTACTATTCACTTGCATTGTATGGAACTACAGAGCTGAGATATTTGTCTAAAGATTTTCGTTTATGTTCTGCAGAAAAATAAATCACACATCTTGGATGGCATGAGGGTGAGTGAATGATGAGATAGAGAATAGTTCATTTTTAGGTGAACTATCCCTTTAAGACCTCAAAGCTTCCCCTGTAATGTCCCTTCACAATCTCCTCAGAGCTGACAGTTTCCATCCGCCATGGTTGATTGTGCCATTTGGCCAATTTCAAAATGTAGCTAAATTATATGTTTGATAGATTGTGAAGGAATATTATTCCCAGACTCTTACATTCACCATTGAAATGTTCAGATCTATCAACAGAGAGCAACTACTGAAGAAAAAACTAAACAATGGCACTCGAATAATTATTTGCAATTAGTGACAGTCTAATGTTGTGAAGTAGCACAAATAAAACAAATCATTAAATATAATTGGGATATGGTCAATGGTGATAGAGCTCTTTGTGCTGTTTTTCAGGAAATGCCATCTGTCAGCTACATACGTGCACCTACTATTAGGGATTAGGTAGTTCATAGCTATCTCCCTGCTCCTGAAAAGAGAACTGGTTGAGGTCCTCAGCATATTTCTCTTTCCACCCCTCTGGCTTTCATCATCACATTCAACATGCTCTCCCCTGAGATTTGTTTTTACAATGTTATTCCGGTGACTTTTGCATTTATACATTTTCAAAGCATTTACACTTAAAGACAGTGCTCGAATTGAGGGGGGACTTAAATATTTCAGTTTAATATTTAAGAGAGGAGAGATACCCAGAGGAATGATGCTGAGCCATATGAAGAAGAAGCTGTCTGTCACTTTATTAAACCAATCAAGTCAGAGTAAACTGAAAACCTCATTTGATTGGTTACTTGAAGCAGGTAGAACCTGTGTTTTCAAAAAGTGTAAGTGCAACAAAAGAGAAAACGGAACAGTGGATATTAATTATTTCTGGAAAATATGTATGCCACAAACACAAGTCATTTCCATGTTTGCAGTAGTTTATTTTACACAAACAGATTATATGGGGTCAATCTGTTCTGCTGTTCATGACACCCTTTAATTGCTTGCATATTGCTGATTGCATGTCTGCAATGTTTTTGACATGTTTCTGTGCAAAAACTTTGCCAAAAGTGCAAGCGTGGAGAAAAAAAAGGAAGTCAGAATAATACACACCAAATTTACTTTGTGTTAATATGAAATTAGAGATTCACAACACATTCATAATGCAAAGCATTAAACTATTGCTAATATTTTTTTTTATGCTTACAACTTGTTGTACACCCTTATATAATGTTCTGTGTGCATGCAATTTATTTTTACACTTGCAACTTGATTTACACTTTCACAACTCTTACTCTGTGCATGCACATTTTTTTTAATCAAACTTGAAACGTCACTTATGCTTTTATAAATCTAACTCTGTGCAAACAAATAATTAAGGCACTATTTTACCTTCATACCTTTCAGATGAGAAGTATATTTAGCATGTGTATTGCTCAGAATGTGGGATGAATATAATTTAATAAACTCATCACCTGGGCAGTTGATCTAAAAGCAGCATTTGCACTGTGCGGCTGAAGCCTGATTTTCATGTGAGCCTGGCTTGAACCATCACAGTACCACTGGCCATGGGCGGACTGGCCATAGGGAGAACCGGGACTTTCCCTGGTGGGGGCTGTGAAACGGGGCCGAACGGGACCAAATGGCCAATGTTTCTCTTCCCAGTCTGTCCCTGCCACTGGCACACATGAAATGATCTGCTCTGGAGTTCCGATTAGAAAACATTTAGGGGTAGATCATAACGATGTGGGGCTCGAGCACTGAATGTGTTGGCCTAGCAATGCCTCTGCCTCTACTACCAGAAAATAAGTGCAATTGCCAAATACAATGTGTTAAAATACCCTAAAGGATATATAAATATATAAATATACATATAATTTGTAAACTGTGTTTCACTCCCCACCATGTTTGCACTCTTTTGGTTCCAAGTACCTTTGTGTTTCTTGCAGAAACATATCCAATCAATTTCAAGTTTGATACCTTTTGAAATTTCCGTTGCTGTATTTACTGATTAATTTCATCTCAGAACTGGTGCCCTTCAACTGTTTGTTAAAGTGGCAAAATCAACAGTTTACCAACAAGCTACCACACATGAGAGCGTGTAAATAATTGTAAACAGCAACAACACATATTTTTCAAAAGAACTATCCTTGTGTAGAGAAGAGTTAACATTAATGTTAACTGAGTGACACAGTGAAGGATTTTACTATATTTTTTCTGTTTGAGAGTATTTTCTATAATAAGCCACATTTCTTTGAAATATAGGCTACATTACATATTTACAGTGGTATGTGAATTGTAAAGTGTTTGAACATTGGTTTCATATCCCTTAGAACATTTTTGCCTGTTTCTGCATCCTTTATTACTAAAATGTTGGCTTTGTTGGTCTAAATTGGTCATAGCATTAATACTTTCAATGTCGGCTAAATACAATTTAAACTCAGAGTTCAGCATTGATAGATCTAGAGAAAGTGACATACATCTAAGAAAACAAATTTTGTATTCTGCTGGTAGCTTCTAAGAGTGTCTGATAATGATATGATGGATGTTGCCAGAAGGAAATGTCCTGCAGCTGTTTGACTCAAGATTTACTGCAGCTGTCTTAGTTTTGAAGCATGATGCATGAAAGTCATACTAATCACAGATAGTGAGATAAATCTGAAAGTGACTTACTTGAACGCAGCACAGAATTATGTACAAAATCTCAGAGAACACTTTTGCATTCTTTTCTAATGAAATAAAAAATATATAATTACAAGTTATATTGTCAGCATAGCAAATGGAGGAAAAGTTTAATTGAGATATTTTACATGAATTTGTTAGTATATGATTTGTTCACTTTTTGCTTTAATGAGAGCATGCACTCTGCTATTAATAACATCTAAAAGAATGAAAATTCTCTCATAATGTTCTCACCCTCTTGCCAACCCAGATATGTATGACTTTCTTTCTTCTGCTGAACACAAAGATTTTTAGAAGAATATTTCAGCTCTGCAGGTCCATCCAATGCAAGTGAATGGTGATAAGACATTTGTATCTCCAAAATTCACATAAAGACAGCATAAAAGTAATCCATAAGACTTCATTGGTTAAATCCATGTCTTCAGAAGAGATAGGAAAGGTATGTGTGAGAAACAGATCAATATTTAAGTAATTTTTTACTATAAATTATCCTTCCTGCCCAGTAGGAATATGAAAGAATATGAAAGTGAAAGCGGAGATTCATAGGTAAAAAGTACTTGAATATGAAGATGTGGATTAGTTATGCACATCTTTGATGGCATGAAGGTGAGTAAATTATGAGAGAATTTTCATTTTTGGTGATTGTGACATAGCTGCTCTGTTGTAAAGCTCAGCATTTCAATAAAAATTATTTTAAAACTTGCATAATAGCCTCATGTCTCCATCAGTGGTTCTCAACTGATTTTGCTACAGGATCCAGATTTTACATTGGACATCAAGAGATGACCCAACAGCACAAAACTGTTTTTGTTCAGAAGTAAATAAAAATGCCTTTTATATTATGACATTTATTAATGTGACCCCTGCAAAGGCTGAAAAATAAGCAAATAATAAACATGACATAGGCTTAAAAGGAAGATTGACAATTGTGGTTTCTAAAAGTCTCTTACACCAACAAATAATTACCACTCAAAAAAATTGTGTACGCACAAACCATGTTTATCCTCTGTGCATTATTTAATGTTATTTGGGTCTTCATTTCTTTTATGGTTTTTGGGGATGAGCAGATATCACTCAACCTGTCCATGTTGGCATCTGCCTATTCCTAATTTGTTTACAGTCTTCCAAGTAGCAGATGAATTTGTGCCAAAATACTGTTTGACTGAATGCACAGCCTTTGACAAAAACATTTTTTTTTTAAATGGAAAAACATTTTCTCCTTCCTTTCAAAAGTTGACACATCTATTTATTTTGCTTTCCTAATGCTTTCTTAACTATGTGCATTTATATGGCTAGTTGCATTTTGTGATTTGCATTAGGATTGTTTATCCCTGTTGTCCGTGACCCTATCAGAACAGATCAGTGACTGATTTTTTTGGCTCATGTCCCACCACTTGAGAACCACTGGCGCATATCTTACTCTGCTCTTTCAGTGCGGTGCAGTGTTTTAAAATCCAGGGTTTGGTGTGCAGTGCATACTTTAAAGTATCACCTCAGATGTGCTGCTAGTGACTAATTCAAATAAGTGTAGATTGGTAAGCATTGCCACCTTCTGCCTTTGCTTTCTCTCCTTCTCTCAGCCCACTCTGTACTACTCATTAGAGCAGCCTCCAGCCGGCACAGATAACGAGTCTGGCTAAATGGGTTAGCCACTGGAGCACAGACATTCATTGCTTTTCTTAGAGATCAGTTTTTAATCTGAAGCCATTATGGAGACTTTACTAGAATCTCAGGGACTTACTGCCAAGCAGAATCAGTGTAATTGGTATGAGAAGGAGACCATCTACACAAAAACTTGTGTAGCAGGAACGCAACAAGTTTATAAAAGCTGCCTGACACTGCAGATACGATGAAGCCAGTCAGAAATGGAGTTTAAATGGATTTTAGAATCGTACTGATTGCTTGATTTGCATGTGGAAATTCACAGGAAGTGGTCCCTTTCTGTCAAGTGGACAGAGTGTTCGGAGGACCCAAACAGAAAGACAGTAATGCATTTTGTCTGACAGAGTATAATATTTAACTGGCATGAGAATGGACTGAGATGCTTATAATGTAATTTGTTTAGCCGCTTACATTAGTTAAATTGCTGTGCACTTACTGAATGCTAAGTTAAGACACTGAATTCATGCAAAAACCAGTGTCTTGTATACAATGCATAATCTGGTTTGAACAGGCACTAAATGGCTGAATAAGTGCTATACCATGTGTATTTATATGAAGTAACTGTCAAGTAAATTTTATTTGTATAGTGCTTTGTCATTCTTTTCAATGCAAACATACCACCTTTAAATGTAAATAGAGTGCAGCACACACATTTTCAGTTGTCTTGGTTCTGGAAGTGAAAAAAAAAAGAAAAAGAAAAAAAAGAAAGAAAATCCGACCAAAAAAGCAAAGGTTCAAGACTGTGTACTTGACCTCTTTATTGAAGAAATAAACTACAATCTCAATTGTAAAGCAATATGAATTATGTAATTCAACTGATCGTTATGAACGATCTGTTATGAACAAATTGTTGGGTTTCAGGCCAGGTTTGGGTCAGTTTTTAAGTGTAGGGCTGTTAAAGAGATAGTTCACCCAAAAATTAAAATTCTATTATCATTTACTCACCCTCATACTATCTCAGATATGTATGACTTTATTTCTTCTGCGGAACACATTTGAAGAAAAATAGAAAAAAATATCTCAGCTATGTATGTCCTTAAAATGTAAGTGGAATGGTGATCAACTTTTGACTCCAGCAGTTAAATTAATGTCTTCTAAAAGGATACGATTACTTTTGGTGCGAAAAAGATCAATATTTAAATACTTTTGAACTATAAACCATCTCTTCCGGCAAGCTTCACGAGTGCAGCAAGTTCACGTGGTCTCTCGTGTGAGGTATCCGCATTGCCATGTTACAGACTTAATCTCACATTCTTCTCTCGGTTGAGAAATCCAGGTTAAGCACACAAATGCAGCATTGTAATTAAAGAAACAGATCTAATCCAAAACCAAAAAAGCTTCTGCAGAGCATTCCTCCTATTCAGTTGTAAACAGCGCTGCTCTTCAGGCTGTGACTCATAGGCGTACATGGACTGTTTGAGTTTAGAGGGATGGACACCGGTTGCAGCTGTTAAGAAAATATGATATAGCGTAAGAAATATGATATAGTGTTTCTTCAAGGAACACATCTTTCCTGAAAAAAAAAGCTGAAAATGTTGGGAAGATATGGGGTGGACATGTTTTCTTTAGTTCTGGGTCAAGTAAGAGCAGGGGAGTCATTACACTGATAAGTAAACATCTACAATTCAAATGTCTCAAATAGATTAAAGATAAATTAGGAAGAGTCATAATTGTTTTAGCAGAAATTCAGGGG
The DNA here is from genome assembly GCF_025860055.1 of Xyrauchen texanus. NCBI lineage: Eukaryota > Metazoa > Chordata > Actinopteri > Cypriniformes > Catostomidae > Xyrauchen > Xyrauchen texanus. The sequence continues at coordinate 22,095,415 of NC_068297.1, read as the reverse complement.
CAAAGTTGCAAGCCGCTGGCACCCCTCATGATATAATATTGGGAGGAGACTGTAATCTTTTGCTGGACACATTCCTTGATCAAAGTGAAGCAAAAGTGTGACTTTAGAGGTGTTGCTACCTATGGAGACAAATAAATCATATAGTTGCCACTTTAATGTATCCCTTTTGCAAAATCCTGAATTCCAACAAATGCTAAAGGCTGAAAGCAATGTCTATATGGAGACCTTCCTCAGTATCCTCTGTGGGCGTGGCTTGGGAGGCACTTATGGTGTTTCGTAGGAGCCAGATCATACAGTATGCCTCATTCATCAAAACATCCAAACCACGAGAACTCGTGGAGTTGGAAGGGAATATTAATAGTGCCGAGGCAGAGTTGAAATGCCAAATGTTTTCTGATGGCCTCAGAAAATTGACCCAATTGAAATACAGATATAATACTATTTGTGCGGAAGGTAGAGTTTTGATTATTCAGGACAAGACAGTCATATTTTGAGTCGGGGGACAAAGCAGGGAAGCTTTTGGCTAGATATATTAACAGAGAGAGCCAACCATTCCCTCAGTGAAATTTGCTGGTGGTGACATTCTTTACCTCGGACATTGATATTAATAATGCTTTTAAAGAATTCTATCTTGATCTCTATAGTTCCATGTCTTCGTAAAACTCCCTAAACTGACGACTTAGCAAAAATATTTTCTTGATTCTGAGATAACCTTGGAGGCGTTTGGTGAGGTAATCAAGGCCTTGCCTACAGACAAGTCTCCGGCGCCAGATGGCTTTGCCGCTGAGTTTTTTAGATCTTATGCTACAGAACTGGCTCCACTCTTGTTAGAAGTTTATACAGTTAAAGAATGGAAAGCTTCTGCCAACCATGACACAAGCACGGATCAGTCTGATTCTTAAAAAAGACAAAGATCCAGGCTAACTGATTAAGTAGAGTTATGACATCTCTTATACATATAGATCAGGTGGGGTTTATTCTGGGCCGCAGCTCTTCTGATAGCATTAGGCATCTCATCAATATTATGGGTCAGTGGTGAATTATCAGACTCTGGTTGCGGCCATCTCACTTGATACTGAAAAGGTGTTTGATATGGCAAAATGGGATTATCTTTTTAAGATTTTGGAAATGTACGGGTACGTGAATACTTTTATTGGATGGATTAAGTTACATTATAGACACCCGGTAGCAGCGGTACAAAAGAATAGATTAATCTCAGATTATTTTACTTTGGATAGGGGCACCTGGCAGGGTTGCACTCTTTCCCCATTATTGTTCTGTCTTGTCCTGGAACCATTAGCTGCTGCGATAAGAAAGGAAGATGATTTTCCAGGGGTAGTGGCGGGAAGTGTGGCGCATAAGCTTTTGCTTTACCCAGATGATATTTTATTAGTCGTCTCTGACCTCACTAGATCTGTGACTTGTCTATTAATTCCTTTTCTATGTTCTCAGGATACAGAGATAATTGATCTAAATCCGAAGCTTTGGCTCTTACAGCATACTGCCCAGTAACGGCTTTCCAGCCTGGGTGCCTTACAGGGCATTAAATATTTTATTTTATTAGTAAACCATTTTAATCACAGCAAATTTGTCTTATTTAGTTAGAAATCATTTTGATCCCTTAATAAAAATTTTTTTTGAGCGATGTGGGCAGGTGGGCTTCATACACTGATCTATGATTGGGAAAGTTAATGTTATTAAAATGAATTGTAATCCAAATGTAACTACCTGCTACAATCGCTCCCTGTAGATGTCCAACTCTCGTAATTCAAGTAATTTGATATAGCGAAGACCGTCATTTGGAATGGTTAGCGTCCTAGATTACATTTTAATCAGTAACATAGGCCGATTAACAAAGGTGGGCTAGGCCTACCCAAGATTTTGTTTTATTATTATGCGTTCAGTCTCAGACATTTGGCTCATTGGACATTTCCACCTGAGAGAGACACTCCCTGGTGTTGTATTGAACAGGAAGTTCTTCCCCCTATTTTGACATTGCAAAGCCTTTCTATTAAACTAATCAGAGAAGTTAAGTTACACCCTGTTATCTTGCATTTGCACTCGGTTTGGACAAATGTGTCCAGAGTGTTTAATTCTGACATTTATTTAAATATTGCCTCAAGCATATGGCTGAACCCTAAGTTATGTATTAATAGGTCTCCTTTTGCTGGTCAGAGTGGATTGTGAGGGGGGGTTACTACACTCGGTGACCTATATGAGAGTGGAGTGTTGAGATCTTTTGAAAATTTGGTTCAACATTTTGGGATTACCAGATCTCAATTCTACAGGTATTTACAGCTGCACCACCTTCTCTGTATTGTTTTTGGGAGTAGCCTCACACAAGAAAGTCACACACATCTGGGATGGCATGAGGGTGAGTAAATGATGAGAGAATTTACATTTTTGTGTGAACTTTAACTTTAACACATCTTTTGGTATGTATCTGTGCTGTTTTTCAATAGTTTGCTATGTAAACACACTGGACAGACGTCTTTGACCATTGCACGGCATCTCTTTTATTTTCTTCAATGACTTAACAGGATCGCCACATTTTTTATGTTGGCAGAGGCCTCCTCTTTGGCGCCCTCACACGGCCCTGAGCAGGCACAATTCATTCTTGGTGAATTCATGTCAATGACTGTGTTTTATGTTCACTCTCACAAAGTAATATGGTTAATCTTGTCTCCTCATATAGTAAGTAATTTTATGCATTTTATGAAAACATGCCTAACATGCAGTACATATGAACATATAATATACCTCACGTCTGTATTTCTTTGATAAAGAAAAGGAATGTTAAAATATACGGAGAAAAACTTCTTATGCAATTTGAATCATTGTTAAAATAAAACCTATTCAAACAGCCATATAATCCCAATGTTGGCACTAGCAATCTACCATATTTTATGGTGCAAAAGAGCTGTTAATTGTATGTGTAGATGCATGATGCTGAGGATAAGCAGAAAGAAAACTTGGGGTGAAGAGAGAGAGAGCTTTTCAGATGGACCATAATTGATGCCCTTTTGCAGGTGAGCATCTTTGTTGAGAGCCTTGTTCCTTATTCTGTCAGATGCCAATTTACTTTTCATTTTTGAAATCAGCCAGAATCTGTAAAAAGCACACAAGGGCCTCTTCTGTTTTTTAATTAGCTTTTAATCAGTTTTCTCCTGGACTCAATATTCTGCCCGCACTCTTTGTGAAAAATTATTGAAAGTAAATATTCATCCATATATGTGTCATTCAAATAAGAAGACCTCTTACAAAGCTTACTTGATAAACACAGGTGCATTTAAAAGAATAGTTCACCCAAAAATGAAAATTCACTCATATCAAACCCATTTGCAGTTTTTTCTTCTATGGAACAGACACACACACAAACACACACACAAACACACACACACACACACACACACACACACACACACACACACACACACACACACACACACACACACACACACACACATGTTGTGTTTCCATGTTTTATGGGGACTTTCCATAGACATAATGGTTTTTATACTGTACAAACTTTATATTCTATCCCCTAAACCTAACCCTACCCCTAAACCTAACCCTCACAGAAAACTTTCTGCATTTTTACATTTTCAAAAACATAATTTAGTATGATTTATAAGCTGTTTTCCTCATGGGGACCGACAAAATGTCCCCACAAGGTAAAAAATTTCGGTTTTACTATCCTTATGGGGACATTTGGTCCCCACAAAGTGATAAATACACGCACACACACACACACACACACACACACACACACACACACACACACACACACACACACACACACACAAACACACAAAATATTTTAAAGAAGATGATGACCCCTTTTATATAAATTTTTTATACATCGACAGTTCAAAGTGATGATAAAAAATTAAAAACACTACAAAAGCACCAAGAATTTGTCCATACAACCCCTTCACTGTATTCCAAGTCTTCTGAAGTCATCCGATAGCTTTGTCTGAGGAATATATTGACAAAAAAGTCATTATTCAACAGGGTCAGAAATTAACAGGGGATCGGGGTGAAAATGGCACTTAAATTGACAAAAATGCCCTCGAAATTCAAAATATGGGCCAAAAATGCCCCCACAATGAGTTAATGTTGTTTTATTAATATAATTTGATATCATCACAAATAAATACAATGCTTTTTTTGAATTTTCACTGAACGTTATTTGAACCGTGCTGTCCGTCATTCAGATGTTGCCGAGTCTAGTGTCGAGAATTAATTTACATTTAAGTAGAACTTAAATGAGAGATCTGCTTCTCAGTCAAATCCCGGCTGCATCAAATCAAATGCACCTGTATTAATGCATCAGATCTAACAATAATTCAGCGAAGACTTGGAAACAACTGAGAAGTATACTTTTTACCTCTGATAATGTTTTCCTAATATCTGGATTAGCCATACCATGTACTGTATAGTAATTATACCTAGTTGTTAAAAAGGTCTACATTCACAGAATGCTTCAGCCACAATGGGCAATTAGGCAAAGAAATGCGTAATGCAGTGGTTTCCTTTAGAATCAAAGCACATGTGGTGTAATTCCCAAAAAACTACTGGTATAAACCCTTTGGCCTTTGGTTTAATTATTGGAATGAAATTAAGTTGTTATTATTGAATGTTATAACCAGTTACCAGCATTTAAAAATAACAGTTTTACTCCGAAACCATTGAAAATGACTTCCCATTTTCAGATACATTCTGCAAAAAAAAAAAAAAAAACTGTGTTCATTTTTGGTTTCGTTCCTTGAACGGTTTTTAGTCCCTGCTACTTACTACATAAAAAGCATGACTAGAAACTCTGGATAAATTACAAAACCACTGAAATGCAACAAAGACGAACAAGGAGCCTGAAACATCTCCAAAAAGTCTCACACCTCACATAACAACAAGAGAGACATTGTGCCTTTTTGTCAAGTCTCACTGTATATTTCAAAATGGTAAATATTTGATAGCTTGGTAGTGACCATGAGTAATATCCCAGACTGTGCCTCTGTTTCTACACACCATGGCAAAACTAGTGTTTCATGTCACATTTTAAAATAAATGTTTAAATTTCCTTTTGTTATTGCTCTTTTAGATTGTGTTTTTTGGCTCACTGAAGCTGAGAGACTGATCTATTCAGGTCTATCACCATATGTAGATGTATTTTACAGGGATCAAATATTCAAATGTACTTACATTTGGTTGGTGCTAAATGATACATTTGTAGGATTCTGAGATGTTAAGTGTACATCAGTAATGTACATCTTAATGTTATGAAAGAATGAATGCCATGAATATGTTATGGGACACCTGGCTGAATGCAATTTAATTTCCTCTTAATTACTCTCTGATTTGGAAAACATCAAATCAATGTTGGCAGAAGAGTTCTGAAATGATTGCTCATATTGTTAATGTGTAGTTTTTAAGGATTCTGAAGAATTACTCAGAAAAGTAAAAGCATTTGTGTAAAAAAATTAATCGCCCCAGATCCCCCATTTGAGCACTGAAATCAACAGGAGACAAGCTATGTGCTGTCTGGATACCACTGATTTTAGTACCAAATGAATAAATGCAAGTTTGAGGGCACAGTGTTTAATAGACTACTGCAATGAAGTTTCAAGTTTCAATTTTATTTTATTTATAAAGCACATTTAAAGCAACGGTCGTTGACCAGAGTGCTGTACAGTAATATATATAGAAACAAAAACACACACAAGGAATCAAACAAATTGAACATAAAACTCAAAAAGACTATCTATAATACTGTGCAGAATTAAAAGCCAGTGAATAATAATGAGTCTTCAGCCTCGATTTAAAAAGAGTCAAAGTAGGAGCCTGTCTAACATGCTGAGGAAGGCTATTACAGATCCTTGGGGCTGCAACAGCAAAAGCACGGTTCCCCCATGTTTCAAGCCATGGGACCAATCAACAACATAAGGTCAGCGGACCTGAGTGGCCTTGCTGGAACGTGAGGTTGGTTGAGTTTAGACAGATAGGTAGGAGCTAATCCATTTAAAGATTTGTAGGCAAGCATCACAATTTTAAAATCAATCCTAAAACGAACCAGGAGCCAGTGAAGTGAAGTAGTATTTTACTCCTGAATTAATTTATCTAATTTAAAACCACTATTTATAATGACACCCAAATTCCTTACAGTTGGTTTCACATACTTGCTCAGGAAACACTGGTCAGTAACTGAGGCAACAGAGGAGCCATTTGAGCCCAAGACCATCACTTCAGTCTTGTCTTCATTAACATTTTAAATGTTTAAGGACATCCAAGCTTTGATGTCATCAAGACAACTTACCAGTGGTTCTAAGAAATTTGCATCATTACACTCCAGAGGTAAATAAAGTTGGGTGTCATCAGCATAGCAGTGGAACAAGATTCCATATTTCCTGATAATATATCCTAAAGGGAGCAAATAAAGGTTGAACAGAATCGGTCCAAGAATAGAACCCTGTGGGACCCCACAAGGAATGGGGTGCTGACAAGGTTACATAGCTTCCAGAGCAGACTGAAAAGCTTCTATCGGACAGATACGATGAAAACCATTCCAGAGCAATGCCTTTAACACCAACACAACACTCTAAGTGAGAGATTAGAATATTATGGTCCACCATATCAAAGGCTGCTGTAAGGTCTACAAACATGAGTATAACAGAGTCATCCAAATCAGTGATTCGTAGGAGATTGTTAAAAACTTTTAAAAGGGCAGTTTCAGTGCTATGACAAGTTTTAAAACCAGACTGAAGAGGCACCAAAAGAGTATATCTATCCAGAAAAGATTGTAACTGATGAAGCACCACTTTCTCCAATATTTTAGATAGAAAAGGAAGTTTGGAAATAGGTCTAAAATTAGAAAAGGTCGGAAATGTCCAAATTGGGTTTTTTAATCAATGGTTGCACTTTGACTCTGATGGCACAACAAGACTACTATATGAATTGGATCATTGCTCCAATTCTTTCAAAAGTCTTTTTAAAAAAGTGAGGAGGAATAACATCTTTTGGGCAGCACGAGGGTTTCATTTTAAATAAAGGTAGTCCACAAGAAAAAATAAGATCCAATGTGTGCCCACCTTTATGCGTGGGACCTGTTACAGACTGTACCTTGTTAAAAGAGTCCAGCGGCTTGGAGGAGCAACATACATAAATATTAAAGTCTCCCACAATAATCATCATATTTTGGCATAAAAATGGTCAACAAATCTGAAAAGTCTTTTATGAAATCTTTATTATATTTATATCTGGGCATTTTGACGCCAGGGGTTCCCACTTCAGCGGCTGGAGGCTTTGGAAAAATAAAAATAACAATGAGAGGTTCTCGAACATAAGAATCCATATGGGTCTAACACTCATGCTTCATCTGTTTTCTGATCTGGAACTATATGAAAGCAGCTAAGTGAATAAACATAAAGGGACAAAATGAACAGGAGGTGCAGCAGATGAAAGTACTCTTCTAATACAGTAATAGTGAGTCCATGGCCTTTTATGCAGCCTGATAGTGAATTGTGCTGTTCCTTTGAAGACAGTGGCCAACAATACTGTGCAGCAGAGTACAGGCATAATCCACTCTCACACTGAGGATCTTTGGGTGTGCACTATACTCTTCATGCTGCTCCATGCACAAACACAATAAATCTGTGCCTTATTACACTATTATCTGTATTCATTGTCTTTATTGCAATCTCAGTTGCACTAATTGGAAATTACTCTAATGTAATCAGCTGGCATTTAACATGAGGTCATGAATTCTGGAGTATGATTTGTGGTTTTAAACAAACAGTATGTAATTTTGTTACAGTAATGTGCATCATGATCATTTTAAATGCAGGATGTTTATTTGATAATTAGCATTACGCTCATATACTGACCGCTGATCCAAAGCCAAATTCTAACAATGATGAATATACAACAGCTTTCATGGAATAATTAACATGGAATTAATTTGTTTATTAATGTGCTTAAATAGTTTTTCATTAAGATGTAAATATACTGTATAGTTATTATTATATAGTAATTACTTATAAATATATTTGGAATACTGGGGCTGTTTATCATACTTTTTACTCCAGTGAATATTTGAAGATTCATTGAACATTTTGAACATTTCCACCATTATTTTCCAGAGAAAAAGATACAGTTCATTGAACATACATTTATTTTTTATGTTGTTGTTGTTGTCATACATTGTTTTGTGTAATGCATAACTAAGTAATGCATTACTGTCATTAAATTACTTTTTTCATTGAAAAAGTAAATTAATGGATTACAGATACTCCTGATGTAATTGTGTTAAATATTGTATAGACTATAGAACAATTCTATTTAAATCAATAGTGAATTTGAAATACAAATTGAACGTCTAATGTTAAAATATCGGTTTTCTCATTTAACGCCGCCCCTTAAATTCTTTGGCCAGTTCATAAATAATGAATTTGATTTTTTTATGATATATTTGAAATTATTAAAAGAACAGTGTCAAGTCTATCCTTGTATTTTTCATCTGATCGAGGTGGAGAAGAGTTTTAGAAAGTAATTATTAATAAGTAATACAATTACTTTTCAGACAGAGTAATTAGTAAAGTAATCTAATTACAACGTAGTTGATGTAATTAGTATTTAGCAGGTTAATTAATTATTTTTTTAGACCCAACACTATATGGCAGTCATAATCAAATGGCGGACCGCGATTCAAAACCAAGGGTCCAGATGAAGCGAAACAGCACCAAACTTAACGTTATCTATGTCAATAAATGTTTCGGATAGTTTTCAAACATGATCGACTGGTTGCCGTTACCAAGTGCAGCGCAGCCGCTCTCTGTCTCTAACGGTGATGAAGAAACACCAGACCGGGGCCGCGTCCTATCCAATCGCGTGCGTTTATGCAAATTAGTCTTGTGACGAATCTGCGTCCTATCCAATCACGTGCATAAGGCCGCCGTAACAGAAAAATACAGTGAGCAGCAATATAGATACTGGCACACTGCAGAAAACAAGAATGAAGCAAAGTGAACTTCATGTGTCTGAAATGAATCCGAGTCCGTCCGTTCAGAAAAAACTATTTTGAGACCGGGCCACATGATTCCAGGACACATTAAACAATTTACGTTTTTTTTCTTCGTCAAAAATTGCCTTTATTATGATCAGCATGTTGAAAGTCTTTCACAAAAATAATGTGTTTGTGAAAGACTTTCAACATGCTGATCATAATAAAGGCAATTTTTGACGAAGAAAAAAAAAACGTAAATTGTTTATTCAAACTTTTACATTTTCCACATTTTCTCTCAAGGGGTACACCTGAACCCCCATAAAGTATCTTTCTTAAATCACAAGGCCTGCTATGCCCCATATGTATCTAAAAATCCTCAAACAAAAATACTGCTGTCATTCAGCATCAAAACAAACAGTTGATTTGATCTTTTAATTTAAAATCTTGTCTTTTAATATTCATATCAAAGTGTACTCAGCTGATGAACTAATTGAAATATTTGAATCTTTTGGTAGGAGATCCCCCAAACCCCATTACTTTGGTTTTGTCTCTGGGGCCCAAATGTCATAATCTTGCCTGATTTTGAAGAAACTGTTTTGACTTTATGATTTTTTTCTTTTACGAAGTACTATTGCTGCCAACTTGTACATTTATAATAACTATTTAAAAAAACTGATTAAGCATTCCTTATGCCATTTCATAGGTATACAGTATACTGACTACTGACACCATGTAAGTTATTGTCTGTACCTTTTCTAGGTTAGGAAATGTAGAGACTGGACCTCTAGGAACTATAATTGAATACCCTTGCTATATGGGTTAAGCTGTCACCAACCAGTAAACCAGTAAGTGTCATGTAAACATTTGGGAGGACACATTCCACTGGCACCACCACCACCACCACCATTACAAAAAAAGTAAAATTACTGAAATACTGTAACTGTATCATGCATTTATGCTATTAGAGGCTTTTCAACAAAATGTTAAAATGAAAACAATTATGAAGCACAAAACGGGTCATGAAACAACACAGAATGGACAAGGTAACTTACCAAAAAAATCAAGCCACTGTATTGGCCAACAAATATTGTACTTGATAAATTGCAATTGATAAATACATTTATGGCATTTCAATTCCATAAGACAACCTGCCCCACATAAAGTTAACCCCTATAGTTGACCCTTGCCTGAATGTTTGCCAGTGTTTTATTTTCCACCTACTTGGTTATCCAACTGCAATTACATGATATGATGATATTTACATTTTATTTTGGGGAACATTTCTTTATAATTAAGAGGGTTTTAAACTAGGTGTTTAAACTCGATACACCACTTCAGCAGATAAGAAGCATTTGTGTATTTGGACTTTTAACTCAAAACATTATACAGCAGCTACTGAGATATTGCCAACTTCATGGTTTCCCTTATGTATAATTAGAATTCTTAGTATTTTAGAAATAATTTTAGTTTATATTCTCAAAGAACATACTCAAAATACATATTGTGCATGCTAGAACTTTATTGTGAAAAACATAGTATGTTTGGTGTACAACCTGTTAAAAAGTAGCAATACAGATCTTTTAATACAACTGTTATGGACACATGAAAGGAGTACTTTGGTTAACAACATGCTGGACATGCATAAATAATACAATACATTCTTCATTACCATACAATGCCACTACATGAATAAACAACCATTATCAGAGTGAATAGCACTTCTTTTCATTTATACCACCAGTGTGTAATTCTTGTATGATTGTATGGATAATTTTAGACAAAAATAAAAATTGTAACATTTTTAAAAATGTTTACATTTGAAGCAGATATGTGAATTTTCCTTTAGGGCTCAATAACACATGTTGATACAGTATATATATAGAGCTTTGATTCAATAGTTAAAGGAATTAGCGATGGTACATAATCTGCCCTCAGACTGTTCAATTCTAGAACATATAGAGGAAACATCTGTATTTCACAGAAGAGAGAAGAATCAGTCTTGTGAAATCTTGCAGCTGGCCATGGGAATGTCAACCAATGTACTTGAAGTGTGCATGCGGAGCATTCGACTGGAGGTTGTGAGGCTGCTCTGAGCACGATGAGGTCTTCTCTGAAACAAGTCACGGCACAGATAGGACAGGAACTTGTTGTGAAGGGAGGCATAAATGAAGGGGTTGCAGCAAGCTGAGCTCATGGCTAACAAATGGCATGACACCTGGATCACATTGACGTGATTTTTGCTCAAGATAGCAAAGTCAGTGTCGAGATCGCGGATCAGGTTGACCACCTGCAAAGGGAGCCAAGAGAAAGCAAAAGAGAGAACCGACACCAGCAGTAGACGGAACGTCTTGCGTCTTTTGCGCCCCCACTTTTCCTGGTTGGAAGGCGTGGCGGCCATTAGCCGAGGTGTTGCTCTGTGCTGCAGGTGGCAGGAGATGGCACAGTAGGATATGGAAACAGCAGCTAGAGGAACAAAATAAGAAAGTAGGAGGAAGAAACAAGAATATATTAGACGATTGAGCTCCTGTCCATGCCAGAACTCCTCACAAACAACCATTTGATGACCCGTCGCACTCAGATCCAGGTACACTGTGTGCAGAGCAGTGGGAATGGACATTGCCAAAGAACAAAGCCATATGCTCACCACCAACCATGCACAGAAAGAACGACCCCCACGGTGCCGAATCGGGTAGGCGACCACTACATACCGGTCCACTGCAATGGCAGTTAGAGAGAGAACTGCCGCGAACACGGTAGCAGTTTGCATTAGGGTAACAAAATGACACGTGAACTGGCCGAAAACCCAACCACGCTCATCAAAGGCATAAAACACAGTCAGAGGAACGCAGAACAGGCACATCACCAGATCGACCAGGGCCAGGTTTCCAATAAGGAAGTTTGTGGTGCTGTGAAGTTTCTTGTTCAGTCCAATGAGAATGAGGAGGAGGAGATTTCCAGAGCATGCCACCAGGACTACTACGGCATAAAGAGGGATGAAAAGTGGTTTCAGTTCCATCAGGAGTTGGAGGCCACTGAAGGAGGAGGCTGATGCATCTAGGGATGCGTTTCTCCAGGATTCATTATGGAGATAGTCCATGGTTGTTATGGTATGATGACTAAACTGGCACCTGTTTGAAACAAATAGACATGATAAGTTCAGAAAATATGAAAATTACAGTATATGTTTTGTAGGAACACCCTTACAAACAATCTAGACAAACTTGCCACAAATTCACCACTCAATATTTTCAAATGCAAATGAGCTTTGCGTCAAACTCTTCTTTGTTTCCAAAGATTTGCTTCAGGTTCACCGCTACCGGTAAAGAACTGCAAACTTCTGGCTAACATTTGCAGCGTATTGAAAGCTCATTTGCATGTGAAAATAATGAGTGATGAATTTGCGGCAAGTTTGCAGAAAGTTTACCAGAATTCTAGATTTTATTTTGTGAGAGCAGTCCCCCTGTAGCAACTTCAGTATCTTTAAATTGTGTCCTTTGTGATACCAACACAAATCCTTTTTCACCAAACTTCCCTGGCCCATATTGGATGTCCACTTGGATTATTTGTATGTGATGAAAAGTGGAGAAGTCATATGCTCAGTGTCTGCTTAAAATAAATGGCTCTTCTAATCTTCAAAAGGAGAGACTTGAATTTCAATATAATCTGCACTTTCTATAAATGGATAAATAAACCTGTATATGAATCCATGTTTCATATAATTTATCCTCATCCTCACTTCTGTGAAATTATGTAAAAACATATCTTGAAATAATTCCATGCGTTGCAATGATTTTTTCTGGATTTTAAGCAAGAGAGAAGACCTGTAAATATCTTCATTTTTGAAAGCTACTGTGCATTAGGTGTTCCAAGGAAAAACATTGAGATTAAATTCCATGAACAGCAACTTGCACATACTTGTGTACTGGTAGTCTCCTTGAAATTGGCCAGACTGCTTTGGCAGACATTTTGCCTTCTGTCTAGGCTGCTGTTAGAGAACACTTGCATAATGTGAAAATCTGGGAAGTCAGTTTATTACTCTCTGAGTTAAGGTGCTTGCTCTAAATGATGAAAGGAATAGGGAGAAATATATAAGAAGATTGCAAAGATTGAACCCAAGATGCACTCTGTTTGTCTTTGACCTTTATATTAAGTGGACATATGAGAGACTGATATCACAGTGAATTCGGAAACAGTACTTCGAAAACAGTTCACTTTTCTTGAGTTATACTCTATCTAACTCCGTGCTTACCGAAATTTCGAAGTAGGTTAGTGTAAGGTTTAGGGATAGGTGTAGGTTTCTCTGAGACTCTAATTAGCACAATAAATGCGTGAACATCACACGTGGCTCTTGCAAGATTTTCAGATCTTCTAGAACTGATTGCATGTGAGAGCTCCAGTTTCCTAGTAAAATGCCCACAGATGGCTGCCAAAAGCAAATTGTATTTAGCTGAAAATGATGTACTACCGTGAAGAGGAATGCATATTTTATAAAACTCTACCCCCAGACCCTAACCCCAAACCTAATATTTGGTGGAATAAAAATATAATTTCAGAGGGAAAATGGAACCTCCAAACTGCACTCATCTCTCATTTTGTGAATGCGATTACTTCATGGTTTCAACACAGCACAAGACCCCAGCTGAAGCACTTCTGGTCACGCCACACGAGAAGGCAAACATGTTTAAATAGATGCAAAAATATCAGATGTGGAAATGGCACTTGTTAGCAACTCTGCATGATGGGTCGTTGCCAGGGTACTAGAACATTCGGAAACAACATGCCTACTTTCTGTATGATCATGTTGCCTTGTGAAGCCGCGTCATACATTAATTTACAATTCAGTCATGTCAAATCCAAATACTTATGTTCTAGCCAATTCATCCTCACATGTAAATGTAAATCAGATGTAAATGGATCATTTACAAATAAAGATTAAAAGATACAAATTAGAATAATTTATAAAATCTAATTTAAACACTTGTCTCAAGAATATATATATATACAGTATATGTGTGGGTTAAAGGTTACTCCAACTGACCTAAATGCAAAGAGCCTTTTAATAAAATGTCTAAAATATCTGATATTTAAAAAAAAATTAAAAAAAATTGACACAATTTTTTTTTCTGTCCCATGACAAAAGGATGCTACAAGCATCTTGGCTACAAGCATCTTGGCTACATCACATGACTTTAATTTGGTGGACAAACGTTTTTCAAATATTAATCATATTTTAAAACAAAATTGTTCCATGGCTTATTTTATAAGAAATAATAATAAATCATTATTCTAATGTCAATATCTAAAATGCCAATATGTCTTTTATATAAAAATGATTATATAATTTATATTAATAATTTTTAAATAAATCTTTGGATGAGAAATTTATATTTTTACAGTCTCTGGATGGTTACACCAATTATATTGTTTACTTAAAGCACCAGAAAAAGAAAATCAAACTTTGAACACAGAAATTGTATTTTTGAATAAATAAATTTTGTTATCATTGACCATAATATTCCACTATAAAAATCACTTTGAAATAAAAAGAGGAAGAATATTTGAAAGTTCAAATGAACAACTGAAAAAAGCTGACCTTTCACTAAAAACTAAAATACTTAATGGAAAAAGATGACTTTTTAAAACGTTGATCAGTTCACCTAATGCATTGATATTACTAGTACTAGTAGTTCTCTCTTATGATTGTATGTAAATAGACTGGCAAAGTTGTGATATCAAATTGTTTTGCTTTCTGTTAAATAGAAGAATGACTCATATGTGATCTGTTCCACCATGAAAGATAACATGTTCAAGTCACACCACTAGACTCTGTAAGTGGAAAACCATCTCTAAAAAGAGAAGGCAAATGTTACATTGCCCTCATGTCTCATGCGTAATCTGTGATGTCAGCCCCCAAAACACGAAAGAGATTCAATTCAATACAGTAACTCGGCATTCTCAATTTCTGACATTCGTAATTATTAGCCATGACAGTGTAACTTTATTTATTTCCCTCTATGGTAAAAGAGGAGTTAAGATATTTCTTTTGGATATCTGAAATAATGACTATTGTGTAACAAGTTTAACGTCTGGCTTTAATAGATCATGAAGATGTAATACTACATGCAATGTTTAAAGCTCCAAATCTAACAACAAAAACGACACAACCTCTGCATGTACATACATGTTATTGACATCTATGAATGAGATTTTTCGATTCATTTTCCATGCTTGATACGAAAAACATACCTTCTTGCTAAAATGTCTGAGTTTTCACAGTCTACACAACAGAAGGAAACCCCATAGAACCAATACACAGCATTATTTATATTTAAGCTCATATCAAGCAAAATAATTGTATTAAAGAAAATAAATTTGCCCACCTTTGTCTTCTTGATCACCTCTTCAGTGGATAATGCATGGTCCACTTACTTCATACAAGGGAACGTGAGGTGCACTTCTTCATAGACTGAGTAAATCAGGACGTTTCGGACAATTTCAGCCAGTAATCTAATCAGACTTCTCAACACGTGAACAGCAGTGCGCTGACCGCCGCCACATACATGCACTGATGACTGGAGATTTCACCCAACACGTCAAAGCGCAGCAAGTGTGGGGACCCTTCAATAACGACCACCCTACTGTCCATATGTAATGACATCTAGGCATAACTTCACAGATATTCCCACTACAATTAAACCTAATTTTAAATGCACAATGAGCAAGTGAAAAAAAGAAGCTGCCAACCTGGAAATATTTTTTTGGGAATCACATGCGCGCTCGAATCGCTTGCGTCCAAAATGCTGTCTAGATAGCTGACAACACACCAAAACAATTTGACGTTTTATTTTAATTACCCTATCCAATATGTAAATGAGACTTAGACCTATTTAGACTTTATATATATAATACAACATTAAAACCACCTGCCTAATATTATGTTGTCCTTGTCCTTCTCCTGCTACCAACCCTCATTCTGAGGTGCTATTCTTCTCACCAATATACAGAGGGATTATCCGAGTTACCGTAGACTTTGTCAGTTTGAAACAGTCTGGACATTCTCTGCTCACCTCTCTCATCAACAAGGTGTTTCCTTGCGCAGAACTGCCACTCACTTGATGGTTTTTGTTTTGGCACCATTCTGACTAAATTGTAGAGACTGTTGTGTGAAAATCCCAGGAGATCAGCAGTTACAGAAATACTCAAACCAGCCCATCTGGCAACAACAATCATCCATGCAATTGTATAATCAGCCAATCATGTGGCAGCAGTGCTGTGCATAAAATCATGCAGATACGGGTCAGGAGCTTCAGTTAATGTTCACATCAACCATCAGAATGGGGAACATTTTTAGATTGACCATGGCATGATTGTTGGTGCTAGACGGGCTGGTTTGAATATTTTTATCATTTTTAATCTCCTGGGATTTTCTCACACAACAGTCTCTACAATTTTCTCCGAATGATATCTAAAACAAAAAAAAAAACATCCAGTGAGCGGCAGTTCTATGGATGGAAATGTCTTGTTGATGAGAGGTCAACAGAGAATGGCCAGACTGGTTCAAACTGACAAAGTCTACGGTAACTCTGATAACCACTCTGTACAATCGTGGTAAGAAGAACATAATTTCAATGCTATTCTGAGATGCAGGTTGGTGCTGTTTTTGCGGTACGAGGGGGACCTACACAATATTAGGCAGATGGTTTTAATTTTGTGGCTGATCAGTGTGTGTGTGTGTATATATACTGTATACAGTTGAAGTCAGAAGTTTACATACACCTTAACCAAATACATTTAAACTCAGTTTTTAATTGTAGAAAAAAATCCCTGTCTTAGATCAGTTAGGATCAGGATATACATACAGAATGTGAAATGTCAGAATAATAGTAGAGAATGATTTATTTCAGCCTTTATTTCTTTCATCACATTCCCAGTAGGTCAGAAGTTTACATACACTTTGTTAGTATTTGGTTGCATTGCCATTAAATTGTTCAACTTGGGTCAAACACTTTGGGGAGCCTTCCACAAGATTCTCACAATAAGTTGCTGGAATTTTGGCCCATTCCTCCAGACAGAACTGGTGTAACAGAGTCAGGATTGTAGGCCTCCTTGCTTGCACAAGCTTTTCAGTTATGCCCACAATTTTTCTTCCGGATTGAGGTCAGGGCTTTGTGATGACCACTCCAATACCTTGACTTTTTTTTGCCCTTAAGCCATTTTGCTAAAACTTTGGAGGTATGCTTGGGGTCATTGTCCCTTTGGAAGACCCATTTGCAACTGAGCTTTAACTTCCTGCTGATGTCTTGAGATGTTGCTTTAATTTATCCACATACATTTCCTTCCTCATGATGCCATCTATTTTGTGAAGTGCACCAGTGCCTCCTGCAGCAAAGCACCCCCACAACATGATGCTGCCACCCCCATGCTTCACGGTTGGAATGATGTTCTTCGGCTTGCAAGCCTCACCCTTTTTCCTCCAAACATAACGATGGTCATTATGGCCAAACAGTTACGTTTTTGTTTCATCAGACCAGAGGACATTTCTCCAAAAAGTAAGATCTTTGTCCCCATGTGCACTTGCAAACTGTAGTTTGGTTTTTATGGAAGCTTCTTCCTTGCTGAGCAATATATGTCGATATATGTTGATATAGGACTCGTTTTACTGTGGATATAGATACTTGTCTACCTGTTTCCCCCAGCATCTTTACAAGGTCCTTTGCTGTTGTTCTGGGATTGATTTGAGTGTTATGATGGCTGTGTGGTCCCATGGTGTTTATACTTGCTTACTATTGTTTGTATAGATGAACGTGGTACCTTCAGGCATTTGGAAATTGCTCCCAAGGATGAACCAGAATTGTGGAGGTCCATAATTTTTTCTTTGGCTGATTTCTTTGGTACACCTTCAATTTAGTACACCATCAGAAGGAATTTGGAATTTTCCAAGCTGCTTAAAGTCACAGTTAACTTAATGTATGTAAACTTCTGACCCACTGGAATTATATATTATATAATTGACTGATATAGTCAATTAAAAGTGAAACAATCTGTCTGTAAAAAAATATTGGGAAAATTACTCATGACATGCACAAAGTAGAGTTCCTAAACAACTTGCCAAAACTATAGTTTGCTGATATGAAATGTGGATAAAAAATGAGTTTTAATGACTTCAACCTAAGTGTACAGTATGTAAACTTCTGACTTCAACTGTATATACACTCACCTAAAGGATTATTAGGAACATCATACTAATACTGTGTTTGACCCCCTTTCACCTTCAGAACTGCCTTAATTCTACGTGGCATTGATTCAACAAGGTGCTGAAAGCATTCTTTAGAAATGTTAGCCCATATTGATAGGATAGCATCTTGCAGTTGATGGAGATTTGTGGGATGCACATCCAGGGCACGAAGCTCCCGTTCCACCACATCCCAAAGATGCTCTATTGGGTTGAGATCTGGTGACTGTGGGGGCCATTTTAGTACAGTGAACTCATTGTCATGTTCAAGAAACCAATTTGAAATGATTCGAGCTTTGTGACATTGTGCATTATCCTGCTGGAAGTAGCCATCAGAGGATGGGTACATGGTGGCCATAAAGGGATGGACATGGTCAGAAACACTGCTCAGGTAGGCCGTGGCATTTAAACGATGCCCAATTGGCACTAAGGGGCCTAAAGTGTGCCAAGAAAACATCCCCCACACCATTACACCACCACCACCAGCCTGCACAGTGGTAACAAGGCATGATGGATCCATGTTCTCATTCTGTTTACACCAAATTCTGACTCTACCATCTGAATGTCTTTTCCTATTTGTAGTGGAGATGAGTGGTACCCGGTGGGGTCTTCTGCTGTTGTAGCCCATCCGCCTCAAGGTTGTGCGTGTTGTGGTTTCACAAATGCTTTGCTGCATACCTCGGTTGTAACAAGTAGTTATTTCAGGCAAAGTTGCTCTTCTATCAGCTTGAATCAGTCGGCCCATTCTCCTATGACCTCTAGCATCAACAAGGCATTTTCGCCCACAGGACTGCCGCATACTGGATGTTTTTCCCTTTTCACACCATTCTTTGTAAACCCTAGAAATGGTTGTGCGTGAAAATCCCAGTAACTGAGCAGATTGTGAAATACTCAGACCGGCCCGTCTGGCAACATCAACCATGCCACGCTCAAAATTGCTTAAATCACCTTTCTTTCCCATTCTGACATTCAGTTTGGAGTTCAGGAGATTGTCTTGACCAGGACCACACCCCTAAATGCATTGAAGCAACTGCCATGTGATTGGTTGATTAGATAATTGCATTAATGAGAAATTTAACCGGTGTTCCAAATAATCCTTTAGGTGAGTGTATATATATATATATAAATATACAAACACACACATTACAGTATGCATATCATCATAACAGAGCCATTCTTTTGCAGGACAAATTAATAATGCAAATGTATTAATAAAATATAAATAATATAAAACAATAAAGCACATAAACTATAAAAAGATAAACAATTTTACATTATATGAACTGTCCTAACACTTTGCATTTAAGTTAAAGGAGCCAAAATGCAAACGTGGAACGAAGCAATTATGCTTCAACAATTTAATGGCAGGAATGCTCTGGAGTGGTACCTCATCCATATTCAACATAGTGACATATTGGTTACTGCTGGGCAAAAATATTGCACCGTTACAAAGGTCACACAAGAATCTCATTAGTGCTCATTTCTAGTCTTTATTATCCTTTCATTATTGTTCTAAATACAAGTGTAGTTGAAGTGGCCATACATAATGGAATTATTATACCAAAATATTCTTTAACCATGTTACATTTAGCGGTTATCTAATCCAATGGCCTATGCATTTGAATTTATTCATTTATAACAAAAACTAAATTACCATCAAGTGTTCATAATTGTAATATATTCATTGAACACACATACATAGAACATGTGCTTTATTAGTCAGTGTATATCAGCAGCACTTCCAATTTTGCAGGAAAATTAGCAAGTAGCAAGAATATCCATTTACATTTAACAGCAATAGCAAATAATCATTTAATAAAAAATATTTCTGGAATGTTATATGATAACATAGTGAAGGTTCAGGCTGGTAAAAAAAAATTTTGTTCTGAATGGTAAAAATATTTTCAGACTATTTATGTACTTCACAGACCAAATTACTATTTGCAGTAGCAGAGAATGAAGTGCAATCCTTTGCAATTAATATTTTACTGCCTTTTGCAAGAAATGTTTTATTTACTCATCTAACATGATGTGTTTCCTTCTGATCTTTGTATTCAATTCTATAAAATAACCATGCACATTGAAAGAGAGAGAAACATGCAGAGCCAAAGAAACCTTAAAGGAATTGTTCACCCAAAAATGTTAATTCCCTCATCATTTACTCACTATCATGCCTTACCAGATGTGTATGACTTCCTTTCTTCTGAACACGGAGAAATATTTTAGAATAATATTTCAGCTCTGCAGGTCCTCACAATGCAAGTGAATGGTCCCAAAATGTTTAAGCTCTTAAATCGTATAAAAGGCAGCATAAAAGTTATCAATACGACTTAGTGTTTTAATCCACATCTTCAGAATCTAAATGATAAGTGTGGGTGAGAAACAGATCAATGTTTAAGAACTCTTTTACTACGAATCTCCAAATTTCACTTCTTTGTTTTTGGTGATTCATGCTCTTCATGCATATTGCCACCTACTGGGCAGGGAGGAGAATGTATAGTTAAAAGGACTTAAATATTGATCTGTTTCTAAAGGCCGATTTATACTTCAGTGTCGAACCTACTTTGCTAGCGTGCACCTCTTTAAAAATGTAACAGTGCATTGCATCGACGCAGACCACAACAGCTGTGATTGTCCAATTTAACCACAGACCGCAAAATGTGACAAAAGATATCTGTTCAGAGCTTATGAACTCTAAAATATAGCCTCTGTGTAGAGTAAATAATAATATCTCATAAGTTATGGACACAGAACAACTTCTAATTTGTCAGCAAATTAAAAAGCACCTGGTAAGTGTTGGTTATATTTACTATATGCATTATAAAGTCTTTAAAACCACACCAATTTATGTTATTCAGGCGAGAATAAATTTTTCATCACGGAACGTCAAAAGTACACCAAAATATATATGTATTATTATGTAAGCAACTCAAGAGCAAGTGTACAGTAATTTGCTAATTTATTTTCTGCCTGCAATGCAGGCAACATGTATAATAAATATTATGTACAGTTGTGGCCAAAAATATTGGCACCCTTGGTAAATATGAGCAAAGACAAATGTGAAAAAAGAATCTGATTTGTTTATCCTTTTGATCTTTCACAAAAAAAAAATAATATATCACAATAATCTAACCTTTAATTGAAGTAAAACATTTGAAAGAGTGGGAATATCTCATATTTAAATACATATTTTTCTCCAAAACACGTTGGCCACAGTTTCTGTCACCCCTAGAAACTCTTATGAGTAAAATATATCTGAAGTATTCCATTCATATTTTCCTTTTTTTTTTGTGCACCTGGGTGACTAGGAACATGAAATTGTTCAGTATAAATATGTGGTAACACACAGGCCATTTCCCTTAATCATCAATCACAGTGGTTTAGACCAAGAAATATAGTTCTGATGTGTGGCAAAAGGTTGTTGTACTTCACAAAATGGGAAGTGGCTATAAGTAAATAGCAAAAGCATTGAAAATGCCCATTTCCATCATCAGGGCAATAATTAACATGTTCCAGTCAACAAGAGATCTTAAGAATCGGCCTGAAAGAGGACGTGTGTCTATATTGTCTCCACGCACAGTGAGGAGGAAGGTTCAAGTGGCCAAAGAAACTCCAAGGATCACAGCTGGAAAATTGTAGTAATTAGTTGTGTCTTGGTGTCAGAAAGTTAAAAAAAAATAAAAGCAGCCATCACCTACATCACATTGTTTGGGAGGGTTTTAAGAAAAAAGCCTCTGCTCTCATCCATCAACAAACTCAAGCATCCTCAGTTTGCCAGACACAACTGAAACTTCAAATGCGACCGGGTTCTATGGTCAGATGAAAGAAAAAGAAAAAATCTTTAATGTTGTGGGGCTGTTTTTCTGCCACAAGTCCTGGACATCTTGTTCAGATACATGGCATCACAGACTCTATCAAATACCAACAGATAAAAAATCAAAACCTGCCTCTGCCAGAAAGCTTACAATGAATTCTAGTTGGATCTTCCAGCAGGACATTGATCCAAAACAAACATCAAAATCAACACAAAAATGGTTCACTGACCACTAAATCAAGATTCTGCAATGGCATCCCAGTCTCCTGTCCTGAACACCATAGAACATTTATTGGTTGAATTGAAGAGGAGAGTCCACCAACATGGACCTCTGTATTTGAAGGATCTGGAGAGATTATGTTTGGAGGAACAGTCTCAGATCCCTTGCCAGGTGTTATCCAAACTCACTAGGCATTATAAGAGAAGACTCAGAACTGCTATCTTGGCAAAGGGAGGTGGCAAAAAGGATTGAATAAAAATAATAATTATGTATAAAAATGTATTTAATATTTAGATATTTCCAATGTTTCAATTGTTTTACTTCAATTAAAGGTTAGATTTTTTGTGATTATGTTTTAATGAAAGATCAAAAAAGGGTGCCAATATTTTTGGCCACATCTGTACCCATATATTTCGACATGTTCATATGACATATGCTACAATAAATTTAATACTTCTGAATCCTGAAATTATATTGCTTGCATTGCTTTTGTTTATCTAGGAAACATATAGTTAGTATTTGTTTGTGTACTCACAGAACATATCAACGCAGAACAATAAAAGCAAACCAACGCATTGGCCATTAAGCGGAGCCAACGCCGTAGGTTTGACACAGAAGTATAAATTAGCATTAACCCACAATTATCATATTGCTGCTGAAGACATAGATTTAACCATTTTGGAGTCTTATGGATTAATTTTATGCTACCTTTATGTGCATTTTGGAGCTTCAAAATTTTGATCACTACTCACTTGCATTGTATGATCGTACAGAGCTGAGATATTCTTCTAAAAATCTTAATTTGTGGTCATCAGAAGACAGTAAGTCATACACATCTGGGATGGCATGATGGTGAGAAAATTATGAGAACATTTTAATGTTTGGGTGGACTAGCCTAACAAGGATAGTTAGTTTACCAAAAAAATAAAAATACAGTCATGAAATTATGATTTACTCACACATCTCATGTTGTTCCAAACCCATATTTTTTCTATTGAACACAAAAGATGATTTCAGGCAAATTGACTGGCTTTAGTCACTTTTCAATTTCATCTCATATAAAAGATTAAATTAAATGACTAGTGACTCACCCAAAAAAAGTTATGATGTTTTGAAACAACATGTGAGTAAATGATGACAGAAATTTCATTTTTGGGTGAACTAACCCTTTATCTTTGAGAAACAAATTATCCACTCAAATGGGTCACAATATAGTTGCTTTCCACAACAAAACCCCATAAACACTTATCTAATGTTAATCTCCCTAACACTGCTGCTGATCACTAGAGCAATACTGGTTATTGCTGTGATATGCTTATTTCTCAGGACTTGGGCACTCTTCCTCTTCACATGGCTTATCGGTTTGTGCCGAGCTGGGAGGAATCTCGTTGTTCTGTGTGGGTAAAAGCAAGCACTCCAGCTCTTCTGCATTGATGGCCACACTTTCAGGGGACAGCCACCTCTTGAACTGTTCCAAAGCACTGCAAAAAACGATCATACTAAATAACCACATGCATTTTGAACAGCACATTAAAGTAATTGAATATAGAAATTAATGCCATTTATTCATCATTTTTCAACATAATCGTAAAGATGAATGAATGGCACTAAAATTCCTCATTTATGGCATTATTATTAACAACTAATTTATCATTTAACAAACAGTACTGTACATACTGTATAACACTTAACACTGCCATTATAAAAAAAACAGAGATTAGACTATCAAGACCATTGATGGAAAAAGCAATACTTTAAGATAATAATGTTCCAATTAAAAACATCTAATCAAATTATTGTGGGTTTTGATTGCCTAACCATATATCAAATCATCTCCCTCCTATAAATAATTTTTTTTCATTATAATTTTCCCCCAATTTTCTTAAAATGTGGAAAACACTTGCCTTTGTCTTGCTTAATAGGGAGTTTGTAAGGCAGAATTCTTCAACTTTGTTCCTTTGAAGCTGCTTTAGTTACAATATGTATTGCACTACACAAATTACATTGGATCTGCAAACACATTTTGTACTTTTTCAATCTGTGCTGTTGGGTTTGAGTATTTCTGTAACTGCTGATCTCCTGAGATTTTCACACAAAACTAAAAAAAACATCTGCTTATGGAAACGCCTTGTTGTTGACGGAGGCCAGAATGGCCAGACTGGTTCGAGCTGACAGAAAGGCTACATGAACTAAGATAATCCCTCTGTACAACTGTAGAAAACAGAATAGCATCTCAGAATGCACAATATAAGAGTACAACCACAGACATTTTTTAAGACCATAGTGTTCCTAATAGTGTTCCTGCTTGGTGAGTAGTTCCTCAATTCATTCTTATGATTATTTAAGTCAGTTTTTCAATACTGTAAAGTGTTTAATATGACTACTTTTATTTATTTTAGCCTACATAAAGGTCAAACCACATTTCAGGAAATTATGAATAAGAAAAAGTGTGAAAAGCTGAATTTTTTATTATTCTGGTAGACAGTTATACCATCTGCAGATCTTAGAGGGGCTAAAGTACATGATGCTTGAGAGCAGTGGGGTTTGTCCTTACCTCTGATCAAAGTCTCCTTCCTGGAACAATTCTGAGGTTTGAGCATCATGTAGAAACCTATCCCAGCATTCCTTTTTTGCCTGGGACAAGGAACGGAGCATCTGCCTGGATGTTACTTCATTTGGTTGTCCCTTGATTCTCTTCAACCGACTTTCTAAAAAATGTCGATAACATGTTCTTGAGAACAAGTCAACAGGCCACATTAAGAAAATGTATCTGAAATGCCAATTCCAGTACCTAAACTAGCAATGTAAACTTCAGAATCAGCCATTGGTTCCCATGGGCTGAAAGAAGCTCTGGGAGAGTTTGACTGAGGGATTCCATGAGAGGAAGGCTGAAATGAGTCTGTAAATTGTCCATCATCATGTCCCAGTGGATCTGGCAGACTGGAGCAGACCTCAGACCAAAGATCTCCACTAGTTCGGACCACATGGGTTTCGAAGTCGTCAATCATCACGTCCTCCAATAATTGAAGCATATATTTAATGCAATTCATGTGAAAACACTTTAAAGTGGCAAGAATATTTTCAGAGCATTTAAGTATCAGTAACCCTCCTATTGTCTTAGGGTCATTTTTGACATGGCACAGGTAAAGAATACGTAATAAATACCACATACTTACATACTGAACATTAATGCACAATTGCATTTTACCCTGCACAATATATATATATTGCCAGTCAAACTGTTGCTGCTACTCTACATCTGTCACAATGCACCATTTAATTTCATATGCATACTTTGTACAAATAGTATATTCTCTTTCCCCTATTTTATTGTGTATATTATTGTGTATTTTAAATGGGCATTTTAAAGTAGATTTTTTAAATTGTGGTTTTACTTCTATTTCTATCCTTATCTATATACAGTATATATATATATTCATCATATCTTTATCATAAACTATGGGGAGAAAAGTCGTATCAAGAATTTCACTACATGTCGTACTGTGTATTTTTATGTGACAAATAAAACTTGAAAGATTGTTTTTGCTACCAGAACCAAATGTTCTGACTGTCAAGACCATAAAAAAAATTTTATAAAATAAAAATGATACAGTTTTTTTTATTTTTATTATTATTTATAATTTAAAACAAACTGTTCCTTCCATTGTCAAAACGGTATAATTTTCACCAGTATGGGAATAACAGGTTGTGACCTTTCACCTGGGGACTTTTGGGGGACTTTCTGGATGTTAAGCTGATTTAAATTGTTTTGTGCATATATTAATCAAATCTGATCTAAAAGAAAAATCTAATATTCTCAAATTCAGCTCCTAGCCCCATATTGTTCTCTAGCCTCCCCACCTGCTTCACTGAGTACTGAATCTTTCGAACAAATGTATATCTTTCCTCTAAAACACCCAAAGAGTGTTTTACACTAACACATTCCCAAAGAGATATTCTTCACAGTTTTGAACAGATAATATGTTAGTAAATACGTTTACTAACAGGTTTTTATAAGAAAGGGTACAATGGGGCAAGGACCACCCAGTGGTAAAAGACCATTTATTTGATATTATGTTCTCTGAAAACCTAACTGATACATCAGCTCCCTAAAAAAATTGTTTGACATTAGTGGAAAGGAATGGATTTATTGCAATGGATGTGCTAAGTTTGCCCATTTTGACTGCTGGAAAAGGCAACAGAGATTCCTTTGTGAAAATAAGCATGTACTAAAAAGTGTAACTATAAGGTGCACTGTTCATTTTCTGCAAGCAGGTTGAATCAGAAATTGTTTAAATATAATTCAGATAATAGGCCTATAAAAAGGTAAATTGAGACCTCCTTTGCCAGTGGTTTAAAGTGAAAATTAAACATATAATTTGAGTATTTCTGTAACTGCTGATATCCTGGGATTTTCACACAAAACAGTCTCTATAATTTACTCAGAATGATATCTAAAATAAAAAGAAAAAACATTCAGTGAGCCGCAGTTCTGTGGATGAAAACACCTTGTTGATGAGAGGTCAACAGAGAATGGTCAGACTGGTTCAATCTGACAAAGTGTACAGTAACTCAGATAAACACTCTGTACAATTGTGGTGAGAAGAATATCATCTCAATGCTATTCTGAGATGCGGGTTGTGCTGTTTTTGCGGCACAAGGGGGTCCTACACAATATTAGGCAGGCAGTTGTGCCTGATTGGTGTATTAACATATGCGTTTATGCATTTTAATGTTTTTCAGTACGGGTCAAAAATGACCAAAAAGACAAAAGGAGGTTGCAGATTCTTAAAGACAATATGAGGGTTAAAAGACAGCATGCCCGGTGTCAAATAAAGTGGACGGATTTAAAATCGGTCATTTGTTGATGGTGTTGCTGTAACAGCCATGTAACAAAAGTCTTAATGATTGTTGACGTTTGCTCTCAAGCAAAACCATTTAGTGGACGTGTAGAAAATGACGATGGACATAAAGGTACAGTTGACATACTTACCTTAAACTACAACACTCTTGATGCACTTCAGACCTAAGAAGATATATTAAAAGGAGAAATAAATCCAAGCATTAGCATGAAAAATCCATCCTTCAGTCTCGCTCTTCTTTCCCTGCTGCTTGGGTATACGTCACCGGTAGTATTACCCACCAAATTTGATTGGCAATTACACCCGTCCATCAACATTTCCGTGCATTTGATTGGTGGAGGAGATGTTCTTGGAATCATTACTTCCGTTTACTTCTTTAGCACGTTGATATCGGGTCGAATTTTTACGAGTAAGATTTATGTGTTTGTCTTTAAAGTTATACTGTAGAGAATAATGCAAACTTGTCTAATCGGTACAAGCATTTAAAACAATGTTACGCAAAATTCTTCTTGAGCTATCGCAAATTGTTCTTCTAATTGCTCTGTAATGTTCAAGTTATCAGTGGTCTCTTTGGTCATGAACGAGGAAAACAAATATAAAGAAAAGTTTGTGACGTACAGTACATGTCGATCATGGAATACTGTTATGTTATTTCATTGCTAATTTGATGTCTTGTATTTTAGATTTAGGTCAGCTCATTTTCTTATGTCTGTTGACCTGAATCAAGGACGCATCAGTGGAGGTGCATCATCTACACAGGTAAATCTAGTAGGCTTATAAAAGCTGTCAGACTAAACCAACACAGTATAACAAGCCTGGATTGGGTCTCATTTGGGACTCTTTTCACTCCCAGGTTTTTTTTTTAACAATAATTTAAATGCATGTTATATTACTTTTACAACCTCTGCATTTGTTGTAAAAGCTTTTGTTTAGACTCAGGATCAGTGTATGCCAGACTCGCACTGATACAGTCTTTGCAGTTGTTCTAGTGGACTAATCGAGATATTAAATGACATTTGTTGCAGGCGGTGCTCATTAGGAAATGCAGACACTGCTCAGACTGGCAGCAGTAGCAGTCCCTATGGGTTTACTGCTCTCCAGAACCATGGCGTGGATATCTAGTGGCAAAACTCATGTAGAACTCATCACACGTTTAAGAGGTATGATATATATTCTTTACTGACACGTATTCATATCAGACATTTTACATTCTGATATGTACAAATGAGTATTCATTTTCTTATACTACACAGATCATGGGGTTATCCGAAGTGATCGAGTGTTTAATGCCATGCTTGCCACTGATAGAGGGATTTATTCCAGAGACCACCCTTATGCTGACTCTCCCCAGTCCATAGGTGAATTCCATCTAAAGCCAAATTGTTTTGAATACAGGCAATGATTACATAATATCACAGCATGTTTGTCTTTTTCTTCAAAGGATACAAGGCTACCATCAGTGCCCCTCATATGGTAGGTGAGACGAACAGATGCTTAAAAGTAGACAAGTTATACAGAAATTAGTATCATACGTCAGATCAAAAGTATGCTGTAATTGTCATATACAATATATTATTTTCCTGATATTTCTACTTGTGTAGCACGCTCATGCCCTTGAGGTACTCAGTGACAAGTTAACAGAAGGAGCCTCAGCCTTAGATGTGGGCTCAGGAAGTGGATATCTTACTGCGTGCTTCGGCAGAATGGTGAATGCAGTCTTTCGCTATGTACTGTACGTTTTTTAAAAATGGTGTCAGTCGAGATTTAAAAAATGCTGTGTATTTACAGTTTATGTGATAAGGTGTGATGATTCCACCTGTTATTACAGAATGTGACAGGATACAGCATAAAAAGTAGCATGTTCTCTGAAACATTTTCATTGTGATTTATTATGTTCATTTTGCAGGTAGGGCCCTCTGGAAAAGTGGTGGGAATTGACCACATAGAAGAGCTGGTGCAAGCCTCTGTGAAAAATGTCCAGGCAGATGATCCAGAGTTGCTTGCCTCTGGACAAATTAAACTAGTGGGTGAGGGATTTTTTTTTAATGAATAATTTTTTAAACACAATAAAGTAGTGGAAATAAAATATTATTACAAATATTTAATAAAATATTTCTTTCCACATACTGGTTTTATTGCAATTTCAGTGGTAATTAAAATAAATGTTTTTTGTTTTTGCAGTGGGAGACGGACGGTTTGGTTTTCCTGACGAAGGCCCCTATGATGCCATTCACGTTGGAGCAGCTGCTCCTACACTCCCTAAAGCTGTATGCACTTAAGTTGTGTTTTGCATTCATACATGCCTTTTTTTATTTTATTTATGCAGAATTTAAATTAAATTATTGTTTACATATTCTATTGTAGTCTTATTTAAACCTGTGCATCAACAGCTCCTGGAGCAGTTGAAACCAGGTGGTAGACTAGTTTTGCCTGTGGGCCCAGAGGGTGGAAGCCAAGTTCTCGAGCAGTATGACCGACAGAGTGATGGCACTTTCCTCAGGAAAGCACTGATGGGTGTGGTTTATGTGCCACTGACAGACAAACACCACCAGTGGCCACAGTATGTATAAGCCATCAAGATATTAATCAGAACTGTGTGATTTTATTGTGTACTGCAGCTCATCACATGTATGGCAGTTGATTTTAGTTTTTCTCTTCCCAGTGATGAGCTCTGATTGCAGTATCGTTGCCCCTGCAGGAGATGGCGCTGGTGCTGTGGTTCAGCAAGCCCTTAAGACTGAGAAAAGGCCTCTCATCCCAACTCACCCTGCTGCTTAGCAACATGCTTGTCTGGATCATTCTGATTCTTACAACTAAAGTGCAAATGCAGCATTTGCCAGAGGAAAGAAATTAATGCACTCATCTGAAGGTTTCTGAGGTGATGACCATTCTCCTACCTAAACTCAAGGACTGAAGGATTTGGATAGGAAGGCTTCTTATCTAAGACTTGTGTGATCTTGGTATGCTTCATAAATTGTCATATGTTCAGCTTTAACATACAATACAGCAAGAGGAGTAATGCAAATAGAAAAGACCTTGAAGTTTAACCGCTCCCATGCTACTTTTGTCAAATAAATAATTGTATGTGTAATTACCATGAAGTTATATGCCAAGGCTTTAATATATAGGAAACATAGCCTATACTTTAAATAATTAAAATCAAGAATGAGTTTAAAACTTATTCTCTAAAAACTGTTTCCTCTTTTTACATGCATTCTTGCATTTTTTGAAAGTGTAATTAGATTTTCAGTTAAGGTGTTGCTGTTGTCTAATCTGATCTTTAAATACTGTATTAATCTACATGCAATTAAATGTATAAAAACTGTAATGCCTTGAATTTTTTATGAACCAATAAAGATATCAAAATACTGTAACAGATAAAATATTACATTTTAGTAACTTTTCTTCGAGAAGTACTAACATTACAAGCAAACATATTCATGAAAATAGTAAAAATACTAGGAAACAAAACTAAAGAAAACAAATTGGATTGTCAAATTCATTAAGCAAAGAAATGGTTATCCTGGCAGCCTTTTTATTATTAATAATATTATTATTAATTAATTATAAAAAATAAAAAAAAAACCACTAAATTTTGTCTGAATTTATTATTACTCTAGTAACTGGAACAAATCAATAATGTAAATGTTCTTGTTCTTAAATATTTTTATAATAATTATACATTAAAAGGCCAATATGTCATAAAAATAGACACTATATATATATATATATATATATATATATATATATATATTTGATATGAAAGACAAAATCAATACAACCAAAAGGCACTTATTTTACAAAGGCTATAACCAATCTACAATGGAAGCCTCTGCAAAAAAAAAAAAAAAAAAAAAAGAGAGAGGGAAAACTGAAAAAAATTAACAAGCAAAATAATACCATAAAAAAGTGAAATGATAAGGGGCATCTACAGAGCTTTTACAACAAATAAATACAATCATTTAAATATTTTTAATTATTGGCAGGGCTTCTGTGTATTGTTTTAATTCATTCTTAAATTATATAAACAGTGGGGGAGATATGAAAAATGCTAGACAAAAATAATTAGGGTACAAAGGGGCTAAAGGCACCCCTTAAGGCCACTTTGCTTTTTTCTGGTTACAAAATGTGTCAAGAACAAAAAAAAAATCAGTATTTATTTTGATTGAATATTGATGGAACAACATAAAAAAAAGGTGGTGAGGGAATCTTTCACCCCACAAGTAAAAGACTCCCTCAATTGAGGTAAAAGGCCACTAGGGGGTTTAAAGTGATATTGTATTGTGTAGATACCAGTGCAATAGTTATAGGGCACAATGTCGATCACTAATGCAAATCATTTTGAGACAGCAAGATCTTAATGGTTTAAGATTCATTTAATTTAGATAACTACAGAAAAGTAAACAATTTCCTGTTCATTTCAAAGACATTTAGCATTTTATTGCATCTCAAATATTCTATAAACAAACTAATCTCTTATGATTGGATGAGTCAATGTGCACTCCCCCCACTTAAGAAAAACAATGCGTTTAATAGGGGCCTTTAGTCCCGTTGTTCCCTGCTGACCAGAGTATGTGAGCGGAGCAGAGTGGCATGATTTGGCCTGGAGCAGGTTTTTAAAAATAATCGGAGCATCGTTGTTTTCTCTTGCTCCAAAAGTGCAAAACACCTGTTAACAGACCTTAATGCAATAATTCATCACATGTTAAGCAGTGTTAAACACTATTGGAATGAAGGAAAGATGGAATTTCTGATTTATTTATTTTTTGGGGGTAATTTATTAATTAAATATCATGTTTTGTTTTTGTTTGGTAATTTATATATTTTTTTATTTAATGTAATTTTTTTTGGGAAATTTATTAATTAGATTTAATGTTTTGTTTTTGTTCTGGTAATTTATGTAATTTTTTATTTATTTTTTCATCTAGCAATTTATTGATTGTTTGTTTATTTATTTATTTATTTATTTATTTATTTATTTATTAATTGTTCAAACCCAGAAAATGCACCGATATTTTTAAAAATTAAGCTATAAAAATTATTTAATTTAGCCTTGGGCTAATGTTAGTGTTCTAATAAAGCACATTCTTACATTTACATTCTTCTAATATTGTGTATTTATTTTTATTTTTTTAATACACCTTCTGCAGGTAAGGTTGTGATATTAAAAAGCATGCTGATATAACTTTACTGTGGTGAGGTAGTGAGGAGCTATTTTTGCCATGGAGCGAATACGAAGCGGGGTTTCTTTAAATCAGGAGGGCAGAGTGAGCGAGGAACGGAAAAAATGCTTTGTCGCCGCTCCACTCACATCCTTTTTTTTTTTTTTTATTGAAGTTTAACTAAATAAATACATTAAAGATAGAACGTAATGGTTTTAGCAGCCTTCTTATTTTTAGAGTCATAGATGGATTTAAGGTACTGTTGTGTCTCCTTACCAAAAGCAACAAAGGAAGGTTTAGAATGACTAAATTTGGCTTTATGAATATGATATTTCCCCAAAATGATCAATAAGTTAATTAGGTATACACTTGCTCCACTCACATCCTCTGTTACTGACGGATAAACAAATTACGTCACGTGGCGTCATCAAGATGTGACGGATCTTCGCAGCGTTTGCCATTGATCCACTGTATGGCATGGTTCACATGTTTTAATCGGAAAGTAGCTGTTTTAAATGTCTTGCACTACTTTGCTAAACGAGAAATTAGTCTTTCACTGAAAAACTTGCTTAGAAAAGAATACGCGAGCATTAAAATCCTGCGAGTACTGAATGTCAGGAGAAATACTGCGCAAGCTAAATTCATTTTCTCACGCTTAAACTTCTCCAAACATTTGCAGCTATTAATACAGCAGACCTGTGCTAAATCACACGCTATGGAGATTAAAGAGGCCACAGAGAGCTGTGATACAGACGTCACAGTAAGAGCAAACAGCGGTAAACGTAAAAACGACGAGACAGACGAGGCAGCAAGAAGACAAGATAGCGGCAAGAAGCGAAAGAAGGGCGGCAAACAGCTTCGTGCCGGAGAACGGTATGTACCCCCTCCACAGAAACGTAATCCAGGTGTGAGTTTCAGTCAAGAACATTTTGCAGAAACCTCGTATTATTTTGAAGGCGGACTTCGCAAAGTGCATCCTTATTATTTTGATTTTAAGACTTACTGTAAAGGACGCTGGATCGGTAAAACTCTATTTGAGGTTTTCAAGAGTGAATTTCGATCTGAGTCTATGGACTATTACAATAAAGCTGTCAAGGAGGGGCGCATAAGATTAAATGAAATACCAGTGGATGACCTAAACTTCACACTTAAGGTAGATCATCACATTACACTACTGACAAAGTAACTATGTTTGAGAATGTCTGTTTGTATACTTTATGCATACATAGTATCTCTTTTGCTGCTCTAGAACAATGATTATTTGAGGAACACAGTGCATCGTCATGAGCCCCCCGTCAGTGGACAGCCCGTGGAGATTTTGGTAGATGATGGTAAAGTGGTGGTGGTAGATAAACCTGCTTCACTACCGGTACATCCATGTGGACGCTACCGCCACAATACGGTCATCTTCATTTTGGGCAAAGAGAAAGGCCTTAGTGGTCTCCACACAGTACATCGACTGGATCGCCTCACTTCAGGTGTGCTGCTGTTTGCACGTACACAGGAGGTCTCAAAAAAACTGGACGCAATGGTTCGTGAGCGACAGGTGAAACCCCACTTTCTTTATGGCAACATACTCAGTCTCCAAAACTGTATTTCTTGAATCCCAGATTGATTGCCCCAAAAACATGTTTCTTAAATCCACTTAAAATTGATAATTTAGACTTTCATTGTAAGTATGCAACTGTCCTGTTTTTTATAATGAGGGACAAGTCTAAATTATTTTCTGTGTTAATCAACATTATGCTGCAGATGTTGGCCATAGAGCTTAAAGTTATAGTACATCCCAAAATGAAAGATTTCAATATTTACTTACCCTCATGTAGTTCTTTTGTGGAACATAAAAGGAGATGTTAGGCAAAATGTATTGGTGATTGATATTAAAAAACTGTCTAACAACTACTTTTGTGTTCCATGGAAGAAGAGTCCAATGGGTTTGGAACAACACAAGGCTGAGTAAAATGACAGAATTTTCATTTTTGGGTGAAATACCCCCTAAAGTTTGTATTTAGCCCGGAACATGCCTTTAAAGGGGCTAGAATATGCTTTAAAATCCCTTGCAAATATATTTTGTTTAACAACACCAAGCATTTTCTTATTACTCTACTTGAATCGTATTTATATCAAAACAAAATATTTGCTTCATCTTCTGTCCAGATACACACCGTTTAACCAGAACTTTAACCAGAACTATGTTTAACCAGAACTATGTATTTTTACAGTTAGAGAAAGAGTATGTCTGTCGAGTGGACGGGGAGTTTCCTGAGGGTGAGGTGGTGTGTGAGGAACCCATACTGGTAGTATCCTTCAAGGTGGGCATTTGCAGGGTTGATCCCAAAGGCAAAGAATGCCGCACGGTCTTCCAGAGGCTGAGCTATAATGGAAGCTCCAGTGTAGTGCGCTGCATGCCGCTTACAGGCCGTACTCACCAGATCAGAGTTCATCTTCAGTTCCTTGGCTTCCCGATCCTCAATGATCCCATCTATGGGTCTTCTGCATGGGGCCCGAACAGGGCCAAAGGAGGGTTGGTGGTTATGAGCAATGAGGAGATTCTAGAAGCCCTTATTGAAGAGCATCGCTCAAAGGAGAGTCTACACTTGTTGGATTTACCTGATGAAGAGATCTCGGGAAAGCAAAGAACAAAGACAGAGTGCAGTGATGGTGCTCAAGAACATAATGAGTCGAGTAGTGTTGCTTGTGCTGACGCTACTTGTAAAATGCCACTGCTTGAAGGAAAGACCGAAGACAGCCAAGAACAATATAACACTAGATCTACAAGTGAAACTGAGGTGGAGATGAATGACGCACAGAAAGAGAAGGTCTCTAACTCAGATGAATCAACTACTTTTTTTAGAGATCATTTATGTGGCGAGTGTAAAATTGTGAGGCCTGACCCAACAGGGAAGGATTTGATTATGTATCTACATGCGTTGCGCTACAAAGGACCTGACTTTGAATATTCATCCAAACTGCCTGGCTGGGCCAAAGAAGACTGGGTTCAGGATTAGAAAAAGAATTGCATAGATCCATTAAACATTTCATACCTGATATCACAGTACAAGAATGTGGTTTTAAAAAAGTACTCTTCTATACTGAATGTATTCAGTGTGAATTGAAAGATTCTTAATTTTATTTAATTTTCTTAGATTTTGCTGATATAGTTTGAATTATTCAGTACTGTGGTGCAGTGTCATTTATTTGACCTCCTTTCTTTTGAAAATGACAATCTCATCCGACATGAACATATGTCAATACAATTTGACTTATTTGTTGTGGGAATAAAAGCAAAGTCTAATGGTTTTCTTTATTATTTTCATCCAAAAGCAACAGTAGGTGAGAGTAATTTGAATGGAAGTGGCAGTTATGCATAAAAATTAAGCTGGGTGTAACTATTGTAAGCTAAACCACCCACAATAGTCACAGAGTGTAGTCAAACCACCATTAAAATAAATGTTTATTACACTTCTTCATAATAGTTTATCTTCAGACATTTCAGACACGAAAATATGACTACGCACAGGTTTTTAACAACAGGATTTCCACACAGCAGGTTTTATATTACAACTGCATTTCATTACAAAAAAATGGGCACAAATCTTTCTTTTGAAAATGTTGGCACTTTGTATTAAGATGTTTTGACAATGTCAAGAAAGCATCCGTTGAAATTAAATCAAACTGAATATCTAAAAGATAAACTGCTGTAGTTATGGAGGGTTTGCTCTGCAGCAAAACCGAACAAACTCTGTAACTATCTTTTAAAATCACCAGGTAAAAATAATCTCTGCTAACATTCAAATTTATAAAGGATTAACATGTTTGTGCACATCACAAAACACCACTTGATACATTGCTTATCTTTCAAATACACATTAAACATAGATATATCACTCACAGCCTTGTATAGGGCTCAATTGTAGTGAATTAGAAATCTGTTTGGGGTATTTGTGAAAAATATCCCTAGACAGAAGCATACAGGCTTGAGAACAATTTGTTTTAATTGGCTGGTATCTTTCTTTGCCTTTTTTTATTTTTAAGAGGTACTTTTATGGGTCTGGCACTCAGGGGTGTAAAAAGTATTTGAAAATTATACTTAAGTGAAAGTATGAATACTGAGTGAAAATTTTACTCAAAAGACTTAAGTATCAGGCCCAGTTCTACGGGGGTGCTTGAGGGTGCTAAGAAACGTTAGAGCACACTTAATTGCAGACCAGGGCAAATTTATTTACGTTGGACTTTTTATCTTCTACTTAAAGGCTGATGTGGACCCTTTACCAAAATAAATGCACACCCCTGTAAGCCTGTATATTGGCAAAGCAGATTTCCTTGAATCCGAGCAAACACACAAAATATCTGCATCAAAACTAACAAACGTGTATGATTTTGCAAATCAGTATGTACTAATATGCAGGCGCAGCTTTATGCTGTCATTTCCAGTGACAGATCATGCACAGAAAAAGCAATAAATGTTTGTACATTTAAAAATATTTTCTTTGTTGATTTAGTATCATTTAAACAATTTAATCTATAAAAAATGTGAAACCCCCACTATTTTCAGAAGCACCCTCATTGATTATGATCTGGAAATGGGCCTGGTATTGATACAGATTTCCTGATTCGATTCTGATTCACAAGCTTTTTATTTGGCTATATTGATTCATATGGGTATATTTCAGTTATAATGTCCCTTTTGCTTACATATGAAATAAATTCTCTCTCAGCTAATGCTGTGAATTATACAGGGGACCATATCTAGGTACATTACAAAAATATATAAAAAAAAAATTCTACTTATTAGTTTTTCATCATTTGTCAATTTTTAGCCTTTTAAAACTGAAAAAATCGATGTTTTTAATCAATAAATATGATACTATATTTTGCTACGTTTATTGTTTAATTGCATAATTTGTACTATTCACGGTATATACATTGAGTTGTTGAAATCGTGCTATAAAAACTGGTACTGTCTCTTTAAGGAAACCCCGCATTTCTGTTAAGTGCATCTGTAAATGAGCAAAAGTTAACAAGAGACACAAATGGCTTTATCTCATCTGTGCAATGCGTGATTAGAATTAAATGTTTATTTTTTATTGTTTTTGGTTAACAACTGACTGCAAAGTAGAGATTGACCAATAATCAGATGTTCCATTTTTTTTTTTTTCAATATTCATGCATTTTTCTTTAATCAGAGATCATTTTTGTCATATCGGATCCACCGATAACTGTTTCTGAAATTGCAAGCAATACGGCCATTGCAGCAGTGTGTGTGAGAGGAAACAATGCTGGGGGTTGTCCACAGTAAAGTAACATGCTTTTGCAATGTATTGCCTAAATTAATACATTTTATTAAACATTACAGCAATTCATGCTTTAGTGAGATGTGTAACATAAATACTTGATGTGCAGTTTAAGTGCTAAGAAACAGATGAACTCACACGAAGACAAATCCTGCAAAGTCCAAAAGACCAAGGGCGTAGCACCCACGGCGGAAGTGGGGGAATGCACTCTTTAAAAAGGTGACCTTTGTCCCCCACTCTTTTCCAAGCTAAACCATACCGAGTCCAAATGGTGGATTGTATACAGTATTCTTTGCGTTTTGTTACTTTGGGCTGATTGAGCGTCCATCCGGCCAATCACAGGTGAGTTTCGTGAGCCGAAACAACCTCATAATAGGCCTTCAGTCAGACAGTCTAATCAATGCGTCTCCATTAATTTCTACAAAGTTGTCTGCCTGGGGATGGATGGGTCGCTGCCGGACGCCGAGAGCCAGAGGAACCGCTGCTTTCCACCGATAAGGGGAGGAGCAAGTTGTGGTCCATCAGAGGATGGAGGAGCGGCTGAGGGCCGGGTGAGAGCGTGTCCGGGGACCAGCGAACAAGTTTTTGATAAAGCTGGCTAGCTAACTAGCCGACATAGGCTATCACATAAATGCAGTCAATGTATCATGCAAAGAAAAGTGATTTACAGTCTCGCATAGTCACACCTTTATCCACACTTTGTTTTAGCCCTATTCCAGCACTGGAGATTCAAATATAATATACAGTCTCAAAGTTTGTGGTAAAACAATCATAACTGTAATTTTATTTATGCTACTTCATTCATAAATTTCAGCATGATGCCGGTGAATCACGTTCAGTCTC
Source organism: Xyrauchen texanus (assembly GCF_025860055.1). Classification (NCBI taxonomy): domain Eukaryota; kingdom Metazoa; phylum Chordata; class Actinopteri; order Cypriniformes; family Catostomidae; genus Xyrauchen; species Xyrauchen texanus. The sequence continues at coordinate 22,056,990 of NC_068297.1, read as the reverse complement.
TTTGTATGTTACGTCATTGTTTTGGCCAGTGCTCGTGTCCTTATGGAGTGTGTGCATGATCACTAGCAACAGGTAGCTGGCTGCAGTTCACTTAACGGCTACAGGTGTCATTAATAACAAGGATTTCTGAATCTTACATACTGCACCTTTAAATATATTCTCTGTAAAATAAAGATGAAATAAATAATTATTACATTTATAAAAATACTGGTTCTGCATATTGGGTATCGGATATGAAAATATAAAAATAATCGGTATCGTATTGGTTAAATAAAATCAATATCGGTCGATCTCTACTGCAAAGAACAGAAAGAGTATTAAAAGAGACATTATTCAAAGACAAAACAGTTGCAAGGATCTTGTCTTTGGACACACATTACAATGAACAACTTTTAGTCTCAAGAAGACACAGTGAAAGGATCTCGTTGCTGAATACTCCACCACTATACTACTCAATCAATTCACTGGTGAATGAAATCGAAACATTTACCAGCCAGTTGCCATGCATATACATTTTTTGTCATATAGTGCGAAATTCGGATGCAAATGCAAGTGATTTCCTCTCATTGTAATGGAGGGTTGCACATAGAGTAATAGATCAATCTGTGGCTTTTGAAAATCTATATATATATTTTTCCCCAGCCCTAGGGTGCTCTCACTCTGGTGACTGAGCTTGGACAATGCTGGAAGCTGAGTCATGTTCATCCATCTTCTGCCAGTAATTGTTATAATTTGTCTCAGGCACAGATCAAGGTGCTGTGCATGTGGTAATTGATGAGACGTGATGTCGCTTCTCAGTGACCAATATCCATGTTGTGGCCAGTTACATTTTATGTTAAAACGGATCTAATTGGCTAACATTTATTCATTGACTAACATTTCACTTAAACTGGGCATCAGTGCAATTCGATTGGTTTGTTAGTATTAAGATTAGACAGAAGAAAAGGATCTGCAAAAATGTAACAAGTACTTTTCAGGTCTAATTAAAATTGTAAAGAGTAAAAAGTACAAATATTTTCTTTGAAAATGTAATGAAGTAGAAGTACAAGTGTTCAGTTTAAATTGCACTTGAGTAAAGTACAAATCCCCCAAAATAATACTTAAATATAGTAATGAAGTATAACAACTCAAGTAATTTACACCCCTGCTGGTACTAACAAAAGGATGCTTTCTCACAACTTTTATGTTACTATACAATAAATGTGTATTTGTGTGAAAACAGTTTTAGCCTTACATAAATGCAGAAAATTTGAAATAACTGTAGAGCTTCCATTCCATTTCAAGTGTTTAGAAATTGAACTTATTTAGATTAATTAATTGGCATATTGATTGTTAAGGGCTATAGAACATAAAGCAAAGAAATTGATAACATAATTATTGTGACTTTTTCAGGAGTACGAGGTTTCATTAAAAAGCTCATGGCTTGGTTGTTAAAGATCAGGCACAATTTTTCTCTAAGTATCTGAAATGTTTCTTCTGTTTGCAGTTTAAGGCCCCTGAAGAAAGTATTTTTGGGTGCACATTCTGTGTATATTTATAGGACATGCAAGAAATCATGCTTAAAAATCAGTTCCCTGTACATCCTAATAATTTAGGTGAGCACTGTGAATTCTTAAAATCATTTAGCAAATAGTAGAATTACCTGGTGGTGTTTGCAGAATATTGTCTGGTATGCATTTTCAGACAGTTTCAGATATTAAATAAGTTGCTGAGTACAAAATTTCAGCCTACTATATAAAGTAATGGCCATGCTGTTGTTGTTTCGATTTATTCAGTGTGTTGACAATATTGATTAGCTGCCACCTTCCCCATTTCCTTTCCTTTTGATCCAAACATCTGGCATATCAGGTTTACTGTTAGGCAGGATCACTGGCACTTCACTTTGGGTGGTCCTTACCCTGCCAGACCCTGGAGATGCAAGGTCATATACAGTATCCTTTAAAGACAGACGTAAAGTGTCCCTCTTGCCGTTTAGGTGGCCAGGTTGTAACTCTCCCTCTGTCTTATCAGCTTGAGGGACAGAGATAGCAGGCTCAATGTCACTTAGGCAGGTCTCATTGGAATCTTCAAGACCCTCCATGGAGCTCTGAGACTGACATGACAGAAGACGTTTGTGTAGATTATGGCTAGTAGTCTCATTTATTGAGAGCGACATTTCATTGACTGTGTTTGTAGTCTGAGTAATCATGATTTCTTCCATACTAGAGGAAGATGACAAAGACACGTTCCAAAGTTTGAGTCCACAGCTAGACTGGGTTTGACAATTCTTGCACAAAATCTTCTCCTTGGACAATACTTGTGGAGAAGCAACTATAGGACGTAATATGTTGTCTTTGTATGGGGATGAGGTCTGTAATGCTGGAGGTGGGTTGCAGCCTTTAAGATGCCTGCTAGACATATCTTCGCTGTCAGCTTCAATGCTAACTCGATCATAGTCTTGCCTTGGACTAAGGCCACAGAACTGAATGTCATCAGAAAGGACAGAAGGTCTGTTGGACAGCTTGCTGGTGCAAGTGCTATTCTCAAAGCTGTCACTTAACTGGCAAGCAAGAGGCTTCAGCTCGTACTGTTCTGGCTCCCTCCCTCCGGGTTGCCGCCTTCTATGGTACCTCTGATTTGGGCAGAGGAAACCATCACTTTCTTTATTAAAATTCCTTTGAACCCGAGAACCTGTGCCACAGCCAAATGACCCATTAGCTGAGGGATTGGTAGTCCCGGGTTCTGCAGCTGAACAGGAAGATTCCTTCTTCATGACACATGGTAAGGTTACGTTCCCGCAGTTCTTTTGAGGGCCAAAGAAGCAGCACAATGACTGGAAGAAAAAAGTTGCGAAGCCGCACGCCACACACTTAATGAGCATGAGAAAAATTCCTAGCTTCCTGAAAAGCAGTGCGGTTGCGGGTAGCATAATGATGCCCACACAAAAATACGCTCCAGCACCTGTGGCTACTGGACAACCCATTCTTTTCAGGGAATGTGCAACCCTGCCCAGTCTGTCATTGTGTGGGGCCAGACTGTATGAAATGCAGTAATTGGCCACAAAGTCAACAGAGAGACCCGCAGCTGCCGAAATGAAGAGTGCTTCCACACCATTTAACTGCCATTCTAAAAGCACGAGGAGGCCAATGGTAGCAAAAACACTTCCTCCCACAGCAATGGACACATATATGCTTAGTGGAATATTCCATGTCATGAGCAGAAGCAATGCAAATGTAAGGAATACAGAAAAGCCTGCCACCTCTAATGTCTCTGAACTTAGACTTTGCTGAAGATCATATAAACCTAGCTGACTTACAAACCATCCTTTCTGCAGTCCCATCGGAGCCTTAGATATTTCTTTATTAAACCACGATAAGACCTCTTGGTAGAATTCTGACATTCTGCTGAAGTTGAAACTGTAAAGTTGTACAGTTTTGAACACTACCACAAGGGCAGTGATTCGACCCTCTGAGTCAAACCGTAGGCCTCCAGCATTGGGTAAGTGGCCCTCTACTTGCTGCTCTTCCACCATCATGCTAAGGCACTGCTCGAAAACACTTGGGGAGTAAGGAAAGGGAATATTGTTGCAGCAGAAACTAAATGCATCCTCATTTTCGGAACAACGGCGTATGGAAACCCAGTGAATCAAGTTGTCAATGAAACACACATTGTCTTCTGCTGCATCTTGGTCAGCTGATATTGCAGAATAGAAGCTCTGGTTTTGAATTTGTCCACATAAGTCTCGCAACCACACTTGGGCTTGGGGACTACTCATATTGAACTCCATATCAATAGATAAAGAGCCATTGCTATTTGGATTAAAGTGATCGCCATCGTCTGATGGAATGACACCCCAAATTAGAGTCAGCGTCATGGGCTCATCTTCTCCCTGCTTCATTCGCTCAAACATGAACTGGTGGCGATATTCAGCATCATATCTCTCGAAAGGATGACTAGATCGGAACAGTTGTGTTGTCCTGCCATCCGAAGATGGAAGTTTCATGCCAGGATCCACACACGATATGTATGTTCCTCCAGCTGCCAACACTGCAAACCAGCAGATCCATATATAGCGGAATTTCACTACTGCACAAGGCAGGATCTTTAAAAACAGCAGGTTTGATGTGTCAGAAAACCCTCGCCCTAGCATCCGAAGCTTCTGTCTCAAAATAAAAAGACAGCGCTTTCTTGAACTCGTCTCCCAGAATTCACCAGCGTTTTTTGAACAGCAGGGTTTCCATGCAGACTTTGTGACAGGATTTGAAGACAGCACAGCATAACGTTCTTGCAAAATAAGTGTGCACGGAAGCCAAACAAGGGCAAATAACGTGTTGATTAATGAGGCACTGCCAAGGTATACAGCATAGCATCTCACAGCTGTGATGCTGCTTATGTAGCCTGAGTAAAACGTGATGCTAGATGTCAGTCCTGATACTAATATCAAGTATCCCATTTCCTGTAAAACCCGATTCATTCTCTTCTCAGGAACAGCTGGCGGGTTGTGGCTTAGCTGTAGTTTCCAGAAGTCAACAAAAATGAGCGCTTGATTCAGACAATTTCCTAAAAGAACAAGGACAGATGCGAGATTGAGGAGTGGAAAAAATGTCAACCGAAATGCAACTTTGTAGAAAAAATATGAGGTGAGAAGTGATAATATGACAGCAACCAGTGACATCACTGCTATAAGTAGTGATTTGAGATACAGGCCTATTGTGAACAAAAGAACAAGAGCTGCAAGAACAGGATAGGCAGAGTCTCGTGACAAGTAGTACTTGAAAAGTTTTTGTTTAATGCCCAAATCCATTCCTGTTATGGTGGTGTTGTTGTACGTGAGCTCATGACCTTCTAAATGGTCCAAATAAATCTTCATCAATGGATCTCCTTTCGCCACTGGTAAAAATAGAACACTATATTTTAAGGACGGGACCTTATATTCAACAGTCTGTGGCCCCAGGAAATCCTTGTCCACAAGGTAGTGAAGAATCTGGAAGATAATTGGCTGCTTACAACCGGGTGGGACTGATGCACAGTGGCCAAATTTACTCCTCTCAGTACATAATGCAACCAGGCTTCTATCATGGTAGTAAGGAGCACAGAATCTAAGCAGACCTAGACTTTCAGACACCTGCTGTGCAGTCAGACTGAAGCAAGAGGAAACATTGTTGAGAAGAGCCAAATAGTTTCCAAGAGACCAACTTGGACAGCACTCATTTTTCGCCATGGAGCTGACTAACTCTGATCTGACCTGGCAAAGGTTTTCAAATTGGGTCCCAGAACGGATCTAAAAAAAATAATAAAAATAATATTACAAAAAAAATTCAGAAATAAGATTAAACAAATCATCAAATACAAACCCCTACGACATTCTTTTTTTATCCTAAACACAAAATGAGATGTTTTAATAAATATCCCATGCCTTCGTTTCAATACAATGACATTGAATATTGCAATTTTAAAGCTTAGAAAAGGTCCCAACTTATGATACTCATAAGTGTCAACAAAAAAACTGCATTTAACTTCTTCCTTCAAGACTTATGAATATTATACCTTTTTGGAAAATGTAGTCCTTGGTTTACCTGTGTCTGTTCCATTTGGCACATGGAGTAAATTGCCTTCAGACTCCAGAGACTGGCAGAGTTACCAGAGCGGAAGACCAGCTGAGCATAGCGCTCTCCTACAGAACCACAGATTGGATGATAGAGAAAAGCATCCCACAAAACATGCTTTGCTCCATTAACTGATTTATTGGGTTTGGAAATGCTTCATATCATTAATTATTATCTTACCTGGGGCATTACAAAAAAAGTTGTGCTCAGTGTAATCTCGGTGCAACATTCTTCTTGATCGTTGTCTTAATGGAGGTTGAGATCTACTTGTGTCCTCTCTGTGAGGCAAATAGATTTTTATATATATATATATAATTATTATGTGTGCAATTTATATGACGTATACATTGACACATATAGTATATCATATAGCATGACATTCTATGTGAACTGTAAAAACAGCACCTATAAATTTTCCTTTATTCATTTATATATATTTTAAGCTGAAATCTTGATGTTAAAAAAAGTTGACCCATGTTATTAGTCAACTTTTTTCAACCTTTTAATATAAAGTATATTTTGCATCATGCGATCACCAAAACATACCCTGCTGTAGTTCTCTCTCTGAGTTGCCATGGAACTAAGGACAGTGATTTTCCAGGCCCAGTGTTTTGCTGTAACCTCATCCAAGTAATGAGACGGATACTAATTTCTGTTCCACGAGGTTCAAATCCCTGTGAGGTCCAGTCAAAGACACAGTGGTAAATGGAAACACTTTGAAGTCATTACATAAATTAACTGAAATCATTTGAAGGGCACATTTATCATTCTTATCATGAGATGGCCACCATTGGTCAGTTAAGTTTTAGAAATGTATTCAAGGTGAATTTAAACTCTTGTCTGGTCTAGTGGGCTTCTAAGCACAACACTCTCGCTAACAATTAAGTGTTTGACAATTCACTTCTTACACATTCACAGTTGCATCACTTTTAGTATGCAATGAAATTTCTTTTTTACCCTATGCAGAAAATACAAGCAGATGAAGTAACAACATTAAGAGGATGTGAGAAAAGACACATTTCTCATATATTACAGACATGATAGAGATACTAACCAATAAAGGGTTAGAGAAGTCTGGAAGGGGGCCAGTCAAAATCCCAGCAAGAGAACAGGCAAACAGAACTACTGTACATGAAATGAGTATGGCCATCGGGTATTCTACTATAACCTGGGAATAGCTGGAATAATGGAAAAATCAGTGGTGTTAAAACTCAAACTGAATCTAATTGCCATATGGAGCATTAACCTTAATAATACGGTTGGCAGTCTCCTCTCAGATTCACATTTACATACAACTCACTAGAAAAATAGCTTTGGCTAACTGTTTGAATGGTTCGTAATACTTCTAAAAATAAATCGATCAGATTTAATCCATTGTAAGTTTGTGTTAATGTGAACTAATATGTAACCAAATAATATCAAAATGCATAATTCAAACAAAACATTGTCATCAATTGTTATCAAAGCATCTCACCTTCTAGGAATCCTATGCAGACCTTCATTCCTAATGAATAGAAAGACATAATTATTAAGATTTTAAAATGCTTAAAACATCTAAATGAATGTCCAGTAGAATATATAATTCGATTAAAAGTCTGGACCTCACTGTCACAATGTGACGTTGTGCAGGCCTGTGGTTATTGCCATCATGAGATCCATGAAGCCAATGGCATTGCATTTTGGTGTGACACGAAGGCAGGCGGGATGGACTGCAGCTATGGGCAGTTTTAACAGGGTTCACTGAACAGTCTGCTGGATGGAAAGCATTTATTTGACTAGGATAGACATTGCTTTGGAGTGACTGTTGGTGGCCACAGCAGGGGCACTTTTTGGGCTGTGGCAAATGATAGGCTGAGCCCTGTGATACTTGGTGGTTCTCCTCTATCTTGACTGGACACATCTGAACATCCATGCTGTCATTATCCGGAGGACACAGAGAAACTTCAGGGATCTCACTGCAAGAGAAAGGGTCATATCATGGAATGTCTCCACAATCATTTACCAAATGATGTTGCATTACAACGATGCTTTAAACACATTACTGACCTAAGAACAGATTTTGATGATTATATCTATAATGTGAAATTATTAGATGTCTCACTTTTGAAAAAACAAAAAACAAAGAAATCGCTAACCAAAAATAAACATTCTGTCATCATTTACTGACTTTCTTTCTTCTGTGAAACACAAAAGGAGTTAGTAATAGCAGAAGCTGCTCTATTTCATACAATAAAAGTAAATGGTGACCAGGGCTAGGCAAGAGTTTCAGTGAATAATTACTTCAATTCTAGTCTTCTTTTTCACACAAAGCTATCATTTGGTCTCAGAAGAATTGGAATTTAGTCTTTGTATATGTAGTTGTACATGGACTATTTTTATGATGGTTTTATGGTGCTTAACGGCTCCTTGTCCCCATTTTATTGTATGGAAGAGCTCAGATATATTGCTAAACTTTGCCTTTGCTGCTCCATGGAAGAGAAAATTGGTTTGGAGTGACATAGAATGTTTTGGAGGGTGGGTAAATGACGTAATTTTCATTTTTGGGTGAACTATCCCATTACATATGCACAGTTCTTCTGTCTATAAGTCAATAAGCCTCCATCATGTACAGTTTCTTTCTGCATGCTGCTAGGGAATATTGGCCCAGAGGATATTTGAGTGCAATGCTGAGTTGCTGGCAACATATATTAGATTAGCAATGATGCCTTAAATATGCATCAGTGAAATGCTCAAAGGCTCAGTTAGGCAAAGAGCGAGGTACTCCATCAGCTTACCCTGCCAAATCTCATAAAAAGCCTGTTAAAGTGGAAAGAAAACTCACTATTACTTCCAATTGAACTTCACAGGGAGTAAATATGAGTTATTACACAACAGTCTATTGTGCTGCTGAATACTGCAGACCACCTTGAAGAGCCAGACCATAAAGGGATAGTTAACCCAAAAATTAAAATTCTCTCATCGTTTACTCACCCTCATGCCATCTCAGATGTGGAAGACTTACTTTCTTCCACATCCATTTCTTTTTTTTTATTGGCGATTTGCATTCTTTGTGCATATCACCACCTACTGGACAGGAAGGAGAATTTATAGTAAAAAGGACTTAAATATTGATCTGTTTCTCACCTACATATTAATTCTGAAGACATGGATTTAACTACTGGAGTTTTGTTGATTACTTTTATGATGACTTCATGTCCTTTCTAGAGCTTCAAAGTTCTGCCAACCATTCACTTGCATTGTGTCCTTCAGAGCTGAGATATTCTTCTTTGTGTTCTGCAAAATAATGAAAGTCACACATCTAGGATGACATGAGGGTGAGTAAATGATGAAAGACTTTTTTTGGGTGGACTATCCCTTTAAGAGTTCATATTCCTTTATTCATCATTCAGTCATTGTATTCACTAATGAATTTATATGCCTCTGATTTCATACAGTATAAGTGGAAGGCAACCTAAGGTCCTTCATCTTAATAAAGTCTTAATCATCAGTATAATCAGAAGTTACTAGGCTAAAATCTGAAAATACAGTAGATGTCAACAGTTTTATACTCCTTAGTCAGGGTAGACACCATGTTTAATTTTTTGCAATTGAAAACACGGCTGTGAGGGATAGACACCCAGTCTGTTCAATGGGTTGTACTATCTAATTTATTTTGTAGATCACACCTAATTATCATAGCACATGTCTTCCTGAGTTTATTATTAAATAGCACAATACATTGAACAAACTGTACTTGATTCCTACACAGCTTCATTTTAATTAGCAGGTCTATTGATGTCTGTTTTGTGCTTACCATACGTGCACTTAAAATAAGGTTGCAGGTTTGGTTTGAGATTTTAACCATTCTCTCACACATTCCTACTAATAGCATTGCCATATTGTTAGAGACACAAGCCTCGCCACCTTCACACATTTTAATCCAATAGAGTTTTAGGTTCTTTGTGTATAACATGCTTGTTTTTCCACAGATGTATTTTAGCTGACTCATATTATTACTGAAGTGACAAGCTATGCAAACAATGGAAGACATGCCTGCTGCTCAAGTGCGTAAATGCATACAAGCAACAAATTAGCTGTTAGCTTAACTTGTATTGAACCCAGAACATCCCTTTAACCCCTAAATCTTTGGTGGACAACTCCAATTACTGAGCCTCTTGGTTGGCCTCAATGCACAAAAATATTTCTACATTAACACATTGCTAATCTGGAAGTGATCTGGCTTTATATATGTATTTATTCTATCAACAAACTAGTTCTGATTCAGAAATTCCAAACAGGTTTCCTCTGCGCACGTCTCTGTTGCATTGTGCGAGGTATAGACCTTTTTCACATTTCTGGGTTTTGGAAAGCGGAAGTAAAAAATTACAGGCTAAACTTCTAGAGTGGTGAATGGGAGACCACAGCAAATATTAGTTTGGCTAACCCATTTGCTTTAACAGCAACAACAAAAAAAATATATACTGTTTCATTTTCACAAGTTTCCACCAATTGAAAAAAATTTGAGTGGTGGATTACGACAGTCAAAAGAGAGACAGCTGTGGTAAATAGCCCTAGGGTAATATAATGCAGTGTAGATTTAAGAATTGAACATATAAAAATGTCCTTGATTTATACTGTTAAATTTAAAAATAGTAGCTGGACATTTAATCATTTACAAATAAAACAACTAAAGTGAAAATGAACTTAGAGAAAGTTTAGACATTGCCAATTAAATTGGAAAGTCCAATGTCATGTGCAATGCAATCGTTATTCTATGTCAGATACATTGAACTACAGCTGCATAAAAGACATAGTTCATTTCTCACCCACATGTTGTTCTAAACCAGCATGACTTTCTTTTGTAGAACACTGAAGGAGATGTTAGGCAGAATGTTAGGGACTGATAGCCTCAATCACCATTCATTTTCTTTTTGCATCTTTATTCCATACAAAGAAAAAGAATGGATACGTAAACTGAATACTCAGCAATTCTCCTTTTTTGTTTATCAGAAGAAAGAAAACCATATTTGGTGAACTATCCATTTTAAAAGAGTATGCCCTGTCCAGGGTCCTGACAGAATCAGAAATCAAGATATCATACTGTATATTACCCCAATGATGATAAGGAATAAAACAGTTCTCATTACAAAGGTGAAATATAGAATATGGATTTTTTATGTGCAATTGCAAATGTTTCAATGGTCAGAAAGAGCACAGGCATAATTTGATATGACAGCTCGGCAGCTGCTTTGTTGTGTCAGGCAGCCTGCAGTGCTAGGACTCAGAAGTGATGGCTGTGTGGCCAGTCAGACTCTAGTGGTGAAATCAGCTCAGAATAAGACAAGGAATGAAAAATGTAAGTTTGCCCTTTTTATCACAAGGCTGTATACTTAATCACTTTGTAAAATGTTCAGAACATTTTAAGCATATGGAACATTAAGGTCACTTAACGGTTATCATAATAATTTCCAGAGTGAATTTGCTCATTCAATCCAACATTTAACTACAGTCAGCTAAAATATTTACTAGAGCTGTTTACTAAATATTTAATTCACTCGCTCCCTATACACCATCGTTTATGAACTTATGCTGTTTATGGTAAATGGTCTGCACTTATATAGCACCTTTTTAACGGTATTCAAAGCGCTTTACACTGTGACCCATTCACACACACATTCATACACCAATGGCGGCAGAGCTGCCATGCAAGGTGCTAGCCTGGCATTGGGAGCAACTTGGGGTTCAGTGTCTTGCCCAAGGACACTTCAGCATGTGGAGTCGTGTGGGCCGGGATTAAAATCACCAACCCCTGCGATTAGTGGCCGACCCGATCTAACAACTGAGCCACTGCCATATTCATTATATAAATAAATATTCTATAAACAACATTCGTTGAATGAAAGTTCAATTGTTCCAAGCTTTTTAACTCTGTGGATCTTGGGTGCTAAGAGCCATGATGTGGAATAAATCACTGAAATATATCTGAAACTAATTTGATTGGACAGTTGTCCTCACAGCAATTCAGTGGACATCGGCCATGTTGGCTAGACAACTTTGACTAATATCATGTAGTATAATGGACAATTACACTGCACAAGACTTACACTAATCAGGCCACTGATACCCATGGTGATTCAATAGATATCAAAAAATAATTGGTCTGATTCACCTAGAGCTCAATCATTGTAGTTTCAATTGCAATATATTAGTAAAGCTGTTCAGTGACAGTGGCTTTTCTGCTCCACGTAAAAACTGTTTTGCATCTTTATGGATTTATCTACATTGAGTCCCCATTCATGCATCCCATTGTTATATATTCATACATTTTCTCTATACTAAAATGAAAAAAATTGCATGATTGATTTTACAGCTCGGTAATTAAATTCTTACCAAAAGAATCATATCAATGCCTTTGCCACCAGACTATAACTTCTCCCAGGCTTGTTTGTTGCAATTTTACTATGGGAGATGAGGCACTTGCAGCCATTTTAAGCAACATAAATAACAGATAATAACATAGAACAAAACCCTTGATTAACAAATCAAAGGCTGCTTAGATAGGCCCACGTGTGTGGCTAGCATTGGAAAATAAAGACGAGGCTCCTCCTGACAGTGTCATACTCAAACATGAGTCATTGCTGCTTCAGCTGGATCTTCTCCACCAAACTAGAGAACGCATCTCGCCATCTGCTCAACATTACTTTGATCTACAGGCAGATTTCATCATCAGTGTTAATCCTTGCCAATGTTAATGGAACAGAGAACCTGCACATAGCTATGCTGAAGCAAAATGTCTCACTCATAGTAACAGATAAGCCCTGTGATTAACATGTAGAAGAGTCAATCGCATAACACCTCTATTCAGAGTCCTAGAACACTGTGAAGTTCATTATTGGAATTACTCTAGACAAAGAGAATAATGCGCAGTAAGAGTATATTGGTTCAATAATGTTTAATTCTTTCTTTGTAAGAACTGGAATATGGGTCAGAGATTGTGAAAATATCTCATTAAAAACACATGTATCAAGTTTGTTGAAGTGTAATCTTTGTGTCCATGTTAGTTTCATAGATTTTTGAAAAACATTTATAGCATTTTGCAAAAAATAAACAAATAATCATGACATATAAAATGAAAAAGTGGTGTACTTAAAGGTATTAAAATAATTTCCTTGCACTTTTAATATATATATATATATATATATATATATATATATATATATATATATATATATATATATATATATATATATATATATACATACATACATACAAGTTGAAGTAAGTTTGGAGCAGAAGAAATAGAAATAAACCTTGTGTAAATTGGCAGATTTACACTAAACTAAAATGTTATTTCTAGCCATTTTACATGCACATGTTACAAGCATGAAAATTCATGTTGGATCATAATAAAAAAAAATAAATCTAGTAAGACCTTTGATATTAGGATTTTTAAAAAATTATCAAAATTCTTTTCAACTAGCCTACTTACCAATATTTATTTTTTCAAGAATTTCATATTTTGACTATGTCAGACTTCATGTATTTATTTATTTTACTGTTACACCACTTAGACATTTTTGTAAATATGATCTTCATAGTAAAGGTGTATTCAAGTAATTATTTTGTGTGAATTCAGTTTATGTATTTTTAAAGAACTTAATATATGCGGAAAAAAATTGGCCCATATTTCGCCAATAAACCCTATCCTACTAAAGATGTACGGCTGGTTATCTGTTAATTTAATACAACGTAAATTTAAACGTATTTTTTAGAGAATATATAGATAACTATATATAAATCAAAAGTCATGTAAAAAACACGACTTCTTCAAGATTATAGGTCACGTGGTAATAGTAGGCTATTTAGTGCTACGGTGTTTATTTTGTAGGCTACTTTTAACTCACTGCTCGGTATTTGTGACACGCAGCTGTAACGGGGTTTGCATTGTAAACCAAAGCCAGTCTGGGACTGACAGAGCGACACGTCCCATATTATTCCACGTATTTTAAAAAACAGCCTTTTAAATGACTTATTTTTGCTCACAAACACGTTTACACATAAATAACGAGCCTTACAAGCCGACTGTATCACTCACTGCAATCCACATACAGTAGGCTATCATACACGTACCTTTGAGGTGCATTCTGAGAGGGTCCCTCTGTCGTGGTCCAATCTATGAATTCAGCATCATCACGCTGTCTAGAAATGGAAACTGTATCCATGCTGACACAGACGCCTTGTATACAAGCTGGAATCTGACCGTCACTATCAGATCTGTTACTGTGTGCACAATGCAGTCGGTTTTAAGATGCAATTTTTGGTCGTGGCGCTACGTTAGTGAGTGTATGTAGGCTGGTCCAGCGTTTCTTATTGGACGTCGAACTGTGTGATCTAAGGTGTTGACAGGGAGTTGATCGGTCGCTGTTCTCTCGAGGGTTGTGCTGGAGAAGAGAACATTCGCAGCGCTCGTATTAAATTGGAGGCAGCATGGGTGTGCAGCTAAAGCTATATCCGAAATGAGAAATTATGTTGCATTTATTCCCAACACCCCACTCCTAACAAAGTCATATGACAAGAAGCTACAATGGTTTGCTGCATAAAATGCAATGCATGTCCATGGTATGGACATTCATGCTCATGTCAAATTAAATGGATTGTGTTTACTGATTATAAACCCCTAAACATTGTAGGCTATGCTTTTTATATATTTAAGTTTGAGCAAACACTTGAGAAAATGAGCTATACCAGAGATTGCAAATAGTGTGTGGTCCAGCTAATCCTGACAAATAAACTATAACAGATGCAGCCACTCATAACAGAAACTGCAGTGGAATTGCCCTTTTAGAGACAAACAGCAAGTTATGGGTTTATGTTGAGACCAGTTGTGCGGTAACATCACACACATTTATACAACTAAGCTGTTAAATGGTTATAATGATGCTCATCACAAATCTAATGGCATTTAAGTTGTTTAAATCATTAAACAACATGCTAACCTCATTTCTGCAAAATCACACTCCTTTCCTCTTGTTTCACAACACTTTTTAATTATGAATACTTTTTATCATTACTGTATTTTCTGAAGACAATATGCTAGAAAAAGACATGTTGCTCCAACAACTCCAGGAAAGACGAGAACTTAAGCAACTTTGTGTCACATCATCTGAAAAAAATAAATAAATGTGCTTATTTAATTAGTGCAGCATCTCAAAGGGAAAAAGCACAAATTTGGTTTTCAGTTAAGCACTTGCAATGGAAGTGAATGGGGCCAAATGTCAAAAACTTGTTGTTTCAAAAATATAGCCACAAAACATAAAAAACGTGTGTTAAAATGATTTTATTGTGATAAAAACATCTTTGGAGCCATGATGCTGTAATGTCAACAAACCCTAAAACGACTATAAAAAGTACAATTTAAACAACTTTATAGTTCAAATAATACATGTGCTTTAACATAGGAATTAATTTAACTGTTTTTATAAAAATAATAGCTTCAACTTTCTGCTTTTAAACCCTCCATTTACTTGCATTGTAAGTGACTCACTGTTGTCACAGTCGCCATTGTTCCACAGACTCTTATTTTGAAATATTTTTTGTCTTGTCCCCAAACAACACTTCCCAGGATTCACTGCCCTCATTACAGCCACCTGTTCTCCATTCCCTCATCAGCACCTTGTGTATAAAAACCCAGTTTTGGTCCATCATGGTCAGTTCTTGTTTGATGTTGCATGGTTTGTGTTACCACAAATGGCTGTCTTGGTTTGTAACCTTAGTCATCATCTTCTATGTATTCTCGCCTAATTTTGATTGTGGATTAAAGGATTGCTGCATATAGATCCTGCTCTCTCTCGCCTTATCTATCCCAAAACGTGACGACTGTCACCTAGATTTTTGGGGGGTGTTTTTTAAAAAAAGAGGGACGAGTCAAAATACATTTTTCTGGTAATCAACATTATGCCAAAATTCTGTCGGTTGAGCTTAACTTGTATCGAACCCAGAATATTTATTTAGGCCCAGTGTGATCGCCTCTGGTTCACTGCAGATCATGAGTGTTTCTGAACAGACACACAGTAATTTCCAGTGGCACATTTCTCCTGGTGAGTAGTGATGTAAAGCTACATTATGTTTTTTATTGCCTCACAGTAAGACAAAGACACATCTTCCTAATAAAACTGCAGTGAGAAAAAGCTTCCGGTGACAAGAGATATGTGTAAAATAATAAACTGCAATAAAATGTCAATGCTCCAGTCTCTCTAAAATATGTTTTGTTTCAGGAGGTTGCAGTCTCGGTGTGTGTTTAAGCATCTTGATTAATACAATATGTCTGTACCTCTAGTTTTGTGACACCAGTAAGCCACAAATAGGTCACAATTACATATTTACTTATGTAACTCTCTTTATACAGGCATAGGACAATCCCACATTGCTTGTTTGCAAATGGTCCAGAATGCTGCTGTTAGACTTTTGACTGGCATTTGCAAATAAACTGATTGATTGATTGATTGATACTTCATCAGACATTACAGAGAGTAGATGAAATGTTAAATACACTACAGGATGGTCTCTGGTATTATACCGGTAGTCAAGATAGTCTATAGAGTTCTTTAGACAGAAGGATACAGTATAAGACATATTATTGCTTCATGTTTAGGGGTTCTTCGCCTCCTCGTTGTGCATGAAACTTATTCAACACACACCTAGCTGTGGATTATCCCTTACTTACCTACTATATGTCTATATTTGTAACTTCAATAATTGCAGACTTTATTTTCTTTTAAACCTATAAGTCAATAATGTATTTTTTTTTTTTTTTTTTTTGACATTTAGGACCTAACAAAAAGCACTGAAGTTTTTTTGTTAGTTTTTGGACATAACACTATGGCAATACAATGGTTTTTTGACATGTACCATGGTAATTCCGTGGCATTCTTTGCTGTGAATATATAGTATATTCATATGGTAAACTCTTCAAGTACCAATTACAGTCTGATAACTTCACTATACAATGGTAGCGTCACAGTACTTTTTGTTTGGCGGGTAAACTTGTTATTGTGGTACTTTTTCACTAAGCCACTTCTTCAGACTTATGAGTGGCCAAATGATTATTGTCTAATTTAACCAATTACAGTGAGAATTGGCACAAGGGTGTAGGTTTAATTTTGACATTGGTGGGATTGTAAAAGCTGTCTGCAGATTTAGACTTTATTTATAGATATGGTAGCAACACACTCATAAAGGGAGTTTTCATGTCAGTATGTTCCTGAGACAATAAATACAACATTTTTATTATGTAAACAAACAACATGACAATTTAGCTTTCTGTACAAACATTCATAACTGGAAAAAACATAATTCAGGGATTGACGTAAAGGTTTTTAGGCTATATTGACTACAAGGATATGTTAATTAATGAATTTTGTAAAGTTATAAGTTAAAGATAACTAATGATGACAAGGAGGCAGTTTAACAGACTTAACTTTACTCTGTCCATTGTGCATTCATCAACATCTCTCATCAACATCAGAGTACATATACATAATGTATGGAGTGCACTTACAGGCATAACCTAGTCCACGTAACCATTAACCAATACCGTAATCACAGAACACAAGGAATTATTTACTCAAATTTGTCAGCTAAATGTAACATTGAAGGACACACTTTAAGTACTCCTACCTTTTGAAACCAGTGATCTGTTGATTTGTTTCACATTAACATTGTCCAGTTTATCCTGGTGGACATGGCATACAGCACTATCATTCAGTCTCACTTGTGTTATCGTTGTTCTGAACAAACAAATATCTACCTTTACTCTTATAATCATGCTGTTACAAGCCTAGGCCTCACCTGTAACCCTGCCTCTCCACCTGCCTCTCTTCATGCTCTGTCTGAAATACTACCTGTAAGGACTGCTTCTGTTACCCGGCCTATAAAATAACATATTAATGCATGCCATATGAACTGGGAGGAAAAACATTTATGGCTTAGTTATGTATTATTATTATTACCATTATTGACCATTATTGTAATTTCGTGAACTGTTGGTATAAGACAGATGGTGTTCCCTCTCGAGAGGTCTCTCCTATTGCGTAAGTAGCTTACGCTATGGGAAAACTCAGTTTCTCGAGAAATATTGAAGTCTTTATGTAAAACGCATTGCAGCTGCACAGCAGACAGCAATGAGCGAGGCAGCTCGGTCATTGGCTGTGCTGCGGCAACTTGCTCGAACCAATGACGGGCGACTCTGAACGCAGCAACCAATGAGCGCTTCACGCCAGCGGCTCAGAGCCCGCCAAGATTAGCGTGGCTAAGGCTATGTATTAGGCGCCCCATTATGAGAGTTCTTTAGATTTAATCTCCTTCAGCAAAGACCTTCTCTTCGCTGGATCCTCTGGATTATTGGAGTCTTTTCGCCCGCCGTCAACAAGCCTACAGCAGGACTGCTACGAGGACGCCGGCGCCTTCAGCTGCCTTCAAAGCCTTCTGCTACGCCATCCGGCGCGCATCACCTTATATCCTTTACTAAGCAATAACTTTTCAAGTGTTCGCCTCTGCGACGCTTTTTTGTCCTTAGTAAAGAGCAAATTCGAGGTGTTGTTTAAAATGCCTTCGACCTGCACCTCGTGCAGAGGCCCTCTTCCTGACGGGGACCGTCACATTATCTGCGCCCGCTGCCTGGGACCTGACCATGCAGAAGCTGCTCTCACTCGAGGCGGATGCCCCGAATGTGACTCCCTGGGCCTCACCGAGCTGCGCGCTTGCTTTGCCGCCTTCGCCGCGAACGAGCCTGCTACCACCGTGCTGCCATCCCCTCTGTTCGAGCCGCGCAAGAAAAAGCGCCGCTCACGGAGGCCGCCAGAGCACGCGGACTTCAGTGATGTCACGCCGGGCCAGTCTCTGCGTGCTTAACCACCACCCGAGGACTCCCTGCCGCCAGTTCTATTCACACAGGCAGACCAGCACCCCTCCTGAGCGCTGGGTCTCGTCTCGTTCGGCGCGTCAGGGGACGACGGTGAAAAGGATGACAGCCTTTCCATTGACGCTGCATCCGACGACTGGCCGGGCTCGGCCTTCGACCCCGCGCCGTCGACACTAGCGGACACGAGCAGGGGCACCAGCATGAACTCAGAAATCGTCCGCTCGACTGGTCTTCAACCGGGCTCGACTGGTCTTTTCCAGAAGAACCCGCCCGCAGCCGGCTGGACGAGTGGTTCCTGCAAGGGCGCCGGCAGGCCCCTCGACAGAGACCCTCCCCTTTCTTCCCAGAAGTTCACGACGAACTCACAAAGTCGTGGAAAGCCCCGCACTCTGCTCGCCTGAAGCCTTCTTTCTCTTCCTCGCTCTCCTTGGTGGACGGCGCGAGAGAAAGAGGCTACGAGGGAACCCCGCCCCTCGAGGAGGCTATGGCCAACCATCTGTGCCCACCCTCCACCGCTGGATGGAAAGCCAAAGCTTCTCATCCCTCGAAGCCCTGCAGATCTACCTCAGCTCTCACCGGTCGCGCATATGCTGCCGCCGGCCAAGCTGTGGCCAAGCTGTGTCACTAAGGGGTCACGTGTCCACACTAAAGTGCGCATTCCCACATATCAATACTGTCCAAACAGTGCCGAATACTTCCCCAGCTCAAGCTGGACGCCCCATAAATGTAGATGTATGCACCACTACACACAAGCACTGTTCCCACAGTTATAAACACTTCCCCAGTAACAGCGGGAAATACTATAAAGGTAACGCGCATGCCTGTTGTCATGCATGCACCCCTACACACAAACACTGTATGCATGTCCAAAAACCCCCCGCCGCGAGCGGGAGGCTTTATGAAAATGGCGCGCGTGCCTACTACGGTATATGCACCCCCACCCATAAGCGCTGCCCATACAGTTTCAAACAGTTCTCTGGCCCATGCCGCGAGCATCACAGATGCGCGCCGCGAGCCAAGAAACTCCCTGCTAAGAACGGGAAGCTTTATGAAAGTGGCGGCGTGCCTATCACAATGTATGCACCCCCACCCGTAAACACTGTCTATACAGTTTCAAACATTTCTCCAGCTCATGCTGCAAGCATTACGGAGATAGCGTGCGTGCCTGTAATCTCACACGCACCCCTGCACTCGGCACTCAACAAAGCTGCTCAGCGCGCTCCGCGCCTCTGAGAGCTGTAAGCTCAGTGTTAGCACAAGGCAATTCGCCGGCAGGGTCCATACGTCACTGCGACACGCCCCCAGCCAGCATTCAGCCCATATCTGTGCGAGCAAAAGCCGGGAAAAATCCTCGACATGCCGAAATGGGTTTTGAACATAATAAGACACGGTTACTCGCTTCAATTCGCTCACGAGACCACCCCGCTTTTCAGCGGTGGTCGAGACGAAAGTGAGGAAAGATGTTTCACATGTTCTACGCACCGAGGTGCTCAAACTGATAGAGAAGAGCTATAGAAACTGTTCCTCCCTCTATGAGCGAGGCGGGTTTTACAGCCGCTACTTTCTGTCCGAAAAGGACGGTGGCCTCCGCCCCATCCTAGATCTCAGACATCTGAACAAAGCTTTAATGATTCGCTCGTTCAGAATGTTAACGACCAAACATATCCTCGCGCAACTTCGCCCGGGATTGGTTTCTATCAGTGGATTTGAAAGACGCTTACTTTCACATTCGATAGCGCCTCATCACAGGCCATTTCTGAGATTCAGCTTCGAGGGACAGTCATACCAGTACACAGTACTACCATTCGACCTATCATTGGCCCCCGTACGTTCACGAAATGTATGGATGCAGCACTTTCCCCTGAGACAGCGGGAGTGCGAATACTGAATTACCTCGACGATTGGCTAATCCTAGCACAATCAGAGAGTCAGTTAACGACGCACAGATCTTGGATTATCAGTCATCTAGAATGTCTGGGTCTGAGAATCAATTTTGCAAAGAGCGTGCTATCCCCAGCCAGAATATCTCTTTTCTGGGAATAGTGCTAGTCTCAGTGCAGATGACGGCGCGCTCTCATCAGAGCGCTGCCGCTATTCGGCGCCTTGCAACATCATTCAGATCGGGCGCGCACTCCCCGTCAAACGATTTCAAAGGATGCTCGGTCTCATGGCCTCGGCATCAGCTGTACTCCAGCTAGGATTGTTGCACATGCGTCCTCTCCAACGCTGGCTCAAGAGCCGTGTCCCCACTCACGCGTGGCGCTCGGGCCACTTTTTAATCAGAGCGAATCACGGCTGTATAAAAGTCCTGACGCCCTGGAAGGCCGTCGACTGGTATCAAACCGACGTGAGTCTGGGCGTGAACACGCGGACAAAAATGATCACGACAGATGCCTCCAAAATAGGATGGGGGGCCCTTTACGAGGGCAGGCCTGTCTCCGGTTTTTGGTCAAACCCGGAAAAGCGCCTACATATAAACTGTCTGGAAATGAAAGCGGTCGCCTTGGCTCTCAGAGCCCTGCTTCCGTACTTGAAAAACGAACATGTCCTGGTCCGAACGGACAACATGACGGTAGTGTCGTATATAAATCGCCAGGGTGGACTCAGGTCGAGCTCCCTGCACTCTGTGGCCAGGGAGCTCATCTTATGGTCACAGCACAACCTGCACTCGCTGAGAGCAGCGCATGTACCAGGCATCCTGAACCAGGGAGCGGACATGCTGTCCAGAGACCCTCCACGCTCAAAGTCTATGTGGCTGCCATAGCGGCGTCACACAATCCTGATATAGGACGCTCATTAGGGAAAAACGACCTAATCATTCGTTTCCTAAGAGGCGCTAGGAGGATGAACCCTCCTCGCCCCCCCTCGGTACCGATCTGGGACCTGGCCACGGTCCTGGACGCACTCAAGAGTGCCCCGTTCGAACCTCTCCGAACCGTGCACCTTAAACAGCTCTCGCTCAAAACTGCGCTCTTGCTGGCACTTCGCCTCAGTCAAGAGAGTGGGCGACCTGCACGCGCTGTCAACAAGTGCTGCTTGCCTGGAATTTGGACCTAACGACTGCAGAGTTGTCCTTAGGCCAAAGCACAGGTATATTCCTAAAGTGCTCTCCACACCCTTCAGAGTACAGGTGATATCTCTGGCAGCTATCGTCTTCAGCAGACGAAAGCGACGCTAATTTACTCTGCCCGGTCAGGGCGCTCAGAGTATACTTGGAACGTTCTGCCCCGTTCAGACAGACAGAACAATTATTCGTATGCTTTGGCGGCCGCACTAAAGGTCTCGCAGTTTCAAAGCAAAGAATATCACGCTGGACAGTAGATGCTATAGCGCTGGCTTTGAAGCCAAGGGCTTTCAATGCCCCTTAGGCATCAGAGCTCACTCTACGAGGAGCATGGCCTCCTCGTGGGCGTGGTCGAGTGGGATACCCATTTGAGGATATTTGTGCAGCGGCAGGCTGGGCCTCGCCTTCGACATTTATCAGGATTTATAACCTACAGGTCCCCTCATTGCATTCCAACATTCTATCAGCCTGACTGTAGTATGGACTGGAGTACATATATGCTGAGCATTATCTCCTCTCTTATAAGGTCTGTCTCTGACTGACTTAGGGAGTTTTTTATGCATATCAGTAAAAAGACAAATCAGTACATAAGATATGTGCGTGTGTTTTTACAATGAGCGCCCCACCATGGGCCACCTTGGGGCAAAGGCGCTCTGTATTATCCCATTATATAGCTCGCCGTTGGCCGGCTTGTTGAATAATCACTTTGCTTTAAGGCTCAGGCATCTGCCTCTGGCTTTATAAAGCGAAGTCAGCACGCACGGCGTTTTGCATGGTGTTCCCATAGCGTAAGCTACTTACACAATAGGAGAGACCTCTCGAGAGGGAATGACTCGGTTACTAACGTAACCTCGGTTCCCTGAGAGGAGGGAACGAGTATTGCGTAAGCTGCCGTGCTTGTGCTTGGTCAGTTGCTTCAGTCGATTGAACCTAAAGAACTCTCATGACGGGGCGCCTAATATATAGCCTTAGCCACGCTAATCTTGGCAGGCTCTGAGCGCGCGGGCGTGAAGCGCGCTCATTGGTCGCGTGTTCAGAGTCGCCCCGTCATTGGTTCGAGCAAGCTGCCGCAGCACAGCCAATGACCGAGCTGCCTCGCTCATTGCTGTCTGCTGTGCAGCTGCAATACGTTTTACATAAAGACTTCAATATTTCTCGAGAAACGGAGTTTTCCCATAGCGTAAGCTACTTACGCAATACTCGTTCCCTCCTCACAGGCAACCGAGGTTAC
Organism: Xyrauchen texanus; assembly: GCF_025860055.1. Taxonomy (NCBI): domain Eukaryota; kingdom Metazoa; phylum Chordata; class Actinopteri; order Cypriniformes; family Catostomidae; genus Xyrauchen; species Xyrauchen texanus. Next base: position 22,034,212 of record NC_068297.1, on the reverse strand, counting down.
GTTAGTAACCGAGTCGACTTCCTCACTAACCGGAAGCCTGCATGATGCGCATCTAGTTGACGAAACTTTGGCACTTCGTACATCCGGATGTAGCTACAACCTTTCACACATTAGCAAAAAACGTCTAAGCCAATCCTATTTGCGATGTGGGTTAGGGATTTGATCTGTTAACTGTTTGTGTACCACAAATTCTAAGACTGCCTCTCTGGGCCAGGACGCATATATATATGAGCTAATGATGTGATGCAATGTTTTGGTCCACATCTAATGAATAAAATAATAAATAAAAAAATATCCAATTCACATAAAACAATTAACTGAATACACATCTTCTATGATTAATGATTTAACTTTCTGAATTTTAGAGTTTAAGTAAAAAATGTCACAAAAGAAATTGGTGTAACCATCCAGAGACAGTAAAGAAATGTTTTATTATATATATATAACCTTGACTGAAAATTGGCAATTTTTAGGCCTTTATTTTTCAATATTTGGTATTTACAAGTTTAAGCTTTTTGTTTATTTTTTTTCTCTCGCTTCTTTTACTTCTTTGCTACCATCTACTGTCCAAAAGAGGTAAGCTCACTTTTCAATTTCCACTCAAGATAAGTTAAATATCTGTACAAACATAAATCTACGTATAAGGCAGCAATATTATTCAAGGGGATCAATGATATTGTTAAACTGAAAGCATATTTTGTGTGTCACTCTCTATGCAGTGATGTCTGGGTTATTTTATGTGGGAGGGGATTATTTGTCCATCAACAGTAAGACACGCCCATGGGGCGTTCCCACAACTCAACTCTACTACACCAAATTACAGTGCGCATTAAATTACTGTGCGTGCTACAGTGAAGTATGACTGAAGGAACTGTGTCGGAGTCTGACAGTGCTGATTCAGAAAGGACACGAACTTGCGATGACTTTCTCAAAGACTCCCTTTGGCCTTTTTTTCTTTCTTGCTATGGCCGTTTTGTCTGTAACCGTCGTTTTGAAAAAATGGCACTTTGGTCTGCGTGAGGAGGCTTTTGGTGATGATGCTCCAGAGCGCAACAGACTGCTCCAACAACTCCAGGAAAGGCACCAAGAACTTAAGCAACTTTACGTCACAGCATCTGAATTTATGAATTCACATTTATCTGTAAATGACAGTGTATATTATATTAATGGGGAAATGAGTGCTGGCAACACGGTAACTAATGAAACGGAAATTGGTTGCGAAGAACTTGCTGGCATGAAAGCTGTGGACTTCCTTGGTTCTGGTTACACTAAAACAGTGTTAAAAGTAGCGTTGCCTCAAGGATTGTTCGTCGCCCTGAAATCTGTGAATCATCAAGGCACTGACATGAGGATGTGCATGCAATATTTTAAAGATTCCCAGAACTGTCATAAACTCGTGTCTTTCAAACTGAGGAAAGAGATTATACTGTTGCAGAGATTGCAGCACCCCAATATTGTACAGGTAAAAACACTGTAAACACTGTCTTCTTGTATAGTGCCTTTGCCTGAAGTTGTTATTTGGGGCTCTATTGCTACTTGATGCAAATTATAATGCAATAACCTGTACTCTACATCAGGTAGGCCCTGCTATTGTTATGTAATACAGTAAATCAGATTACACTGATTTACACTTAAAAAGTTTAAAAGATATTTGCCATACACAATGCTTTTCAAGGCATTCTGCATAACTTTTGGTTTTTACCTTAATGCTACCGGAGAACACATACACACGTGCACAGCTTAAACGAGCATAAGCTGGTTGGCTGCTTTCGGGGCACATTTTATTTGGCCAGGCTAGGTGACCAGCTTAAACCAGATCAGCCTACCAGTTTAGGCTTGTTTTAGCTGTTTTTTCCAGCTAGGTAATCCACAAAGAATGTATGATCTTGGCTAATTGTAACAAATAATTGTATTTGACCATTCCAGCTGAAAGGTCAATGTCAGGACAGTGTTCTGGTTGGTGGCATCACAGCAATTCTGGAGCAAGGGATGCCACTTCAGATGATACAGCTCCTGCAGAGCCCCTGGGAGGAGCGCTTTCGGGTAAGAGCAGCAGCCCCCCCAACCCTCCCATGGAGTGTTAATCAGAAATTCCCCATTCACAGACCCCCACAGGGCATACCTAAGGTGGGGGTGGATGACATATTTTGGCTTGGGTGGATTAACTGGAGCCCCATCTCCATACCAACTGAGCCTGATCAAGTAGTCAGAGGGGGCAGATGTCTGTCTCAGATGTCCATTCTAACTCTTCTTCATCCCAATAATTTCTCATCGCCATGTGAGGGAGCGAGTGATACTGAGTTTCAGGAGTCGATAGAGTATTTTCTTTCATGTTCATTTTGGTATACAAGAAGCAGGTGCTGATATTCTATGCCTTTTCATTTTTGATATGACAAATGCTTATAATCTAAAGGGGTGTAAATCGAGTGACCCCTCTGTTCACTTTCTTATCCTCTTTGAAACATCTAAGGACATGGTTGGGAGTTATTCAAAAGGTGTTTAGTTTCATCCATCTCTGTTTTTGCAGAACTGTGGCTACGCTGTATTTCAAGGGTATATTCAAGGGAGACTTAATACCTTGGCTGGGCACTTCAGTGGTAGAACACATTATATAATGCTGTATGAAAAAGCCCAGGGACATGGACAAGATGTTAGTAAAACTATGCTTTATATTTGTAAATGTATAAGATTTCTGAATGCCTGTAGAGTACTGAGTCTTGACTACTAGTTGACTGATATGGGTTTTTCTATGCCCAATGCCGATACAGATATAAAGAGAGTAGGGTGGTTGATGGTCGAATGCTGATTATACAATCTACTGAGGGCAAATTAAATAAAACAAAACACTTCTTTTACATAACATTTTATAAAAATATTGAAAATAGAAAATATTTGTTATGAGTTGACAAGGCTGCACATTTTGGAATTAATACATAGAGGAACTACCACTTCTGGTAATCAGCCAATGCCGATAATCTCAAACTGGAGAAAATTGTCAGACTAATCGGCCTGGTAGTGCAAATAGAGACATGAATTTACTTTATTGATCCCTGAGGTCGAATTCATGTGCAAAACAGCAGGATATTAATTGTAAAGTACAAAAAAAAATCACCACTATACATAAACATCTAAATAGGGATGTTCATGAGTAATCGATTAATCGAGTACTCGTTCAGCTTTAAATATTCAACTAGTAAAAACACTACTCGTATATAGCTATTTGACTTTCCTTTATGTCTTTGCCTTCCATGGGCAACAATGAAACTGCTTCTCTCACTTAAATCTTGCCATAACAATCTTGCATGATGTTGTTAAAGAAATAAATAGTTGACCCAAATATACAAATTCTGTCATTATTTAAAGGGATTGTATATCTTCTGAAGACTTGGAATGTACATTTCTATGTGCGAGTACAAATGTAGTTTTTTTTCTTAAATGTTGTTGTTTATGTCATTAGAAAATGGGTTAAAAGGTTGAAGGTTGAACCTAAATTCTAAATTTCAAGTAATCAATTGCTCTTTTTATGTGTTAGAGAACTCAACTACATAATTACTCTAAATGCCCATGCTTAATGCAAAATGTATTTTGTATTATTGGTGCACCCAATTAATAGCCTTTCATAAGCATTGACCGATATTTACAAATATTGCAAGTTTATTTGTTTTAAAAAAAAATTAGGTAACCTTTGTTTTTGACTGTTTTTAACAGTTTTATTGTTTTTGTGGCACAGGTCTGTCTTGGCTTAGTTAGACTTCTTCAGTATCTGTCTCAATCACCACTGGGTTCTGTGGCCCTGCTGGATTTCCAGCCTCGACAGTTTGTTATGGTGTCAGGAGAACTCAAGCTAACTGACTTGGATGATGCAAGTATTAAAGAACCAGCCTGTAAAGAGGACTCTGACTGTGTGCTGCAGTTTCCCCTCCACAATTTTACCCACCGATGCTCGCCCTCTAGAATCTGCAAAGGTTTAAATGAGATGAGGAACCTCTACAATGCCTACAGGTGAGCACTTTCCACATTCCATCTTTATTGTTTAAGTCAGATAATAAAAATGTTGTTTTTACAAGAGTCTAGCATGGAGTTTCTTGGCAGGTTCGCCCTTGCTGTGCTAGTTATGATTAATTATCCACCCTGCTGTGTTGTACTGTATTGATCTCACAGCTTGACTTGCCTCTGTACTGTTCTTGGCATAATATGAATTCATTATTTTCTTCTACAGGTATTTTTTTACCTACCTACTGCCTCATCAGGCCCCCCCACTGTTAAAACCACTTATTCACCAAATAATGAACTCCACAGGTGAGGAATTTTACTTTTTTTTATTTATCTTGCTCTTTCTGATTGCCACTGATGAACTCACGAATCATGTAAGGGAATAGAAACTTTTTTTGTGAAACATTATAGAAAATAGCCAGGAAATCCCTTATAATTATTCTAGAGTGAAAATGTTGAATGCTGGTAACTGGTTAATAACTTTTTTAACTAATTTTTCACTGTAAACTTTCAGAAATACACAATATCCTGTTCCCCGAATCTTTTCATGTTCAGCAGTGACTGGATTGATTTTAATTTGTTATGCCTTTCAAAGCTTATAAGTACAGTGTACTCTTAAAAAATAATAATAAATAAGTTTTAGAGTTCTTTTATTTCATTGTAACCGGTTACCATTTGGAAAAGAGGCCACAGAATGAAATAAACCTAAAAGAAAAACATTTAATTTCTAACATCTAAAAACAGTATAATTGGCTGCATTATGGAAGCTTAATTTTGTGTTCTTGTCACAGGGGGTTTGAAACAAAGCATTAATGAAACGCTTATTGCCTTCGAAGAGGTTTTGCATTTGTACCAGTCTGGGCAGCACCTGCAGAATTTGCCACCATTTATAACCAGAGGTAATGCATACATTTTAGTAATGTGTTATACCTATTAACAGGTTGTAGCTCCTGTTATGCACTTATTAAATCATAACTACAAATATGTTTTATTTAAATCCAGATTCAGTACATCCAGTACTTTCAACACGATGGGTGTTTAGAGTGAGAAGTGTGTCTCCAATAGCACCTTTAAACAGATGTACTGTCATAAAACGTGTGTAACTCAATCCATCTTCAAGGACAAGTTTTGTACCCTGTTTTGAGCCTCTCTCCCATTCACTCGCCGTCCATGAGCTTTGACACCCATAAATCAATCACATGGCCGGAGTAAAGCAGCAGAGAGGCATCAAAGATGCCAAACATTGTCAAGATCTTTACAATCTCATGTCCAATGCAACCTCAAAAAGTTTTTAAAATTTGAATTATTTCTATTTAATTTAGAATTGTAGTTTAGTTTTAGTTCATTTGAATTGTTCAAAAATAGTTTCTATTCATTTATGTCTTTGGAAAATATCCTTAACGTACTAGAACTAGTTTCAGTTTTATTTAGTTTCAATAAAGTTTCAGTTTTTATCCTTTTATAAAATGGTTCTATCTGATGACACACATAGCACTTTATTAGTACGCTTTATATTTCAATCAGACATCCGCTTCTTGTCTAATTGTGTGGTTCTTTTTGACCATATACACTGATAGTCTAATGTCAGGCTTAACTCTAAAGATGTGTATCAAGTATGATACAAAACATTTGATGGCTCCTGTTTCAATCTCTGTTCAAGCTGACGAGTCAAGTAAAAGTGACAGTAATGATTAAATTGTAACTGGTATTTTAAAATGAGTTTTTGCTGAATATAAGCAACTTGTGCTTGGTTAAAATTTTGTATATCATTTTATTGAAATAGCCAGTTTAAATCCATGTATTAAATGATACAACAGGCTTTTGAGGTATAGCTCTCAATCTCCATTCCATTCCATTCATGCCCACCACCACAAAAAAAGAAAAATCACAGAGCTTTAAAAATTCTGACATATACTTAAGATATAGTTGAAGTGTGAACTAATATTTATGTGTATTTTCATATATGCAGCCTGCTCTGCCATTATAAAGATCTCATTATTCTACATTACAACTATTATGATGTCATCTTACCATAAGTTCCTAAGACTCAGTGAAGAAAGTTGTACAATTTTCCTTTTTTAAATGTAAATATAGTGTATAGGATAGTGCATAAAATACATGTGAAAAAATTGTTTATTGAAAAAATAATATTTTATTCATATTGTATTTGATGTGCTGAATTGAACTGTGATATATTTCAGTCCATATTTATAGACCAAGTAGAGCAAACTCTCAAAAATTTGGTATCTCTGAAAATCACAAGGAGTGATTTGAGGAGATTTACCACTGTAGCATGCATGCATGGGCATCTAAGAAATATGTAAATAAAAATGTCCTATGCAAAGCTGAATTGCTGGGCCTCGGGAGGATAATGACCTTTAAAGCCTAATGTATCAAATATGATACATAATTTTTTTTTACGTTTTCTTTTTATAGTTTGTCTAATTAAATATAATTTGCTGACAATTCTTTCATATGTCAAGCTTACAGGGTTAATGACAATTAAATCAGACCATCCAACACTGAATGGAAATATGAAAACTGTCATGTGATTCCTTGAGATTTTGTTATGTATAGTGCACATTTATAGTTTCAGTTGAGTTTTTGTTCTTTTGTAAACTAATTTTCACTGCTTTCACTGTTGCCGTCTTTGTGAAAGTTTTCATTAACTATTATAACATTGGTGGGATGGCTTGTTCATCCCTTATTAAGATTTGGCAAAGCCATTGCTTCAGTATGCGTGTCATTTGTTGTCCCCGGGCTCACACATTTGCGTGCACACATTTAGTAACATGAGATTCTGCCACCTCTACTGTAAGAGGCTTTAGGCAGAAGTTGGCTACTCTATTCCCTTCAACACACTGAACATGCTAATATTTTGCAGATGGGTGTTACAAGAGTGTTGAGTGGCTCTTGAAATGGTTTTGATGCATTTTTCCTCTTTGTGCAGATTATGCTGTCCTAAAAGGAATGAGGAGTGTTGGAAATATGGAATACAGATGCTGGCCATCATACAACCAGCAAGGCTGTGTGCTATCTGTGCACAGTGCCAAAGAGGCAGCTCTCATCTGTAGCTCTCACCCACAGTGCACAAGCTTCTCTTTGAGCAAAGAAAAAACATGGACAGGTCAGTATTTACTTTAATTAAACTTTGGCTTAATTTGTTTGCACTTTGATCATTAGATGTTTTTGACTATTAAATTATTATTATTCTTTTGTGTAAAAATTTTCACACAGTGATGCAAAAAAATGACATAGTGAAGATGTTTAACATAATAATATGTACTTTCTCAAACCAAGACCAGATACTCGAATCCGTTTTAAACCAATCCTTTCCTATAAAATATAAATTACTAACAACAGACATCCAAACAGTAAAAATAATGTCATAAATGTATATTATTTGAGGAGGAATGGGTTTATAAGGACAACTGTTATAAGAAATTCCCAGCACTGCCTCTCTTTAGCTAAATACAACAAGCAAAAAACCTGAAACATCAAATACATATCTGATGAGCAGGCCTTCAGTAAAGCGATGACTACCCCTGTTCAGCATTATAAATCATCCATGCACATGTCTGTTGTGTCTGTTTGGAACATGCTGTGTGTAACCTAAGGGCTCTCCTTGCCTTTACTTGTTTGCAGGTCGACTTCTTGCCTTGTTCAGAAGTGGCTTCAGCCATCTGGTTCCAGATGTGAACTCAGCAGTCTACATGAGGAAGGTTAAAGCCTCGGGAGCCATGCTTTGAGAAAGAAAAATCGAGCGGAACTGGGGGGAAGGAGAAAAATTAGAGACAAATGAATGTGTTATATTTATAGGCATCGTACTCAATGCTCATTTGATCCCTCTGCCAATTTAACATGCTGCCAAAGAGCGTTTAAAAGATTTCCCTTCAGGTATAATTAACCTGAAGGAAAAAAGTAGAAAGAAAAATACAGCCTTCTAATTTTTTTATTTTCCTTCTGTCTCGTGTTCACATGGCATGGTCCACTGGAAGGACATTGAGCCTATTTTACACTGGCTAATGCCTGCAGGAGAAAAAGAAAACAAGCTCGTTCACAGATTTACTTTGATGTTAATGAGGCTAGAAGTTTGCAGCGTTTTGCTGGATGCCAGAGTGTGCTGAGGACCGTGTCAATAGACGGAAAAGTGCTGAAACCACAGAAGTGCAGGAATGTTTAGTGGGAACTATTGTCCTTCCTGCATTACTCACTTTATATATATATATAGGAGTACTACATACTTCCATCCCATGGGTGTGTCAGTCTTGTTGTTCTTTCAGAGAAAGATAGTAGTGCCAAAATATGTTTTTATAGTTTGTTTTTGTATGTTATTATTGTTGAGGGCAGTAAGCGGTGCACACAGCAATTAAGTTGTGCTGTTTGATACAGCAGTCGCCTTGGGCAGTATGGTTGTAGTATAATGCAAAACCAATAGTCTTCACTGGTGTAAATGTGTTATTTAGCAGTCAACTATGATTATTGTATGCTATGAGTGAAAGTGTCTGATTATAGTGACGCTACCAAGATAAAGTGAATAGTTTTCGGTAGGACATGTGATCTCAGCAACCCTGTCTCATTACAAGTCGTCATAATTAGCATGAGATGATGAAATCATAAGATATCTAACAAGTTGGCTCATTCAATAACGTATGGCTTTTACTGCCAAAGAGAAAAACAAATGACACAACGAACAATTTTGTTACGATAAGTGTGATCAGTCTGAAATGTAACCCCTAACCCAAACCTAAACCTATCCATGATTTTAATAAGAACATAACTTTTGTACCAAGGAACACAGATACCTTTGGCATTTGTGAAATACTTCAGCCATTTGTATTGCATTAATAAATAAGGAATGAGCAGCTAAATTTGTTCCTTTCTTAGGACTAAATAAAGTGTTGGATAGGAGGCTAGCTAAAATTTGTTGCTGGCATTGTATCTATTTGAAATGTGTTTATTGACTGGTTGATTTCAATGAAAAAATAAGTCATACGGTGTCTTACAATTTCGCCATTTTAAATGAATAATTACAAACTGTCATGACTATGTTGGATCTCAACATGGCAGCCTTCGTGAGGCGACCCACCCAATGTAAAATAAATAATGTAAAATAAAAAATATATTTTATATTTACGAACATGACTGGATTCTTCAGCTAATGTAAAATGTTTTCATGGAATTTTAAGCATACTTGTAAAAATTCCTATTCAGTTGTTTAGCGGGAAAAACTTAAATGAGGAAAAAATACTGAGTGCACTTCTGTTTTATTTTTAGAAGAATATTTTAGCTCTGTAGGTCCTCACAATACAAGTGAAGAGGTACATGTTAGCATGTTAAGACCAAAAATGTTAAGCTCCGAAAAGCACATATATGCAGCATAAAAGTAATCCATAAGACTCCAGTGGTTAAATCCATGTCTTCAGAAGTGATATGATAGGTGTGAGTGAGAAACAGATCAATATTTAAATCCTTTTTTACTATAAATTATCCTCCCTGCCCAATAGGTGGCGATATCAAGCACAAATGTGAATCGCCTAAAACAAAAGAAGAAAATGAAAGATTGATAGTTTCTCACCCACATCTATCATATAGCTTTTAAAAACTTAGATTGAACCACTGAAGTCTGGGTTACATTCACTTGCATTGTGAGGACCAACGGTGCTGAATTATTCTTCTAAAAATCTTTGTGTTCAACAGAAGAAAGAAAGTCACACACATCTGTGATGACATTGGGGTGAGTAAATGATGACAGAATTTTAATTTTGGCATGTACTATCCCTTTAAGGGTTGGTGCAAATGAAACTTTGAATGTTTTCGATGGCATTAACAAAAACCTTTAGTCTTTGTTTGCATTATCCACATTTAATTACCATCTGAATGCTATCAGTGCTTTCCGTTAATTCACTTTTCAGGTGTGAAATCAACTGTCAATCTTTCCATTATCCTCTCCACCTCTTCCCTGGTTTCATTTTACCAGCCATTTCTGAGGAGTCCTCTAAAGCACACAGCTTCCCAAAGTTTACACAAAACCTTACCTCTGCATGCCAGTAAATCACTCGCAGGGTCATTATAGTTTAATTCTTACATGTAAATGCAGCTTGTTTGGGCCCCTTTCTCATGGAGAAGCCCCAAAACAAAGGAGCATTAAGGACAATCAAAGTAAATCTGCTGTTAGCACACGAATGGGGCAGCAATCTGCCCTAGTTAGGGGTTTCCATTCATGAGCACATAGATATGCACAGATAAACCCAGGGTTAGTCTTTGGTTTCAGTGACAAGGAATGTTAAAGTGGGAGCCATTGTTACTCTTGCATTCCCATGGAGGTCCTGGGGTTTAGTCACTGATAAAATCACATGCAGTTATTTTGCTTTATCTTTAACACTCAAAATAAGAATGTCTTAATGTAGAGTAAATCAGCAGTGACGGAATTACACCAAAAGTTTGCCTACCATGAAAACAGTTAAATAAAGGGTAGAACAATGTTTAAGGGTTCGGCAGTTATTTTTGTGCCCCCAATGGTCATCAAATATGGTTTGCAGTCTTTACACTTTTACATGGTAAATGGCAGGCATGACTTGTAGCTGTTTTTGGCTAAGCTCACAAAACCATGCATCTTAATTCACTGATGGAGACATTACAATGAGTGTCTAAAGTAAACTTTTTAAATTGTGTTGCCTATAATGTTTTTTAAAGACACAAATCAATCATATTTTTATAACACAGTATCAAGAATAAAATTAAAGAATTTGTCACTAACTTTCTGCAGACTGGTCAAGCTGGTCTGGTTTGATGGTTTTAGAGGCGCGCTTCTTAGCAGGCCAGGTTGGAATACCAGCTGACCAGTTTATCTCAGCTAAGACTAAACAACCCAGAAATAATTTAGCCCGCGAAGGAGCACTTGTATTAAAATGAAAGGGAGAAATTAAAATGGCCTTTATGGCAGATGTAGTAAAGGAACTCCTTGATTACAAGTTAAAGAGGCAATCAACTTTTAGATACAGAGATCGCTTCAGTCAATACAAGTTGAGAAAGCGCATGCGCATTAGCGGGACCAGCCTGACAAATAGCGGTTTTTTAGCATGATCTATGCTCAAGAAGCACAATTTATGATACCATTGTTGTCAGATTTTACTGCTGATTTGAATTGATCGCAATCATCTTAACCAACTGTTTTGGAGTTTTCAGTCTTTCACCATTTATGTAGATAGGAGCTGTACAATTATGACACTTGTATTCATGGAAAATAGCAGCCCAGCCTGCCTGGAAGCATTCCAAAGATGGCGGCAGTGTGGACTGACTTGCCTTGAAAGAGACTTTTAACAAGCTTAGGCTAGTTTAAGTTGTTTTTTAAACAGAGCTGGTGTCTGGCCCCCTCGAAATAAGTTTTTGGCTCTTGAACTCAGGTCTGAATCATGTATCCATCATGCACTATGAAGCATAAGTTCCAGTACCTGGGAGAGTTCGGTCATTTTCAGAGTTATACAGAGCGTCTTAAATAGTGGGGCTCTGTTACTGTGGTTTAAACCGGCAGCTGGGCAGTTGTGTGTTGATGCAGATTGTTATTGCCCTCTGCTCTTTCCCTGCCATTTTGTTTCTCTAGTTTCCAGTTTCATTCAACTTATTTCTATCACTCTTATTCATGACCTCCTTCTGGAAATAATATGTAGCCCAATTGCAAGCCAGAACTTGTGGTTTGGAAACATGCTGCATTTGTGTTTGCAAAGCTGTGAGGGACTTGAAGTGATTTCTGTGGAGAATACAGCTCTATTTCTGCACGTAGATCAATTCTGCTAATTAAGGATGGAAATGGAAATTACAGAAGCAAAATAACAAAGCAAGAATGGTCCTGTCACAAAATAATCATGGTATACAGCTCTGTTGGCCCAATCAGATTCAGCACAACAAATGAGATTTAGCCATACATTTTTAAAATGCTGTAGCTAGGATAGAGCTGGGCTAGTTGTCACAAGGGCTGTTCTGTATATCAGTAACTTTACGGTTTTAAGTCAAAAAGTCCAATTACACAAGTGATTGCTTTCTCTTGCAGATATGTTTTTGGTATGTTTAGTTTCCCACACCTTATTCAGAACTGAGTGATTTTTGTAGATTCTGTCTTCAGAACTACTTCTAATATTGTCATATTTGTATAATAGCTGTTGTGTGCACAAGTGAAAGCAATAAAACCATGCTGGGATGCATTAAAGCAATATTATAAAGAAGGTAGATTTTAAACTAAAGGATGAAAGTGTTCTCAGGGCAAGGTTTTATTATTTATAATTTTTTTTATAAATGCCAGTGCAAATTTTCAGAGAGACAAGTTGTCACATATGTGTTAAATGTTGTAATTTTTTACATTGTATTAATTAAAATATATGTTTATAGGTTCCCATTATATCAACTTACCCCAGATGCTAAAATGTCCCATCACAAAATGTCCAGTGTTAAAAAGGTGATAAACAACCTGTATTTTCCTTTATTTTGTCCAGGGCAATAACATTCAAAAGCTTTGTTGCAGTCTGCATTTTAATACAGAATTTGAGTTTTATAAATAAACCTACCACAATAAATATTTGCTAGAGTAAAAGATGTGACAACTGTCCCTTGTTTCCCCTACTTCTAAAAGCATGCAGGAAAATCAACCGTTAAGTTGGTTCAGACAAAAGTTGCATTCAAGTGACATAAAAGTATTTCAAAAAAGATATCATCTTATCTGAAGTTCACTGTGTAATAATATACACTCACAATGGAATTCATGATATACACCCTTAACAGATAACCCCCTCACTCATTGGTTTTGTTTGCACCCTCTAGTTTAGGATTTATGTGTATCAAAGGGCAAATTCAGAAAAATGGCATATATGCATGCACTCCCACATTAAGCTGTTCATGGGCTTTCTGTTTGAAGCTAACTCCCACTCCCTGGTCCCTGTCCTCCTCAAATGCCTTAAAGTTAAGGGTCATCCATCATAGTGGGTCCACCAGAGCTCCTTTCAACCGCTGTGGACTGACACATAGCTTCTGTAAATCATTCTCCGTCTGGCTGGCCTTTCTCCTGCCTGGGGCCTGAACACAGAGCTTGGGGTTGGAGACGACGGCAGGGGAAAGAGAGAGCTAGAGTCCTGGTTCTGATGCCGGGCCAGCTGGTAGAGGAATCAAAGCTTTTAAGCCTTTTGTTTCCGAAGACCTGTTAACCTTGTGCCTGTTTTACAGTTTTTTTTTGGGGGGGGGGGGCCTTAGAACATGCTTACTCACTGAATTCAACAAAGGCATTCTTTTGAACTGACATTTATTTGAAAGAATTCATTTATCTCAAAATACAGCTGTTTTCTGGTTTTATATTTAATTTTTTACAATATACAGTATATTTCATTATATATTGAATTTGTTTTTCTTAATATTTACTGTTGGCACTGGTGTTGTTGGTGCAGTGAACTTTCCTGCTGAGTAAAAATGCATAAACCAGCATGTTTAAAGAGAGTTTTTGGCCACTTGGTAGCTGGTCAGGTTAGGAAAATAGTAAGACCATCTTAAACCAGACAAGACCAGTAAACAAGCTTGGTTTAAGCTTATTTCTTTATTTCTTTCAAATTAAACATAAGATTAATATGTAGTTTTAACCAAAAATCAAACAGATTGCACAAATATACTGTTTTTTTAATAGTTATACTGCTTTCGTATAGCTAAGTTATTCCAGATGTTCCAATTAATTACTGCATTGTCACTGATTAACATCTATTTGTCAAATCAAATAACACAATTGTTGTTTATTTACTTGGACTGTGAGTAGCACAGTTCAGAAATCCCTAGTTGTTAGTTCAGTAGTCTTACTATCACAGTTTGGATGCATATAAACTTTTCAGACACAAGCAAAATGTGTTAAGTCTCTACTCTACTCTACTTAGCAGATTGCCCCAATATCCATGAAACAGTTAAGGAATCATTCAGGAAACTGTTAAATTTGGCACCATTAGGAGGTCAGTAATATTAATTAAATGCAAATCATCACCAAAAGGACTAATGAGTCACAAAACTGTCTGTCTGTCAGTGCTGTTAGGAGATTTCTGGCAGAGGCTGGCCGTTCCACACCCTCCATCTTAAGGCCAGCTGAGGGGAAATGTCCAACTTATTTTTTTAATGACTTAAAATACATATAATCTTTGGTATTCTAAATTCAGTCATGTGGACAAAAGGGAAAAGGCCTCTTTAAACACTATTTAGCATGGGGTTCAGATGTTTTACGATCAATTTGTGATAATGGGCACCAATTTTGTGTGTTTCAGGAGTACATTAGGGCAGTAAAAGTAATTTTCAGTCATTACTCTGAGAAAACAACCAAGACTGATCCAAGCTCCCTGGGTCTGGAGAGGCTGCTGTTGGAGGTGGGGGTAGAGGTTACGTTTGGAGGTTGCTTTTGACATGGGGGTGAAGTTACGTTTGGAGAGATTGAGCCCCCCTAAGATCTTTCGCAAATAAAGATTCAACCATGTGGAGGTCTCAAAGGGTCTTCAGGAGTCCTGCAGAGTCTGGGGACTGAGCCAAACCGGATGGATTGAGAGCCATGTGAATTACTTTCCTATGCTACATTCATGTCTGATATGGATAAAAAAGACTGCACTACACATGCAGCACTTAAGCAAGACAGCAAGGCTTGATACGTAATCTGACAACTCTGAAACAGCCGAGCAGAAACCTATCGAGGTGTTGATGGAGACCTGAGATTGACCTTCATTGTTTTCAGAGACTCCCCCAAAGCAAACATACTGTATTTTTTAAAGTCAAACAATGCCATAGCTTAATGTAACCTATCAAAGCCTCTCTAAAATCAAAACATTACTGGTGACCACACTAAAACAAATCGTAAAGTAATATGTAAATTTCAAAATGACAATTATTTAACTCATGCTTGTCTGCCTACTTGGATCTGGTGGTCTCCAATTGCAGCTGTGATCTGAAGATGTGTTTACCAGTTTGTTTTACCAAAATGTTTGCTGTCCAAGAGAATGTGTAAGAAACCTCGCTTCACACAGTTTACTATTACCTTATCATGTTTAATGACAGTAGAAAAAAGCATATCATCTCTAGGATCCCAGCTGCATTGTTGCTCCAAAATGTCCCATACGCTGATGGTTGATTTCAGTTGTATCTCAGTTTTTCATTTATGCCTCAAACCCCTTTGAAAATAAGCAATTAAATGAATAGAGATCGCAAATTAAAATTAGCTACAATAGTGCCATCTGGTGGCGTGCTTACAAACTGTCCGGATGCACCCACTCTATGAGCGATAAACTCACATTGTGGTATTGTGGTATGTACCAGTGCTCGAATTGAATCGCAATATACAATTTATACAAAATATACAATGTAGTTATTTGATCATAATATGCATAACTATATACTATATACACAAATATATATATATATACACTTCAATATACATTGAAATGTCTCAAATACAATAGAAAATAATCGTATGGCTTCCAGACTCACTAAGATTTCACAGTATTACTGTTTTTACTGTATTTGCGATCAAATCAATGCAGTCTTGGTGGGCAGAAGAGACTTTTGTACTTTTGAAGAGTAGTGTACATCCAACAGAATAATTCTAGCATTATTTACCAATGCAGTACTTACTACCCTAAAAACAACTGGATGATTTACGTGACACATTGTGATAATACATTTTGTTCCAAAAGGCTTGTTTAAATGCATAAAACTAGTATATTAGATATTAAGAATATAAATTGTAACAACTGACGTGCTGCACACATATTCACAGCTGGTCACTCCTAAAGACGTTCACGATGCGCTAAATCAGCGTAGCATCAAAGTGTAGCTTTTTGATAGGGAACAGTCCCTTGCTGATGACGCTATGAACACAGGTATCACCAGGTTCCAGGAGGTGAAGAGTCATGTGGAGGCCTTCGGGCAATTCCTTCTTCGCCGCACTCAGAGGTTGGATGTTCATGCTACTCCGGGCTATTTTGTCCTTGAGTCTATCACAAGCTCATGTCTGAGACCTTTCACGCTCTTGTAAGCACAACTACACAACCTTAAGGGGTCCAGACATCCACAGTGCGGCGGTGTGGGTATTCTAGTTCCCAAAGCACTAAATCAGCGCAGCATCAAATTGTAGCTTTTTGATAGGGAATGTCTTGGGTTACTTAACTGATAAAAGCGGAATGAGATGCTGTGCTTCATTGCCGCACTGAAGATGCCCCAGGACTGCTCTTCAGACAAAATACCTGACGATGCACCTGTGGCGCATCTATTTATAGCCCCTTTACCGGCGCATCCTGATGATGTCACCGGCGGAGGCTATACATTTTGTCAATTTCATTGACGTGTTCCCAGCTGGTCACTCCTAAAGACTTTCCCAAAGCGCTAATTCAGCGCAGCATCTCGTTCCACTTTTATCAGGGAACAGGGGTTACAGTTAAGTAGCCCAAGACATTATGAGTGAGTCAGTCAGCAGACTATTCAACCATTTTAGTAAGAAAGGCTGCTTTATTCAGAAAAAAACAATACTATGGTTTTCAATATGTCAATTATTGCTATTTCAAGAGTGAATTCCGCATTTATATGCGGATGTAATTCCCGAAACTTTGCAGCATGTTCGTGGCCGTTGGTCCTCCTCTTAGCAGCAAGAAAAACAAGTTTTACACAAAATCTGAATGGATTGTATATAGGCTAGCATAGAAAGCGCACAATGTGCGCTCCCATTATAATCACTAAAGAGCTGTCACTCAAAAAGCTGTCACGATCTCTAGCATCCCCGTACAACCAGGCCTATTAATAATGAAAAATTGTTAAGCCTAAAATAAGTTTCCTATTAATGCAAGGAATACAAAAGCCCCATCATAGAGTGGATATATATACATTAGAAAGATATATAGACAGAGAAAAATACCCCTCAAAAAAATCAGTAAGAAGCTTTCAATGAAAGCATTATTTGGTTACATAGGGAATGTCCTTACAAAAATCATGGAAGTAGCTATTCGCTAACCAAAGTTTAAAAACAAAATAAAGCTATACTATCGTAACTACTGTAAAACTTAAATACATTTTATAGGGATCTTCTGTAAACAGAGTAAACATTTATGAAAGGGTTGGTTAAAACCAAGTTAGGCTGCCTACAGTAGGCCTAGTAACTGTGGTAATTTAGAGGAAATTAAGTTTACCATGGTCATTTTTGGACAAGTTATTTACCTGCCAATGAACTAATTACTAAAATCCATAATTAAAAATTTTAATTTTGTTATTCAAACATTTCGCTTTAGATTGGAATGAAAAACTAGGCTATGGTCTTCAATGTGCTGTACACAATTGTAATGTTTTCTTTCTTTCTATCTATCTATCTATCTATCTATCTATCTATCTATCTATCTATCTATCTATCTATCTATCTGTCTGTCTGTCTGTCTGTCTGTCTGTCTGTCTGTCTGTCTGTCTGTCTGTCTGTCTGTCTGTCTGTCTGTCTGTATGTCTGCTGTCTGATGGTTTATCTGACTATCCATGTGAAAGTCTGTCTGTCTGACTATCTAGCTAGCTGGCTGTAATGTCTGTACAACCATCAAACTTTAAAAACGAGTTTAAACTTTCAGACAAGGCTTTGTATAGTCAAACTTTACCTATCTAGTTTAAATTGGTGTTGATCATTTAGCTGATGACTTTCAGTAGACAAAAAACATCAGAAAACACGAGCCATGAAAATTCGAGGTGATTTTGGACTTTTATACAGCTTTAATACAGTGTGTGCCATCAAAGAGAATGCAAGTGCATCCCTCAAAGCCTCATTTTCACTCTTGTCAAAAAAGTTATATTACAGTAATCGTGCATTACAGACAAAAAAATCTCTTGTGTCTTCATTTATTTTTCTCTTTTTTTAATACAAAGGCAAAACAAGCTACTGTCACTCATTTAACCACTGTAAATTCAGAGTTGGATATGTTTAGTGGCCTTCAAAATAAGAGTGACTGCATTTCTATTCTGGAATTGAGTAGTAGCAGGTCTCAGTGTAGCAGGCCCAGTCAGATTAAATGGATTGCCTCCAGAGAGGAGAGGGAGGGTGTAAACATATTTATCGTCCAATAGTGGCCCGGCCATGAGTGCTTGATGTGCATTCTTTGTATCCCATGGTTCTCAGCTGGCCGGCGAGGGCAGAGGCATAGAGGTCTGATGGTGTGCGGAATCTCAAAGAGCCATTTGTTCATCGTCAAAGTTTTCGTTTTGGAAACTATCCCATCAGAGACTCATTCGAGAGAGTTTTCCACTCTACTCCATAATGTCAGACTGTGAGGGACTTGCGATGGGTGAGTGTGCAGTGACAAGAAATGTAGTATTTATCCTATTTTGGCCAAGCTCCATTGTGACAATTCATCCTGGAAATATTCTGCTTGATATGAGTGCAGAGGTTTTAGCCATATATGGCTACCCTCAGACAGTCATCTCTCCCATTGGATAGTTCTTAACAGAGAAGATATCATTTTACAAATGTTCTTCAGTTCTATGTGTATCTGTTATGAAGGAGAGCATTGGCTGAATATACAGTATATCAAGGATGGTAACATAAGAGGGGAGACACTGTGTTATAGCCACTACACATAATTTATGTGGATCATAGATAAGAAATGTTACAGCAGTTATTTATAAGATCTGTACAACATAGTGTTGTGTTGTTACAGTATGTGCTTCATAGCAATACATTTATAACTGTTCACATAAGATATGCTTGAAGGGATCATTTACCACACATAGAGTATGGGAAAGTCTGAATGTCAGCTGGCTGCACATAAAAAACAATCAGATATAAATAGATCTTCTCCCCTCCAATGTGGGGAACAGCACTTACAGCACTTGATCAAATATTGTACTAGTCCAATAACTAGTATAACACTGCAGTTTGAGGTGCAGTACAATGCCTGTATTCTGATATACTGTATTATAATCAGAGCATATTAAAACTGTTGACAAGACAAGTGTCTTTTCTTTATTGTAAGCTTTTAGAATGTAACCCATGCTTAATTATTAATTATTATTATTCATCCTTCTGTTTTGCTATGAGTGCCATCAGGTATGAAGATTATGCCATAATGGAATGTTTTGTATTTGAAGACTTCATGAAGAATGAAGCCAATGCATATTCTTTGTCTTTGTGGATTTTAGTCACATCTGATTACTCATTGCTGCTGTGTGTTTGCCGAGGCCAGTGATATCTGTTCTTAGGAATCTGCCATGTCATTGACATTTGCATGCCTCAGAAGTTCATGCTGTATGACGCAGCTGTCTAGCAATCACTTAGTGTTTTGCTAATTTGTGTTAATACAAGATGTTAAATGACAGTACATTGTAGTAAGGTTGGACATTACTATTGAAATCTAGAATTTCCATATATAAATCTGTCAGTGCTTTTCTTGACGTTATGCACTATTAGTCATTTTTATGGTCAAAAAAGCCATTTACTGAATTCATCATTATATGCATATTATAAGCTATTATAATGCCTGAACTGTGCTGGACTTCACCTTGGCTGGGGAGTTCTGAAAGCATGTATGTCTATTAGAAGGTATACATACTTGCCTTGAATAAACCACAGGGTGTCACTGTACAACCATTCAAAATAGTGGTCCTTCAACACACAGTAGGCCTACCTGCTTAAAGGTCAGCTAACTCACAACCGGGCAGAATTGGGTTATGGCAGAAATTAGCCATAAGGAGCTTTTTGTACCTGATCTACATTTACATTTATTCATTTGGCAGATGCTTTTATCCAAAGTGACTTACAAAAGAGGAAAACATAAGCGAATCGTTTTAAGGAGACATTTGTATGAAAAGTGCCATACTACAATGTTTCACTAGCATCAGAATAGCATTCAAAACAGATTTATGTGCAACAAGAATTATAATATTTTTTTTTGTGACTGGTTAAGTGCTCTTGGAAAAGATATGTTTTCAGCCGTTTTTTGAAGACAGAGAGTGAGTCTGCTTCACGGATGGAGTTGGGAAGGTCATTCCAGCAACGTGGTATGATGAAACTGAGAGTCCGGGAAAGTGTTTTGGTGACTCTTTGTGTTGGTACAAGGCAACGTTCCTTAGCCAACTGCAGGCTTGTGGCGGGAGTGTAGATCTGCATAAATGATTTTAGGTATGCTGGAGCAGACCCATTGACTGTTTTGTATGCCAGCATCAGAGCCTTGAATTTAATACGTGCATCAACCGGCAGCCAGTGGAGAGAGACAAAGAGTGGTGTAACATGCGCTCTCTTTGGTTCATTAAAGACCAGATGTGCTGCTGCATTCTGGATCATTTGCAGAGGTCAAGTTGCACATGCAGGAAGGCCTGCAATGAGAGAGTTACAGTAGTCCAGTCTAGTTATGACAAGTGACTGAACAAGCAGTTGTGTGGCATGTTCAGAGAGGAAAGGTCTTATTTTCCAAATATCGTAGAGTGTAAATCTACATGATCTTGCAGTCTTTGAGATGTGGTCTGTGAAATTTAGCTTGTTATAGATGGTTACCCCTAGATTTATGACCGTTTTGGAAGGGGATACTGTAGTTTAACCAGCTGCATGGAGATGTTGTGTTCAACAGCAGGGTTGGCTGGAAAGACAAGGAGTTCGGTCTTGGCTGGATTGAGTTGCAGGTGGTGTTCCTTCATCCAGGCCGAGATGTCTGCCAGACAGGCAGCGATTCGAGCAGTCTAACCCTTAAAAGTATTATTATTATTATTTGGTATAACCTAGTGTAGTCAGGTTGATTCAGATAATAATAAACATATTAAATGTATGCCATTCTAATGAATGATCAAATTGGTATCGATTCTTCTAAAGGACAGTGAAATTTGTGGTCAATATTTGTACTCATATAGGGTGGATAAGGGTCACTTTATAAATGTGATATATAATATCCTTTATGATAACTGAGAGCCGTGGAGGTGTGACAAACATCTAGCAGCCTTTATTTGTTAACTTTTTGGCAGGCAAGAGAACAAGCATTGCGCAAACCTTTACTGACCCAGCATGACTTCTCTTGTCAAAAGGGACGAGAAATAACGGAAATTAGATTAAGGTGGAGAATACACAAGTATGCAAGTCACTGGATATTCTATTTACATCACAGGATATTATGGCAACATAAGGAGCTTTCATAGTTGTTCATCATCAAGGCACATTAAAATGCATGCTGTGTTTTCCATCGCAAGAGATAGGAGTATTTTATAAATTATTTCACTCATCTGGTCTGGTTGGAGCATCTCCAATATTAATGTAATTTCAGCCTTTTGTGTTGGCAGACAGAATTATTTAAGACTGTGTATTGATCGACCAGTGTAATCCTGACTCTCTGGGACTGGTAATGTGATGTCCTAGTAAAAACAAGCTGTATGCTCACAGTGAGGATTAAAGCACCCCTGAGTCCATTACTTTTGTTTTATCCCGTTAAGATCCCATTAGAGGAATGTGATTTATGAGCCCTATATTTTGCTCATGCAAAACCACTGAAGCCGGCCATTAATTGGTTTGACCAGTGAACTAGTCATGTTATTGGATTAAGCTACACTTTTAATCTTTAAATAACCTTAACATTACCATAACAGCAAGAACATTCCAAAATGAAGGATTACTTACAATATCGACAAGGATTTATGTAATTCAGTGGAACACTATGATATATATATATACTGTAAAAACTCAAACCACCCAGTCTGGCACCAACAATCATCCATGCGTTTATCTAATCAGCCAATCACGTGGCAGCAGTGCAGTGCATAAAATCATGCAATTATGGGTCAGGAGCTTCAGTTAATGTCTGTAAAAATGTGATCTCAATGATTTGGGCTGTGGCATGATTGTTTGTGCTAGATGGGCTGGTTTGAGTATTTCTGTAACTGCTGATCTCCTGGGATTTTCACATACAACATCCCTAGAATTGACTCCGAATGGTGCCAAAAACAAAAAACATCCAGTGAGCGGCAGTTCTGTGGACGGAAATGTCTTGTTGATGAGAAATCAACAGAGAATGACCAGACTGGTTCAGTAACTCATATAACCACTCTGTACAATTGTGGTGAGAAGAATATCATCTCAGAGTGCTATTTTGAGATGCAGGTTGGCACTGTTTTGACAGCATGAGGGGCCTACACAATATTAGGCAGGTGGTTTTAATGTTGTGGCTGATCGGGCTATCATGTAGGCTACTAAATGTATATTCTTCTATATACAGGAACTGTGGGATGGGGGATGTCTATGTGTCCCTGTCAGATATGATTAATGCTGTTGCTGCTTCACAGGACACACAGCCATGCAAGCAGGAGAACATATCCTTATATAATCACAGAGGAAATTATACTCAAAATTGCAAACAGCTGCATGTGTGATACAACCCAAATAAATGTTCTATTGTCATTCTCTAAGACCAACATAAACAGTATGTTTATATCTGTAGTTGTCTTAGGGTATTAAGACTCCCATTTATCCAAACTGAGCCAAATTGAATGTCAAAACTCCAGATTACTGTCAAACTTTTTACATATTCTGATGTATCTGTCAGCTGTCAACTCTAGTACTATATGGGGAGAAATCCCTGTATACAGTGTTGTTTTTCACAGAACCAACTTGGCACAAAAAATAATCATTTAACATGATTATATGGCCATGTGATTCAACATACTGTAACAACCCAAAATTAGTTGTTCCAGTCACTTAAAAACAACAACAACCAAAAACCATCTAAGACCTCTTGTCATTACTATATAGTTGTTAGGGCTTGTCATTCATTTTAAAACAGTAGCACTGTACATTGTAACAGCACCTGAGGCTGGATTCCTGAGTGAATTTATGAGCATTGATATAAGCTTTAGCGACATTATGTGATAATGGTGGGGGGGTCTCAGATCACCAGGCACCCTGATAGTAAAGTGTCACTCCATTTCACCTACCTGCAGCCTCTCCCATTTGCCTGCTAGTTCTTAATGTCATACAGACTGAAAGGGCAATGGATGCAGTGAGTGGACCAGGTGGTGGTACAGGGTTTGTGGATAAGAATGCCCCTGGGGAGCCAGCATGGCTGGCTGGTCAGCTCCCAACCCACACCAGCTGCATAGGTCAGAAGAAGCACAGTGCAGGAAGTGAGGGAGAAAATTAGGCAGATTTGGGTGCCCTGACCCTGTGTTCATTTATTGTACTGGAAACAAATATGTGAGTGAAAGGCATAATGATAAATATATTTTTGTGACACATGATTATACCATGTTATTTCATGTCTTTAATGTTTTATAGCTGTAAAACTGTAAAAACAGAAATGTTGTTTGTAGCGTTAGGAAAGCTGTTAGGAAAGTAAATGGTGCAGGAAAGCTGATTTTGCTTGGCCTTTGTCCACAACTAAACCTTTTCTTCTCTCCTAATCCACAGTGTTGGCAGTCTTTCAGTGTCCAATTAAATACACCTGCTTATGATGTCATATCAATGATGTCACTCTGGACTGACCAGTATTGTTTAACTAATAACACTGATAATGAATTAGCACTGATCCTCTTGTTTGATGTATAAACATCTTCAGACTCTTTTATACATTCAAGGAATGGTGAGATGGACAAGTATTGAATGCATAGTTTGTATCCATTATGTAAGCTGATGTCTGGAACCTTGCTTAATTCTGGATCTAGGCTAATGTCTTTTCACTGCACAGAGGGCCTTGAGTGTTATTTAAATTCCAAGGGCAGACAATCCCTATTCTGTGGCTGAAAACTGTAAGATAAGAATGGAGAGAGGGGACATAGAGAGAGCGAAAGGAAGACTCATGAATCGATGAAAAAGGACTGACAAGAGAATCACATGTTTGATACATATTTAATTACTGATCCACAGTTGTTCTACAAGGCTGCTTTGCTGTTGAAGCATTACATTCATTTTGCTTATATTCTGACATACCACAAACATTGTATCTCAGTATTTCAATCTTTACTTCCATATGTTTGCTAGACATTGTTGAAATAAAACATTCAGTCTTTTAGTCATTTCCATCTGCACTGTGTTAAGCCAGTGCTTCAAACTGTATTATAAACTGAATATCTGTACTGAAAAAAATGTTGACTTAAAAATATACTTTATTTCATGTTGTGACATCATTAACTGGTTTGATTAATTGGTCAATTAACAAAAAAAATATATCAGATAATACATAATCTCTGAAACAATGTAAATACATTGTTACACCAACAAAATACATTTTAAGGATAATATAAAGTATAAATACTCTCAAAAAAATAATCTTTGCTGCTTGTGCAATTTATTTTATTAAAATTAACTGCTAATGCGCAATTGTAGAACAAATTACATCCTGATTTCTATAATTTTCATTTTTTAAATGGATGTTTACTTAATCCATTTGAGTTGGAACTACATTTATACTTTTTGTTGAATTAATGTAGCATTGATGAAAGGGAATTTCCATTTCCCAACATGCTTTGCGTGGGACTGGATAGAAAGAAAAGTGAAATGAAGTGCTATTGTATGCATTTTTAAGCAAAATTACAATAGGAAGAGTTTTTTATGTTTTATGTTCTGTTGATATATTAAAAAAGAGTGTCTGTTAGGCTGCGGTTTAAAGGGGGTCGCATACAGGACGCGTACT
Organism: Xyrauchen texanus; assembly: GCF_025860055.1. Taxonomy (NCBI): domain Eukaryota; kingdom Metazoa; phylum Chordata; class Actinopteri; order Cypriniformes; family Catostomidae; genus Xyrauchen; species Xyrauchen texanus. Next base: position 22,009,592 of record NC_068297.1, on the reverse strand, counting down.
AAAATTCAAAACAACAGTTTTCAATGAAGGTCCACACACTGCCGCCCAGCTAAGATTACAGAGGCTGCTTAAATTTCTGTCGGGCCTTGGAGTGCAATTTGAATATTTTCCATTAAATTCAACACAAATCATTATCAAAGGGCATAGATTATTTACTCTAGTGTTTTTGAAGAAGGAAAAACCTTGTGTTTAATACTGTGCCGTGTCCTAGCCACTTCTCGTCCGGTGTGTGTCCACATTTAGGGGTTACCATTGTGGTAAAGAATGGCACTTGTGCTTAGTTTAATGATGGACTTTTACCTACTAGTAATATTTGATTTAATAGCTGCTCAGCTTTTTTTCACATGTCCTTACATTTTCTCACCTGGCATATACTAATGATTAATAAAATAACTTAAGTTTGTCCAACATGAGAAGACTTCTGTAAACTGCATAAAAATGCACATTGTTGCAATATGCCGCACACTTCCTGACTGCACTGATAATTTGGGATTTATTAAGTTAATCGTGAAATAATGAATTTAATTTTTGTTTTTCCTCAAAAACGTCCTAAATTTTAACATAAATTTAGAATAAATAAATATTTTGATCATAATCTTGGAGTAATCAGAAACAACCTTTACTTTGTCAACACACAAATCTGTGTAGCTTGTAATTTGATAACACTTACCGTAATTATAACTTAATAATGATTAATAATAAATGCTCTGACATTTCTAACTGTATATTAGCTTATCTGTTAAGCATGATGTAACATAAGAATGTTTGTTAATGAAGTCATGAATGTTATTGTAAACTGTTGCCTAGTTTTTTTATGTGCTATTTTGATGTTTTGTTGTTAAAAGTTTAGTGAAGATTTCCAGGATGTGTTGATGGGTCAGGTGTTGTTGCTAGGTGGTGACAGTCAGGGTCATAACAAACATGGCTAGACTACGATGAGATTACCCAGCATTCCAAAAGTAGCAAGCACGACTCGTTTAAAAAAGACTGCGAATAGAGATTCAGAAGGTATTCAGAAAGCTTTACATTTTTAGACCAGGCTTAATTTTAGATAACGTGTACAGAGATGTTATTGCCTCTGGGGATTATATCATCCCTTTATGATTAATTTTTCATTCACAAAATGTACAATTCATTGTTATAAGGAGAAGCTTTACTTGGTGAATAACATTAATGTTCATTCACTAATGAACAGCAGAGCAGAAGATGCTGGTGCAATATTAGTCTAAACCTCAGGCACTATTAGATGCCATTTGATGATCACCGCAACCTCTTAACTGTTATTACATGCTAGTACACTTGTAGTGCTGGAGGAGGAAAATGTCAGCAAATTCAAAAATGTGAATTTCTCCTCCATGTACAGTAGACTGTTGAGTATTACTATTGCATTGTTTTTAATACAATTATTTTCTAAATGACAAAGAATACACAGGTCTGTTGAATAATGTGTCTGACATGACAATCATGTTTTATCATATTTATCATTTATTTATTCATTCATATACTGTTAACATATACAACTCATCCAATTTATATAAACAATATAAAATTTAAGGTAAACTTTGTAAAGTACATTTAGTAATTAACATTAGTCAAGATTAATAAATGCTATAAAACAATTTTCATTAATAGTTCATATTAATTAATGAAATATCAATTAAACTGTTAACCTTGTAGTAAAGTGTCAAAATGTATTTTCTTTCCTATTTCTCTCTTTTTTTTTTTATTTGATCACCCTAAATAAAATAAAATACAGATATTCTCTGTTGCAGATGGCGCAACAGTGTAAATATTAATCCTCTTTTGAGACATCACACTTTGATTGTGTTTAATCTTGACCCACTGTGATTTAGAGTGAATATGTAAGCTTTTGTGGACGTGCAGGAATGTTAATGTACCAGTGAATCCCTACACCATTTAATTCCCTTACAATAACTGATCTCCATCCAAGCTCATATTTGGTGTGGTGTATGTCATTTTGTGTTTGCAATCTTGTATGTGTATATGTGTTTGTTTGAGGAAGGCGTAGTGTGTATAATTGAAGAACAATAGTAGGGTGTAGCACTATCCATCTGTCACCCGAGGGATCCCAAGACTAAAAACACTAGGATGATGAACTGCCTCTCTCCCTTCCCAGGCGATTCTCTCTCCCCCTCTCTCTCTCTCCAGGGGACTATGCACTCGCTAATCTCTCAGCACCACCTCCATACTATATTTCCTCTGTTTGCCCTGGGACTCGATTAACACACAGACAGCCAACACTGTAAAATCATCATAAAGAGCTTGCGCTGTTCTGTGGCAAAATTATAATGCACTATAATAGTTAAAGCTCAGCGAGAAAGGAAACTATAGAATCTCCAAACCAATTTGAACTGAATAGTTACATTTCAAAGTTAGTTCTGTATTTTTTACATTTTCACACAGTTGGATGGAAATAAAGAAAAATCTATATGTAATTTTGACACAAAAACAATTTGGTTGCAATTTGCTAATAGGTTAACAAGAACTGATGAACAATACTTTTACAGCATATACTGTATTATTCTTGGTTGATATTAATTTCTATATTTTCTAATAAGTTTATTATTTAAAAGTGTGTATGTTAACAATAGTTACATTAACTAACAATGAACAATAGTATATTTTTAAACTAACATTAAACAAGATTACCTAATGCATTAAATTATGGTAAAGTATAGAACCTTATTGTAAAGTGTACATTTTTATCTAATAAAATTGTAATTTGGGTATGATATGATAATATGATGATATACAGAATAATGAAATATCTGATCATATTTTAAATTTTTCCATGATTTGCTCTTTAGTGGGATAGGCAGAATAAGTGCCTGTATTAGCAATATAACAAGGCCTAGGAATAAACACTGTAGGCTTTCTGATATGAGAGAGAGAGAGAGAGAGAGAGAGAGAGAGAGAGAGAGAGAGAGAGAGAAAGAGGTCTCATCTCATCATCCACCACAGATCATTTAATTTCTTTTGGCTTCTGAGCTACAAGCCATGGCTAAATTGGACACAAAACCCAGAAATCCAATCTGAAACAGCTCTCTTCCACTTGCCATTATTTCAGGCTGGGGGTGGGGTCAGGACAATAATCTTTAAAGAGGTTCTTCCAGCCTTTCTGTTCCTTTTTTCACCATTTGACTGTGATCTGTCTGTTTGAAGACCTGTAAATATAGGCCACGTTGTCATCTTTATGCATATGCCACAGTGTGCACCTGCCTCGTTAATATTTTAAAAAGGTTTTCCCCTGTAACGACCCACTCTCAAAACTGAGATGCATTCCCCCTCTTTCATTCTCTCTCTCTCTCTCTCTCTCTCTCTCTCTCTCTCTCTCTCTCTCTCTCTCTCTCTCCCTCTCTCTTGCTCACTCTCTCTTAGTCTGTCTTTCAGCCTCGGTTTCTCTTTGATGGCAGTCCAGACAGTGTTGTCTGTCTGAAGGCAGATAAGGTTTGAATAGTCAATGTTTGACTATTCTAATGTGTTTGACTATTCTAATGTGCAAGCTTGTTTGGATTATGGAACAAAGGGTGGAAAGTGTGACATCATGAATTGTCACCGATATGAAAAAGTCTCCAAAACCCTCCTTCATGTTGGAAATGCTGCTTAATTTCTTAGTCCATTCGTTGAAGGCATAGTTCACCCAAAAATGAACATTCTGTCATCATTTACTTCAACATCCTCATGTTGTTCAAACCTGTATGACTTTCTTTTTTCTGTGGAAAACAAAATATATAAAGCAAAATGTTAGTGACAGCCTCAGTCACCATTAACTTTCATTGTATGTAAAACAAGCAATGTCAACATTCTTCAATATTTCTGGAATGACAAAGTCTAGAATAACAAGTCTTTGGAATGCCATGAGGGTGTGTAAATCAGTGTCAGAAATGAACTTATGAATTAAGAGGCTATATTTGCACACTGGATTTGATTTTCTGGGGTATTCTTTACCTTGTAATCCATATATTGCCATAAATTATACAGTATCTTATGTTTGCCAAGAATACAATATGAAAAAATATCTCAGCTATGTTACAAATAAAACACAGAAGAACTTAATGTGGGGGCATTTTTTGCGCTGATGAACTGTTCCTGTAATTCTATTGTCTATAGTACGTTAATTTCCTCATTTGACAGTTTTTTCATTTAGTGCTTGTAAAATATCTAGTGTTTAAATAGTTAAGCCATAAACCACATTTTACAGTGTACATTGTATCCTGCTTGGATGAAACATGAAAGCTTAGGTTTAGCCTCACGCACAAACAACACATGTCTAATCCTCTTTGCTCCAGTGTTTTTAGTACAATGGATGTCCGAATCTATGTGTCCAAATACACACAAAATACCTTTAACCAGTAAACACTGTAAATATTGATCCCTACCAACTTGTTTCTATTTTAGGAACACTTTCCAGCCTTTCTAAAGCAGCAAAGTCATCTTTTCTAGTTTTGTTTCTCCAGCACTTTACTTCCAACAGCATCAGAGCTGTCTCTCAGTCAGCTGTGGAGGGAGAGGATTTGTGTTTTTAAAAAAGGCCCTACCCCCAGCACTGTGATTGGTCCATTTCCCCTGTCTGAGCGAAGCAGGAGAGGCTGCTCAGTGGAGTGTCCTCTACATTACAGAAACACTTACACTCACTCCCAACACTCGCACGCACTCCGTTAGCAGCACCTCCTCTGACAGGACAAGCCCGGTACAGGCTTATATTTCTTTTGGATATCTCACGCAGAAGAGCACCAAAGAAACGCTCAAGGAAGAAATATTGGACACAAAGAAGAAATAGAAGGAATATAAGATCTGTCTTTCATAAATTCATAAATATATTCACATTCTTTTTTTGGGAGTCCCAATTCTGTCCACCTATTCAAGTAGTGACTCAAGTCTTTGGGTGAATGGGTTGCCATGGTGACTGACACTGGCAGGCTGACCCCACAAGAAGCCTGGATGTTGAATGGAGAGAGAGCTGCAGTGACCAGCCAGCAAAAGTAAAAGGGAGTTATCAGAGAACGGGCACAAAGGAGAGGGGAGGAAGATAATGGAGGACGGCTTCTCCAGCTACAGTAGTCTGTATGACACCTCCTCACTGCTGCAGTTCTGCAATGGTAAATTAATCAAGTACTGTCTTTATTGTGAGAACTTGTGCATCCTGTGATCTGTATCTCCTCCAGTTCAGGGAAACAGCTGTAGTTTCAGCTGGACTCTGTGGTTTTTCATGTGTTGCACTTAACCTCTGTGACCTTTCTTCAGTCCTTCAACTTTGGAACAAAAGGGAAAGTTGGAAAAGATCAACAATGAAATAATCAATTATTTGATGCATTCAAAAATGTGTTGGTTTAGGGTGTTTTCCTCAAGAAGAAAATTTCTCAAAATGTCACATGTTTAGTAAAACATTTCTGAATCTGAAGCTCTGAATTACCAAGAAGGAAGTTGTATTGCTTGATAGATTTCCCTATCATAATTTAGTTCAACCAAAATGAAAATTCTCTCATCATTTACTCGCCCTCATGCCATCCCAGATGTGTATGATTTTCTAACTTCTGCAGAACACAAACAAAGACTTTTTACAGGAATACAGCTCTGTAGGTCCATACTATTCAAGTGAATGGAGACCAGAACTTTGAAGCTCCAAAAGCACATAAAAGCAGCATATAAGTCATTCCAATATCTCAGTTGTTTTAATCAATGTCTTTGGAAGCAATCCAATCGGTCTTGGGTGAGAACAGACCAAAATGTAACTCCTTTTCCATTGTGCATCTTTTCTTTGCTGTCTCTAGGCACAATCAGGATTTCAAGCTTGATAACATTTCCTATCGCTTGTTGCATGTGCAAAACACTAGATGGTGCTTGGAAGTTTAATAGAGCTTGAAATCATGATTGCAAAGGAGACTGCTGTCAAGATTTATAGTGAAAAAGGAGTTTTATTTTAGTCTGTTCTAACCCCAAACTGATTGGATCACTTCAGAAGATATGGATTTAACCACTGGAGTCATATGGATTAATGTATGCTGCCTTTATGTGCTTTTTGGAGCTTCAAAGTTCTGATAACCAAGCATTGTATGGGCCTAAAGAGCAGAGATATTCTTCTAAAAATCTTTGTTTGTGTTCTGCAGAAGAAAAAAAGTCATGACATGTATGGCAAAGATACAATTTTTATTTTTGGGTGAACTGTCCCTTTAACAGGACAAACTTCTTGATTATGCTTTGTTTAAGTAACTACTTTGTTTAAGAATGTGTCTAAGGGTATAGATCTATAAAATTACTTGAACGTGGTTATCAGAGCTCATAATTTGGCCTTGGTTGAATTTGATTAGAAATAGTTTGACTTTTAATTGCATACTTTGATGTCTTGGCAAATCTAAGCATAGTGTGAGACATTGTTGAGATGTCTTCTGAAAGTCTAGAGAAAAATTTCTTCTCAGAAGAAAAGAGGAGGAAACTTCAGCAAAAGTGTTCATTTGCTCTCCATTTAATCTCATTTTCAGAGAAACAATTGAGATATTACTGAGGTAGAAGTGTATAATGTTCTTTTCGAATAGAATAAGATTAGTTATAAATTCAGGTTTATTTTAAACTAAACAAAGGAGAGAAATGTGTTACCTCCTATAACATCAGAACATTCTGTACATATAACAAAACTCAACCTTTAAGACTATATTTAAAGAATGATGATGATGTTTGTTGTTTTGCGTGATCTTGGTTTTGATAGATGTGTTCTTCATGTTGTGTTCAAGGGTGTTTTCTGTTGTTTACTTCTGCCATCCTGATTGTAATCTGTAGTCATGTGTGCGTATGCTGGCGCTTCAAGGCTTTGTGGTAAGGGTGATGATAAAAGTGAAAAAGAAGAAGAGTGAAGCTGATAGGGGTTGGTATGGGCTTTCCTTGTTACAGGATGACTACAAGTGTGTCAGCGTTCTGTCAAACACCATTAATCTCTTCTATCAAGGAACCTTAAATGACATCATAGCAACAACAACATCAAGTATTCTGAAATTCTCCCTGTTCCTGTGATGGTGAATGTGCTGGTGTTGAAATTCAGGCAACAACCTAATATCACATTAAATGCTTCATCGCTCAAAGTTTATCCTGTCAAACTGAAGTTTGAGTCTATAGTGCATACTCCGCCCCCTTGTTTGTCTCATTGATTAATCTGTTTCACCTGTTCTCCTTGTTTGCCCTTCTGATTTTACTCCCTATATATTTTGTCTGTTCCCTACTGTGTTTGTCAGTTCTTTTTGTTAAATCTTATGTGGATTATCTCTTCAACGTCTAGATTTTTTTGGTTTATCTCTTTGGTCTGTGTTTGTTCTTTTACTTACCCTTGCCTTGCATGTTCTGAATTTTCCCCTGCCTGTGTCTCCAGTGGTCAGCATTTTGTTTTGGATTTTAGAGTTTCTGTTTGACCTGTTTGGACTTTATTTTTGTAATTAAACCTTATTTTTTACCTGTTCCTGTCTGAAATTGAGTCCTATTCCTTTTCTGAACCCTGACAACACCATGCAATGTTAATGTTCTTGAAGCCCCTGAGCTCTGTCTACATCTTGACAAGTAGACTGAAGACTTCCTTTTGTTGGGTAAAAGCCCTTTAATCTGGTTTGAGCCTGGTTTGTTAGTTGCCTTTCAAAATGTCATGTTTTAAAAGTCTTTAAATGAAAAGACAATATGCTCTACATCTTTTCTGTAGCTTTTGCTGTCTGGCTGGGTGAATTGGAGTGAGTTGCTGTGATTGGCCTGTATTCAGAAGAGTTCTGGCTTGTTAGGCAATTGCAGGACTAATTGAATGAGGCTGTGCTGGAGAGTGCTGTGGTGAGATCATCTAGTAGTACAGTGCCCATCTGAAGCTCTGGTATGATGTTATTTGTTTATGAACATGATCAGCCAACCACACTAATGTAGGAATACTGGGTCAGAAAACGAACACCAATTTTCTCGGCACCCTTAACGAGGGGATTTTATAGACTCTTACAGCTTTAATAAGCATTTAAAGTAATGGTTCACCTAAAAATGAACATTTGGGCATTATTTACTCAAACTTAAGTCTTCGGAAGCCAGGCAATAGCTTTGTGTGGTGAACATACTGAATTTCAGATGCACTGAATATCTTCAGCCCTGGGCTGGTCCCCCGTCAGTATGATCGTAACACTACTTGCAGTATAATGGCTTTAAATCTACTTAAAATGTATTTGATCATGTGGGGGCCCGTGGTGGATCAGGGGGCCCTAGGCAACTTGCATAGTTTGCCTATAGGGAGGACCAGCACTGCTTCAGCCTCCGTTGGAGTCTAGAATTCAAAAATTGCAGCAGTAGGTTTGGTTGCTACAAATAGTAGAACCAATGCCATTTTGCCCTACACAATCACACAGATCTGTAATCAACCCCTTTCAGCTGAATTACTGACAAATGCTAACCCCCATCAGACATTTTTGTAGCAATTCTAGTGGGAACCCTACACTGTTCAATGCTCAAAGTAATTAATTGAGTAGGGAAAAATGTAATCATTCAAATTAGTTCAAATAAATTAATCTTGATGAGTATTTAGAACTTTCTCTTTGAGTTCACAAAACTGACACCTTGTAAGTAACCTGAACTGTTTTATTGTTTTTAGTTAAATGAACATAATTTTTTTTTGTTTGGTAATCTGAAATTAGGCAGGGGATTTATTGTTCCCAGCATGCTTTGCATGGGACTCTATAGGGAAAGTAAATGTTGAAATTAAGTGTTTTGTGTGTCTGCAACATGAATGCAAAGGGGGAAACTTTTTACAGTGTAATGGAGTTTGAGCTTAGGTTGAGGACCGATACCAAGTGTGTATCTTTCTTACTGCTGTATCCATTATTAAGGAAATCACTAGTCAGTTTTAATGTGGGCGAATAAATTGATGGAAATAATTTATGTGTTGCAAAAAATAAATAAATCAAAATCTAGTTGTTTACTCAATTTAAAGTTAAGCGACATCAAAATGTATGAGTTATCTTACAGAAATTTTTCAAGTTAAGAACAATTAGCATGCATAAGTAGTACAAAATCAAAACCTGACAGTTCCAACAGTTCATTCACTTTTAAGTAACCGATTACCTCAATTTTTTGAGTTCTGCTAACTTATTTGGGTTCACAGTGTAGCGCAACTGACGCAACAATGCGTTGTGTGATCAAACTCCAAAACACAGGTTCTGGTCCTGTGGAAACTAGGAAGTAATCACACTCACATACACTGTACAAAGGTGAAACGCAATTCATTGGTTGAATTTTTGCTCCAAAATAAAAATGTACTCCACTGACGGTTTTCATTTTGACTGTATTACATCATTTACAGCTAAAAATACAACATTTCAACCAGAAACAGGAGCTCACACATTTCCGTATACATTCAACAACACTTCCAGCTTCAGACACTGTGGGACCGTGAATTGAATTTCGGGAAGCAAAGACCGATTTCACCAGCACAACGTTTGACCTAGCGTTGTCGAATTCACAGTGTTATCAGCCTGTTATGCCACCACAGCTGTCAATCACCATAATGTGCCATTTATTAATTCCTGACGCAATGTGTGCTAGGGGAAGATTATCTAAGCCCTTATGACTTTGTTCTGTTGAAAACAAAAGGCAGAATGTTAGGGTCTAAAAGCCACAGGCACCATTCACTTTCATTGCACATTTTTTTCCATACAATGCAAGGTAATGTTGACCAGTGCTAACATTCTGTCTAAAATCTCCTTTTTTGTTCCAGGAAAAAGAAAATCCCACATTTTTGAGTAAATAATGGCAGAATTTCCATTTTGGAGTGAAGTACAATACTGTGCAAATGTCAAATGTGCACATTTTTCACAAAAACATTTATCTTTACATGGGTATGTTTATCTTCTGCTTAAGTGTGTTAATAGAAAATAGAATAGAGGAACATGGAGCCCTGCAGCAGATGGCACGGCCCCCACAAAACCCCCCACTGAACATCTAGTCAGTCTGGGATTACATGAAGAGACAGAAGCAATTGAGACAGCCTAAAAACATAGAAGATCTGTGGTGAATTATCCAAGATGTTTGAAACATCCTATATGCCAAGAACCTTAAAAAACTGTATCCAGGTATACCCAGAAGAATTGGTGCTGTTTTGAACATTAATATTACATTTAAATATTAATTTAGCTTTTGTTATGTTTACTGTACTTTTGTACGACGATAATTGATCATTCAAAACTATTTATGGCATTACTTTTGAAAACAATTCATACAACATTTTTCACAAGTGCCAAAACTTTTGCACAGTACTGTATCTCTTTAAGGATAATATTCATCTAATCTTTCTGCCAGAATGTGACCATCATCTTGGGTTATTATTTCCTGGTGGATCCTTGAGGGAAAATTACCTCATGTCCTCACTTAGATTGACTCTGAGTTCTGGCAGGGGAATAATGGGATGTCTGGTGTTCTGGCATCTAAAGCTAGACCAGACTTCCCAATCTTTCAGACTGCTGTTTTGTCATTTGGCCACTGCTGACAGAGAAATGTTCTTGGCACTCGGTTCTTTCCTCTGATTAGGTCTCCTTTGAGCCACTAATGGATGCACATGCAACAGGATTAGGATTAAAGACCTGCTCACATTACCAACTAAACCAGACAAGAAACTCAAAAGGAGGAAAGTATTGAGGGACTGTAATGAACAAAATCTACAACTTGCCTGTAAACTTGAGCTCTCCACAACCTTGGCATGTCCTGTGGCTGTTAAAGGTGAAAATCCTTGAGCTCTATTTTCTTCTGCGTTCTACTAAATCCCAGTACAATTTTAGAATAATTTTATCTCATAAGAGAGCAGACACAGGCTTTTATATCTGGTGGAAGAAATCATTTATTTTCCCTTTCTGATTAACGTTACAAGGCTGTCACTTGAATTTTGAGGTAAATACTGATACACAGAATATAACTTTCAAGCGCTGCATCTCATTCAAAGATAGCTATTGATTTCCTGTAATATTATGGCTCCTAAGCTGTTATTTATTAGGCTGTGCTCTCGAAAAAAGATTGCAGACTGTGGGATAAAAGTCATCATCTTCTAAATGGGTGTGTGGCAGGGCAGAGGGCAGGGCCGGGTTGTAATTATACACACCCGGACCCTTATCAGGCTAATTAAGCCTCCGAGAGGGATAAAGGCCGATGGCAGACGGTGGTGCGACGAGAGAGAGATCTTTACGGACATGTCCGTCATGTGTGTGTTTGTCTTTTGCTTCAGTTTTATATGAAACTATTATTTATATTGCCAAGCTGGTTCTCGCCTCCTTCTTTCCATTGAACCGCGTTACAGGGTGATATTGATGTGGCTGTTTTTGTCTGCTATATGGCAGACCTCAGATGACTTGCATTGCCTTTATCTGGCACTCTCTCCCATTACACTACTGATAACATTTCTGAGAAAGTCCAAAGCCATTAGTGCTTCTCTCCACCTCTCTTACTCTCCTCTTCACACTCTAATTTTCTGTTTTTTCTGTAAGTCTTTATATAGTGTATGCATGTTAAGGCCCCTACATACTTCATACAAAATTGAAGAATGAATGGGTGTGACGTCATTTAGAACCAAATTTGGCTAAAAAGGTGTTTTTGAGTTTGTTTCATTTGTTTGTAACACCACAAACTTTCAGGAAAACTTCTTACCGGCAGCTAAACACCTTATCACCATTGGTTTGCATAATTGGTAGGTGTGACCTGGAGCTCCACCTACTTGTGAGGATGACAATAATTCAGTCAGTCAAGATCAGTCAACCTGAACAAACATGCGTGAAGAGTTATTAGCGAGCTAGTGCAAACTCCTAATCTGTTTGATCATTATGATCAGTTTCTTCAGTAATTACAATAGCAGAGTGTAATGGGTGTTAGCGCATTACCACCATGAATGCACAATGTAAACATTACAAATTACACATTATTTACTGCATATATATTACTTTAAATCATCATCAAGCTTCTTACTGATCTCACGTGTATTCTAATCTACTAAAGATGCATGAAGTCATTGATAACACATTTACATGTCGTATTAGTTGATAGTCTTGAGCATCCTCATATGTATCCTCATAAGTGGTGTGGCTGGTGTCTGAATAGTTGCAAATGGTATCTCGTTGCTCATCTGTTTCAAACTTCTTTTTTACCTCTGAACAAAGAACTTCTCCATAAGTGTGCTGGTGCCATTGGTCTTACTTTTTGAAGTTCTGTTGGTGTTTGTATAGCGAAAATTACAGTGTGACTGTTCATTATCCCGCTTATTGCAAGAGTACTTCCAAATAAATAAATAAATCGACATGAAATATTAATTTGGGTTCTTTTTATTTAAACTAATTTACGAGAAGTAGGAAAGGACTAACTTTACCAGGATGACTGGTGAAATGTTACTTTATCCCTGGATGTGTGGTCATTAATCAGAAATATCAGAGTTGTGAAATAATGTAAAATATTTCAAGCCTATTGAACAGGATGGAACTATTTCCAAATTACCCAATGCAAGTTTCACACTTGTAAAACTTGTATAATTTACCAATATATGGTTTCACTGCTTTAAACGAAATGCTTTTTTATTGGACCTTTCCATCATAAACAGTACAGTGCAAGGTGCCAAGAAAATATATAAAACATAAGTGTCCCCTGAAGGCATAGTATGCTATAGTGCTATTTGTGCATATTAAGGATTTTTTTTCCCCTTAAATCTATTTTGGAATATTCCACTTCCTCACTCCCCCTCAAGGGCTTCCAAAACAAAGAGTCCTTTCTGGGACTCCCAAGCAGACAGGATTATTCAAATTGTGTTTTAAAATATGCTAATGCTATATAGCAAAACACGGTGCATGTCTATCATGTACAGCAGTCTTAAATATTTGCAAGTGTCTTGTGGAACAGAATAAGCCCAATCAAAAGGCTTTCTGTGATTGCACAGCTACTTGTTCTGTATTTGTTGTTTGAGCATCCATTGTCTACTTGAAATATAACAGTTGTAAGTGCACGACTGGGAAATCACAAGTGAAAACCATGGAATGCATTTCCCCATGTGCCTTTTGTACAGAATAAATTATACGTGGCAGCAGAGGCTTGTAAATATCTGGTAAACATGGCACACTTTCTCTTTTCCATCAGCTCACTGTAGCTCATTTGTGCTTTGCAGGGGCTTGATATACAATTTTCTGCATGTAACATCCAGTGTCATTACTGCACAGTGTCCTCATCCCACCCTTAGAACAGCACTTTAGTTTATTTAAACCACCTACTCACTGTTCTGAGCTATTTGTTATGTGTGCACAATGCTCTGAGTTCTGCGAAGAAGAAAGCCCTGGCTTTCACACTCACTGAAAGAGCATTCTGTCTGAAGCGGGAAAAGCAGAGCCAGCCTTGAGTTAATGCTGCCCTACTTTTCTTTCGCTCTGTCAGACCCTCTGCGACTCCTTCAAAAGCATTCGCCTCCTTCGGTTACCACCAGAGCTCCCCTCTGTTTTTGCCATTTCTCAGGAGAGCATGAGTTAGCACAACCCTCGGTTGGCACTTTACTCAAGCGTGCCTTTTCCAGGTCGGTTTTTCCTCACATGTCTATGGTGACTGTAGGATGGAGTGGGGCTGCCTCAGGGTGGGTCCCGTAAACAGAGGCCTTGGCTGATTAAACATGGAGAAAGATAAGTGTTTGTGTTTGGAGAGTCACGTGTGTTCATCATTGTGGTTGACAGTAGATCACCTGTGACTGTGAGTGAGTGGGCTTTCTTTAGTGTTTAATCAGTTGAAATGGAGTTCAAGGAGCATGTGGTCGGGGTGTGAAGCTTGACATAGACATAGCACATTTGCTACAATTTTACTGCTAATTTTGAGTCTCTTTGGAGTTTGATTTAAAAATGTACAGTTTTGTTATTGCCAAAAGAGTAAAATAAAAAAAGGTGGCATTGGCAACAAGGTCTGGAGGAAGTATGTTTGCAATCAGTCATGCCTTATGTACCTTATGACTTTGTAATAACCCTTTAAGAACACTTACTGTTTCGTATTAGACTGCTAAATATTAACTATATCAGTTAATTATATGTGTTAAAAGGTTGAATTGTGTAGGGTTTCATGTAAATTTGGCACAATAAAAGGTTACATTTACACAGCTGTTGGTAAGTGGCAACTGTAAAAAGCAGGTTATTTAATTACTTATTTAATGTAATATTTATTGGCATATATTTTAATGCTTGTTGAATTTGCATTGATTGATGATTCATCAGATGAGAAAAAAATCATGAAATAATAGTTGTATTTTGTGGATCTTAGTCCATGTCTTTTACCTTTTAGGCCATCTACAGGGTGATGCCCCCCCTTTTTTTCCAAACGCCTGAAGGTACCACGTTCATTTATGTAAACAATAGTATGCAAGTATAAACACCATGGGACCACACAGCTATCATACAACTAAGGAAAGAGACACATTCTGTCTCCTAGAAATGAACATAGTTTGGTGCGAAAAGTGCAAATCAATCCCAGAACTACAGCAAAGGACCTTGTGAAGATGCTGGTGGAAACAGGTACACAAGTATCTATATCCACAGTAAAACAAGTCCTATATAGACATAAAAATCCAGACTACAGTTTGCAAGTGCACATGGCGACAAAGATTTTACTTTTTGGAGAAATGTCCTCTGGTCTGATGAAACAAAAATTGAACTGTTTGCCTGTAATTACCATCGTTATATTTGGAGGAAAAGGGTGAGGCTTGCAAGCCGAAGAACACCGTCCCAACCGTGAAGCATGGGGGTGGCAGCATCATGTTGTGGAGATGCTTTGCTGCAGGAGGCACTGGTGCACTTCACAAAATAGACGAAAGCAGAAATAAATAATTATCTCTTTTATTATACATTTCACATTCTTAAAATAAAGTAGTGATCCTAACTGACCTAAGACATGGAAAGTTTTCTACAATTAAATGTCAGGAATTGTGAATTATCAAATGTATTTGGTTGAGGTGCATGTAAACTTCTGATTCAACTGTATATGTTAAAGGTTATTTTGTCAACCTATGGGAGACAACTTGCAAATACAGGATTGCCCAAAAAAATGGCACCACTATGTTTGATTTCTCATATCTTAAAACTGACATACTGCTTTTGGCATACTATATAGAAAGGATGTATGCATATTTGGCTATGGGGATGGATTCCATTTGGACAGAGAGGATGATGCCATATTCAAACCTGCATTTCCTGCATGAGCACCAAGGTTAGCACATCTGGAACATGTGCTATAAACACTAGACCATAGCTTCAAACATGACTCATTTGTAAGACTCCAGCATACCGTTGATTTGATCCCAAAACAACACACAAGCTCTAATTTCAATAGTCTCACATATGCAGACAGAACGTGTTAA
Organism: Xyrauchen texanus; assembly: GCF_025860055.1. Lineage (NCBI taxonomy): Eukaryota > Metazoa > Chordata > Actinopteri > Cypriniformes > Catostomidae > Xyrauchen > Xyrauchen texanus. The sequence goes on along the minus strand of NC_068297.1, from coordinate 21,994,216 downwards.
TCCTGAGCACTTTCTCCTGGAGCACAGGGATAACCACTGATCAGGATCGGCTCAGTATCTCTCTAATCCTCTCTCAGCTCCTCCGCCTCCAGCAACCCAAATGCGAGGCTTGGTGCTAGAGAGCTACTGTCCCTAAAACACCCCTCCTTGGTTTCAAGCCACTGAGATAGATCTATCTATCTAACTATCTGTCTGTCTGTGCACTATATAGTTATGAATGTGCGTGTGTGTGTGTGTGTGTGTGGCCAAATATCAGATTTCTGTAACCGGTGAAATGAATGATACCTCTAATTCTACTATAATTTTTGCTAACTGATCAGACTTACAACTTGTGAATCATAAAAAGAGCCATAGACTTACAGAACATTTCACCATATCTAGGACCCAGAATATCATGAGTTCTTTTGACTGAAGATTGTAAGCAACCGCCTAGCAACTATACTGAAAACCCAAGAAACCACCTAGCAATGCCCTGGAAACCAATCAAAACACTCTTGCAATCACATAGGATCACGCTATAAAACACAAAAGAGCAACCACATAGCAGTTTCTATCAACTGCTATTGTATTAAATAGATGGACTGATATATTCATTAAAACATCTCCTTTTCTGAATACAGAAAGTCATACAGGTTTGGACCAACACAAGGGTGAGTGAATTATGATATCATTTTCTTTTTCTTTTTTTAGATAGAGCTTTAATATTAAGCCCCAAATTCTTAAGCCCTAACCAGGGGAGGAGGAGAGATTGACCTGAACGAAGATGTTGCTGATCTCAGGATGATTCTTGAAACTCTTGCTCTCCCTTGGGGAAAATTTGGCTCTGCTCATCACCTCTTCCCTGCTCTCTCCTCCTTCTCTGCGTTCTCCTATTATTTCCACATCAGAGGTCAAAGTGAGGTCTTTGGGATGATCTCATGCTTCTATTTTTAACTCCTAAGTCCTATTTACTAAAGGCCAGCTTTTTTTCGTACCTGTAATATGGGTAATTGCTTGCCAGCACATCTTTCATTCTCTTCCTTTGAGATTGTTCTGGATTATATCACTATATCACTGGTTTCCCTTTTGAAAAGACCAGCACTGCTGTCACAAGGATATGTCATGCTTTGGATACTTCACCTCAAAAATGCATATTCTGTCATAATTTACTAACCCTTGTGTTGTTCCAAACCGGTATGACTGACTTTCTTTGGTGGAACACAAAAGGAGACATTAGTCAGAATGCTAACCTCAGTCACTCTTCACTTTCATTGCATCTTTTTTTCCATATTATGAAAGTGAATGGTTACTGAGGTGAACAGTGAATAAAGAAAGTCATAGTTTGGAACAACGTGAGAGTATCAACTAGACCAGAACCAAACCAGCACTAAAGCAGGGTTGTACTTTATGACTGGAGTCACCACCTCTGAATCAGTGATACCTTAAGCCTGTCTGACTGTAAGCAGAGTTTCCAGAAGGGCCCTCAATGAAATAACCTTGGATCTGTGACCTCAGGTCGCAAAAACAAAGCGGTTAGGAAAGCAAGCTTTTGTAATCCACTTAGAGCACAGAAACCTCTCACTCACTTTCTCTCCTAGTCCCTCCCTGTGTCTCTCAGCATGAACTCTTTATGTAAGATTCAAAGGCTAATTCACTGACTAGAATTGTTTGTGGATTCACTTTGATATTTTCTGAGACCAGATGCATTTTGTGTGCACTCTTGCTCTGTTCTTACACACTGTTGACACCAGGATTGTTCATTGATGCGATGCAATGCAATGGCTTGATGCTGTCTACACTTGACGTCTCAACACGAACGTTCTAAGCCGTTTATTTGTGTTGTTGGTAGGGCGGCCCCCTGACAGTCGACCAAAGGTTAGTCAATGAGAAGAGGCTTGGTCAACCAAGTTTTAATTGGTCGCTTGGTCACAGAAAAAACTCCACATAAAACCGAGGAACACTGGTATTAGCGCTGGTTGGACGCTAGTGAGACTATGGCATAATTTTCATTAAGCAGGGTTAGGGTTAAACCTACACAATAAAGCAAGACACCTTGATTTCAAATTTAGAACTTCATTTGTATCTATTTTAACTTAAATTCTAATGAAACTGGGAAAAAATAAGTGCAATTAAAATGTGTGTTTTGCAACAGTTGTCAACATCTCTCTGGCAAAGCACTTTTGAACTTAGAATCCGGGAGAATTTATCATGTGTGTAAATAAATTTGTTTTGTTCCCTCCTTCACGATATATATATATATATATATATCGCAATATCCAATTACATCAGCAACCACTGGGCTCATGAATTCAAAAAATTATAAACTTAAATCTAATACATTTCTAAATTCAAATTGCACTCCAAACGAAACGAAAAGCAATTAAAATAATGAAGTGATAAAAGAATAATGGTAACACTTTACAATACGGGCACATTTATAAGGATTAATTCATGCTTAACTAATGCACAGATAATACTGAGTTAATGTATGACTCATGATTAGCTAAGGCCTAACACCAGCAACTAATGAAGAGTATGTCTGATTAATATATGAAGTCATATATGAATTGCTATTAATTAAATGTGTCATCATGGATTAATTCCCTAACAATTTATTATATGAACCAATAGTGTTAATTAATGTCTTAATTACCACAATGAGCCAAAGCCCTGCATTTGAACTTCCACCCAATACGGGTACACTATAATGCATTAATACATGCTTAATTACTGCATTATTACTGAAATTTCATGTATATATATATACACACACACACACACCTTTCCATTTACTGTCAGGCAAGAATCCATCTAAACATGCAGGCTGAAAATTACTTACACAAATTAAGACATAAAACCAATTATAAATGTTGATAATGATATAATGATTATAATAATAATTTAAATATAAATCATGGTTTGAGGTTAATGTGTATTTTTATTATTTTATGTTTTAATCACAAAAGGCTGCAGAGTTGTGGTCACAATTAACTGCTCTGTGGAAATAAAGTGAACTGAACTCAGAGCACCTCCAGGTTATTTGCAGCACACAGACAATACTGTTCTCGTAAAAAAAAAATCAGAAGACAGACAGAGTAAGAATATTTTAGATGTGCTTGTTCCACGAGACTGCACGCCTCCATATCAGCGTGTCATACATGTGCTTTTCTGTTATCTATAATAAAGTTTGTTTCTTCAAGCGTGTGTCTGTTTGTCTACAGGCACATTATTTGTAATATTAATTTGATAATAATAACCTAATAATAATAATAATGGGAAAATGAGCCAAATATCGTCTTGACATCATCAAAGGCATCAGCTATTGGTGATCACTCTGACCATCATCGATCCCCGAAATCATCTTCTATCGGCACAACCCTAATGTGCATTTCTCTCTATAAATTAACAAAATGTTCAGACAGTCTCCTTGTTGTTTTTTCTGACACATTCAGAATCATTACCAGAACCATTACATAGTATCATAAACGTGTGACAACTAGTTGATTAATGGCTTAAATGAACTCCTACTAGGTAGTCCTACTGTTGGTAGTAGCACCAGCGCTTGCAGCGCAAAATGAAACGGGACACCCGTTTAAGTGCCTCAACTGATGTGCCGCTACGGACACTTCCAGTGCAGACAGTATCATTGATTATAATGGGTTCTTTTGCTTTTTGATACGACACGCTGCCTGCTTTCGGTGTAGACAGGGTGTTAAACCTAGTGAGCTACCTTGCTGCTAACACCCTACACAGCCTGCCGCATCTGCCTTCTAAGGCTGCATCCTAAATGAAAGGAAACTCATAAATTTGTGATTTGGAACACTCTACATAAACATCAAACTGTGCCTCATACAAATAGCACTTCTGTCACAAATCACATAGGAGACTCAATTAACCATATTCACAGTAGCGGCATTCTTTATTGGGAATGGCAATGAGGGTGTGAGGGATAGACTAATGCTAAGCTTACAATACACATCTTGCCGTCGGCATTCCGCGACTCACACTCTTGTTTTTCATCACGTTGGTGCGCACAATACCGGACTGTAGTGTCTCAACCACACAACCATTCATCCCCAACTGAGGTGAGGCCATGTGTATACTGGTATAATGATGTGTTTTGGGTGATCTGATCACAAGTGTACAATAAAGACACATCACCGTTACACGTTACGTCATCTCTTTTGACCACTTGTGTTCGGATTTTGAGGAGAGAGTCTATAACTAATGAGAACAAACATCAATCATTACATCTGTGTAAAAAAGAATGATAATAAAGCCAAAAAAAGAACGCAAAAAACTGGCACACTTAATTATTCACAATTATAAACATGACATTTAGAGCAGATTTCTGAGTTATTTTAGTGCAGTATATGTAACTGAGCTTCAAGTGTGCATGCTCCTCATGTTTGTGTCCCTACTGTGCATGTTCATGTATTCACTTTTTTAAATTTTCCGATCATGCGCTCAGTGGTGGTCTGTGATGGAATTTTCCGGAGGCAAAAATATAAATTAGTATCGAAAGATCAAACCAATAAAAGAATACAGTGGGTCTATATATAGGTATGCTGGTAATTATGCTCTCATTCACATGCTGATGATGTCCTCTCCCTGATACCTGTAGATGTCATCTCACTGAAATAGACTTGATAACTTCAATGTATTATAACCAGGCCTAGATGGAATCTGTGGACTTTTTTTTAAGCATTTTCTGCACTGATTTTAGGGAAAACCTTAGGAATTGTGTGCAAGGGGTTTAAACATAGCAAAATGTTTTATAGACCTGGAAGTACTACAAAATTTAAATAGACCTGGAAGTACTACACTCTTATTGATGGCTAAAAAAAAAACATTTAATAAACATGCTCAAGATGGGGAATGGAATGCGTAGAAATGTTCTGAATGACAGATGTCACAATTCTGTGGAGTTCTGCATGCAAAGATTTAATCTAGGCCTGGTTATAATTATTTCGGCTTATCAACTCAGCACTTTCCGATCACCAACTCAATGCTTGTAAAAACAACAAATGAATGGAACAAATGACGCTGCACCACTGACTATGATCAATTTATATATAAATGGATGGCCCCATTCCATGTACAGTAACATCTACTCACCTTCTAAGCTACTGTATGTGTAGGCAAACTAAATCCTCCACTGCTTTATGGCGCTAAATGTGCAGTATATATGATCATGTCTTCCACATGTTTTTAGATCTTCCAATAACTTTTATTCCATCCATATTTTGGAATATTTTGAAAGTTCATCTTCACGTGCCGTGTTATCCATAATCAGCTTTGATGAAACGTAAATCTGATACTGAAAGCTGGTTGGCTTGAATGGTTACCTCTGATAATTATTGGTTATGAATGCGGAAGGAGGCAAATTTCATTTTGCCTCCATTTGGCCTTTTTTGGATGCTTTTTGAACGGAAGCAGATTACATTGCTCCATTTACATATCAATTTTGATTCATCAGTTTACTAATGACAGGATAGGCTTTATGCCGTCAACCTCTTACCTAATGTAATGTAAACTCCCTTGTCTACTGCGCATGAAAGACAAATAAATAGAAAAACATAATTTTGCATTAGCATAATGACACCTAAATCTCCAGCTCCTCCTACCCCTATACCTCTATGGCCAAAAATATTGGCACCCTTGTTAGAATATGAGAAAAGAAGGCCGTGAAAAATATATCCTTATTGTTTATCCTGTTGGGCTTTCATACAAAACATTCACAAAAATCTATCCTCAAATATATATATATAAAAAATTCCAAACACAACACAAGTTTTATCAAAAAACAAATTTCTTTGTCAAATTTATGTGTGGCACAATTATTGGCACCCTTTAATTCAATACTTTGTGCAACCTCCCTTTGCCAAGATAACAGCTCTGAGTCTTCTCCTATAATTCTCCTATAATTCCCAATGCGCACATTGTCCTCATGGTGGCATAGTGACTAGCCTTAATCCGGGTGGCGGAGGATGAATATCAGTTGCCTCCATGTCTGAGACTGTCAATCTTATCACGTGACTTGTTGAGCATGTTACTGCGGAGACCTAGCATGTGTGGAGGCTTCACGCTATTCTCCCCAGCATCCATTCACAATTCACCACGCGCCCACTAAGAGTGAAAACCACATTATGGCGACCACGAAGAGGTTAACCCAACGTGACTCTACTCACCCTAGCAACCGGGCCAATTGGTTGCTTAGGAAGCCTGACTGCATTCACTCAGCACGCCTTGGATTTGAACTTGTGAATCCAGGTGTGGTAGTCAGCGTCTTTACTTGCTGAGCTAACCAGGCCTCCAGGAAATTAATTTGGCTGAAACAAGGTATATTAGGAGGCAGTACTATTAAGATCTTTTGGAACAGCCTTCATGTGACAGCACACCTATGATGCCTTAAAATGCTGCTTTTTTAGGTTTAGGAATAGAGCATGCATTTCCCCGAAGACTTTGATGTATGAAGTGGCACAGAAAAAGTGTTGACTTCAAATTGAATACTAAAAATATACTGTATTTTCCCCAAGAGTTTAGGTTGGAAATGTACTACATCATCTGCATTGTACTGATCCTCTATGACAGGGGTTCTCAACCTTTTGGAAGCTGTGCCCCCCCAAAGCTGGCTCATTGCAGTTGGGGCCCGCCCCGCCCAGCCCCATGCTTTCTTGTTGTTATTATTATTATTATTATTATTATTATTATAATTGGCAGTAGCACCAGACTTCTAATGTGAGCTTGCAGGTATTATTATTATTATTATGAGTAGTAGTAGGCCTATCATCATTACTAGGCTATTGCTCTATAATTATATGAGGTTACATGCTTTATTGTTGTTATTATTATTATTATTATTATTATCATCATCATCAGTAGGCCTATTATCATTACTAGGCTATTGCTATAATTGGGAATTGGCACCAGACCTCTGATATTAATTTATGCTTTATTATTGTTATTATTACTAGGCCTAATAGTAGGCATCATCTGCATTTTTTACAGAAGCTTGCTGGTAGGTGATGTTAATGTGAGACCTGAGCCTGCTTTGCCTTGCAAAGATCCTCAATTCTTGGCTCAATGTTTGATAAACATAGCCTCAAATCATCCTCGATTGGTGCACGATTGCGGTATTTCCTTTTGAGTGCAGTGATTTTTGAGAAGCCTGCCTCACACAAATATGTCGACGCGAAAGGAAGGAGAATCTTCAAGGCGACGTCACAGAGTTCAGGGTATTCCTGCATCAATGCTGCCCAGAATGACGAAAGAGGGCAGGAGCTAAAGAGTTCCTTCAGTCTACTGTCACTCTTCAGCTCAATAAGCTGTTCCTGCATATCAATTGATAGCTCGTTTGCTGTGCACACAAACGGATCTCGAACCCACGCAAAAGAGCAATAATCCTCTTTAAAGTACATCGCATATTGTTTTCTCATTGCTGACAGGTGCTCAGACGCTGATTGAAATAGGGAGGAGAAATCGTGTGACGTGCCTGCATCAGTGATAAAGTCTGCAAGGCTGGGGAACATGTCGCAGTTCCCTCGACTGATGCGGCCATGCCAGAGGTCTAGTTTTTGTGTGAAGGCGTGCACTTTGTCTGCAAGGAGCAAAATATGAGTTTCGCGGCCTTGCAAAGACAAGTTGAGGCCATTCAAGCGGTCAAATATATCGACTAAATAGGACAGAGACGCAAAACACATAGTGTCATCCAGATGCTTCGCCAGATCTGATTTGATTTCTGTCAAAAACCACTTCACCTCCTCTCGCAGCTCATACAAGAGAGTGTGGACATTGAATACAAAATATCAAGGACATTGAAAATGGCTTCTCCTGTAGTGTGCGACTGAAGAGGCCGGCAAAACAGGACATCCTCCTCAATCGCCTTGTCCCGCAGATACCTGACATAGGTGAGGAGCTGTGCCTGCCCAGCAATATCAGTGGATTCGTCCAGCTGCAGCGCGTAGTAAGGACTCTTTTTTACGAACTCTATCAGTTGCTCTCTGATATCATTGGACATGTCTACAATTCTCCTTGCGACTGTGTCATTGGACAGTGGTACTGCACCGAGTTTGGCTGCTGCACTATCGCCATCATTATACTGCACATGTCTTGCGCTGCCGGCAAAATGTGAGTCTCGGCGATTGTATGCGGTTTACCCAGTTTACCGATCCTTTTGGCCACTACATACGATGCCTCCAAACACTGTTTAGACACAGTGCTGTGCACTGAAATGGTTGCCTGTTGCTGAGGGAGGCCATCAAGCTTTCTTTTAAAATATTCAGCTGGTTTATTTTTTAATGCCAGCATGCTTTGTTTCGAGGTGCCTTTTTAATTTGCAGGGCTTCATACTGTCGTTTGCCAGCACCTCGGCACACACGACACACTGAGGTCTCAGATCAGCCGTGACTGTAAACCCAAATTGCAGGTATGCTTCATCGTACCTTCGAAGCTTTTTTGCAGCTGGTGGTGCGTCGGTTGGCTTGTTGGTCCTCACAAGAAATTTCTCCATTTTGATGTGTTTTCAATAAAGTTTAGGCAATATGTAACTGTGTGTGTGGTGTATGTTGAGAGACGTATCAGGGGCTAATCAGTCGGGACTTAGGCACAATCTTTAAATAAATGAACAAAATAATTATTTTGCAGACAATTCAGATTTTATTTTAATATTTAATGATTGTAGTCCTCGTCAGTGTGTGTGTGTGTGTGTGTGTGTGTGTGTGTGTGTGTGTGTGTGTGTGTGTGTGTCTTAGTGGGTAGTGGGTAGTTTTAGCTAAGTGTAGCTAGCTACTGCCTAGCAGTTAAAAAAAAAATACTGGCTAGGGCTGAGATTTGATCTAATCTTAAAAAAGAATGTTTGTGGGTTTAGTTTTTAAAAAGAATGTTGGGGTTTATGAGTAAAGGCCTATGTAAATCGAGATTGATAAGACTAGCGAGAGCTGGCACATGCGAACTTGGCAAGAGACTAGACTAGTGTGAATGGAAAGCTATGTCGTGAGTCAATTTAAATGCAGTGATTTATTTTTGTGTGAGAGTGAGTGAACATTTACATTTATACCCCGCTCTGTAAAGGAGCGTACACACTGCCAGCGACTTTGTCGCTGCAGGTCGCCAGTGGCTGGCGGTGAAGTAGCTAGTGGGTGTTCCCACTACTGGTTGCCTAGTAACGTTTATAAATGACATTCACGGATGTCATTCCATTGCTGTTGACAGCGAATCTCTTTTCTTGCCACTAAAAACAAACATTTTGGAGGGAAAAGACTAAATATAAATGGAATCAGTACATAAAATGCTTTATATCAAAGATGAATGAGAAACCAGGCGTGCTGTTTGCCAGAGTGGCTGTATATCTGCGGCGAAAATGCAAATGCCGGTCTTTCTGGGTCCACAAAATCCCCGCGATCTCAGATACACCTTTCCACGCAGTATTTTTCTTAAAAATGTCCTTGTACGTGGGAAGAGACATATCATAGAGCACTGGAAAATTTCTAACAGCAAGAATTAGCCTTTCATCCATCTTTCCGTTACAGCAGGAGCTGAGCGAGAGAGAGAGAAGGATCACGTGAGCTCTCCCGCCTTCTCTCCTATTGGCTGTCGCTTCCGTTAGTCGCTCCAAAGTTGAACTTTTCTCAACTTTGTCGCTGGACACGCCCACATCTAGCGCCAACGGTCGCGACAGCTCGTGTCGCCGAAGTCGCTGTGCTCGCATTGAAAATGAATGGTATTGAGTCGCTGTCGCAGCGATGTACGCTGGCAGTGTGTACGCACCTTAAAGCTACGTACACACTGCCAGCGACTTTATCGCTGCAGGTAAGCCAGTGGCTGGCGGTGAAGTCGCTAGTGGGTGTTCCCACTACTGGTTGCCTAGTAGCGTTTATAAATGACATTCACGGATGTCATTCCATTGCTGTTGACAGCGAATCTCTTTTCTTGCCACTAAAACAAACATTTTGTAGGAAAAGACTAAATATAAATGGAATCAGTACATAAAATGCTTTATATCAAAGATGAATGAGAAACAAAGCGTGCTGTTTGCCAGAGCGGCTGTTTATCTGCTGCGAAAATGCAAATGTCGGTCTGTATGGGTCCATAAAATCCCTTGATCTCAGATACACCTTTCCACGCAGTATTTTTCTTTAAAATGTCCTTATGCGTGGGAAGAGACATATCATAGAGCACTGGAACATTTAACCTAACAGCAAGAATTAGCCTTTCACCCATCTTTCCGTTACTGCAGGAGCTGAGAGAAAAGAGAAGGATCACGTGAGCTCTCCGTCGTCTCTCCTATTGGCTGTCAGCTTCCGTTAGTCGCTCCAAAGTTGAACTTTTCTCAACTTTGTCGCGTCGCTGGACACGCCCACATCTAGCGCCAAAAGTTCAACTTTGGAGCGACTAACGGAAGCGACAGCCAATAGGAGAGATGACGGGAGAGCTCACGTGATCTCTCTCTCTCTCTCTCTCTCGCTCTCTCTCTCTCTCTCTCTCTCTCCTGCAGTAACGGAAAGATGGATGAAAGGCTAATTCTTGCTGTTAGAAATTTTCCAGTGCTCTATGATATGGCTCTTCCCACGTACAAGGACATTTTAAAGAAAAATACTGCGTGGAAAGGTGTATCTGAGATCGCGGGATTTTATGGACCCAGACAGACCGACATTTGCATTTTCACGCAGATATACAGCCACTCTGGCAAACAGCACGACTTGTTTCTCATTCATCTTTGATATAAAGCATTTTATGTACTGATTCCATTTATATTTAGTCTTTTCCCTCCAAAATGTTTGTTTTTAGTGGCAAGAAAAGAGATTCGCTGTCAACAGCAATGGAATGACATCCGTGAATGTCATTTATAAACGTTACTAGGCAACCAGTAGTGGGAACACCCACTAGCGACTTCACCGCCAGCCACTGGCGACCTGCAGCGATAAAGTCGCTGGCAGTGTGTACGCAGCTTTAAGCCAGGGCGGGAACGGCGGCGGCCATGCGCATGCGCGATTCATTTGCAGCCTGGACGCTGAGGGGTGTGTGTCTCCTCTCTGCTCTGACTGCTGTGCGAGGCAACTGAGAGACTGACCGCCTGTGAGTGCTTTTGGACGGGAGAGGGGCTCACGGTAGCACCCGCTGTTCGTTGAGCACAGTAGGCCTAACTGCAGTGATTCGTGCTTTCGAGTCTCCAAACACCACAAAAGTCTCCAAAAACACCAGTAAAAGTCGCTGGATTTGTCGCTTTTGACAAAAAAAAAAAGGTGGCGGCACTCTCTTTGCATTGGCAAATCATGACATTTTTACAGTGAAAAACAAAACTTGGAGATATTGCTGTTAACAACAATGTATTTTTATTTATTTAGCATAGCGCATCTCACAGCAATACTCAATCGTGTTTTGAATGATTCAGTGTTGTGAACGAATCGGTTGAGTCAAAGATTCAATGACCCATTCACAAACATCTGTCTCATTCTCGATGAATGGGCCGTTTGAACGAATCGTTTGAATGAACGACTCAATGACTCGCTTAATGAAACCGCTTATGCTTATCACCTGCATTTGCGCTCACTATCGACAAACCAATCAAATTTGTTCAAAACTTTTTTTTTTAAATCAGTCCAAACACATTTTAATTTTTATTCAGGAGTTATGTATATACAAAACTATAACTTTTTATGACAGTAGTTTAGTGATAAAAAAATATGCCCCAAAATTTTTTTTTTCCAGTTTTTTTTCCCTTCCATCATAGCCTACTCGCGCCCCCCCGGGAGAGTGTCCGCGCCCCCCCAAATCTTTGTACCCTGCTGCTGTTGAGACCCATTTAAGGGCTTATTCAGCATTTGAGTGAGCCAGCTAGTAGGTTCAGACTCAGTGAGAGACTAAAGATGTATTATTAATCAGACCCAGCGCTTTGAGCAAAAGATTAAAGAGAGTTCATTTTGCTTTGATAATCCACCAAAATGTTCTAACCGGCCCCTCTGTCTGTATGCACGCTCATATACACTCATTGATGTGTATTTATGCCTTTCAATGTCCAGCTCACTTGCCCCGTTAAATGATAATATCTAGCTAGGATAGTATGAGATAGGATTAGTTTTATAGTGAACACAGTTTCCATTTACAGTGAAACATTAAGCCAGAGATGGGCTGATGTCCAATTTAATCCAATCAAAACATATTGAAATAGAATGAGATTAAATTCAGAGGAAGTTGGTGAAAGACAGAGATAAAGAGACAATGGAAAAGGAAGTGTATCCTTAGTTTGACCAGTTCATTTGATTTCTGAAACACTTTGTTCGATATGGATGCCTGCCAATCTTTCCACTATATGAACGAGAACAAAATTGCAGTCTCTCCCCATTCATGCTGCACTGATATATTCCAGCTAATGCTTTTTAATGTGGTCAGGATGCTCCCTCCTTAAGTCACACCTGCAGTCATGCGTAGCTGAGGAGTCAATGGAGAGCATTAGCATTTTAGAAGCAATATAATTATATATGTGCTTAATTGTGTGTTTGCATGCTCAATTGCCAAGAACTCGTGCAATTTTGTACTGTTGTAGTTGCTGTAGGTGCTTAAATGTTTGAATTGGGAAAGGGAACAGGGTGCTGTTTTAGGCTATTGAGTAGAAGTGACAGCCATTTATTATGCTGGTTATTAACTATGGGCTTTTTTCAAACTGTGTTCTTGTGCCCTTGAAGGGCACTTCAGGAAGGAGACACTATTCGAAGGGTTGTTCCAAACAAAAGTAAGAAAGTAATTTGTTTCACAAAGGGCCCTTTTACAAGACCTTTAGTGAAGGGTATATTCAAATTGTAGTGCCACACTCTCTTCAGAGTACCCACATCAAGAGCTTTGTCCTCTGGAGTGAGTAGGGCATAGGGATGATCATTTTCGATTGTATTTCGATTGTACTGTGTTACCAGCAGCTTCAAAAGCTTTGAAAACTGAGTTTGTACTTGGAGAATACGGAACAATCTCCCCATTGAGCTTTTAAAAAGCAGGATTCAGTCGTAGCTGTGGGAAGGCCTCAATCAATTATTAATTGCATCTTTCAAAGAGGCAAACAGCATGCATTTACGGCTCTAATTATTAGTAGCTAATTTTTATTTGTCAGACAGGTTTGTCTTGAAGTTTGTGTGCAGTTTTTTGCTTTTTCATGTTCCCTTGATTTTAATTGCACAGTTGTATTCATAATGCATAATGCATTCCTTATAAAAAAGCTGAATTGCTCTTTATTACCTTTATTACTTTCACTCAAATTATTTAATTGTGGATCATCTTTACAAGGCCTTTGGATGGCTTTGAAAGTCTAAGGGAAAGGTGAGCTAGAGTGTGCAGGTTTGTTTTTATCTGAATGTTCACCAATGAACATTAATAACTGTGATCGCTTATGCAGGGGAGCAACTGAATTTTAAGTGGAATGGCTGGAGGCCATTAAATGAGCTGAGCTGGTGTGCTGAAGTGTGTGTATAATTATACAGCTCAGCTGATGTTGAGAAACATTTGGTGATTGAATGTTTGCAAAGGCAGGCACTTATCTAAATTCCAGTTTTAGATACATTTTGTATTTTGCCTGAAAGTTCCCATCTTTCAATTATTCAAGCTGATATGATTCATAGTAGCAACACCGTGACTGAATTTCATTCTGCAACTAAGTTATTCACCGAGTTTAAAAAGTGAAATTAATCCAATGCATTTTGGCAGAACCAATAAACAAACACTGACTGACACAGCTTTGTCAGTCTAAAGAGAAATCCGTCAATTATTTAATTACATGATTTGCAGCCTGATAAAATACAGCATACAATATAGACAGTTACTGAGTACTTCCTTATACTGGATAATAAAGCAATTCTCAGCAGTAGCTCAGGATTTTGCCTAATATAAACCACAGTAATGGTAATGTGATGCTCCCTGTAGATTTGAATGATGCATTACTTTCTTTGATATGCTTTTCCCCAGCCTTGAATTTTCCACATACAAGAAAGCGTCCTCAGCCTGAACTTCACAGATTTTCATTATATAAAAAAGATATTACTGTAAGTATAATGCGCAAGAAGCAAGATCCCAACAGATGTAGTTTTAATGACACACCCAACTGAACGAATCTCATAAAACCAAAAAACAGTGCTATGTTTAATTTTTTTTTTTACTGCTTTAATTGCCATCTGCTTCCTGTCAGTGTTATTAATGAAGATTTTAAACTCAGTTTCTAAGGGAGGGGTTTTGAGTGCTAGTTTTCATTAATGTTTCATACCACTGATGTTACAAAGCCATCTAATCACCTGACAAACAGTTACAGTAACTGGTCCGTTATGTGGTATTGGAGAAAGCGAGAGACAGATTTAGAGTAACAGTTTTCTCAGGGTCAGCAGCTGTTAGGGAATGGTGCTCTCTCTCTCTCTCTCTCTCTCTCTGAAGTGTTTATATGTGATGCAGAGGGACATGCTAGGCCATCCTTTGCTGACTCTCAAAAGCACCCTGCTGAAAATTGCTGGTCACCTTCGGTGGCATTAAACTGGAATGGACAGGATAATTGCAAAGTGGGATTTGTGATGGGAGGCATAGTTTCAGTTTATATTTCATAATCTTAAAAATAAAGTTTGCAACTAGAACCAAAAAGGGCTTTGCTGTCTGATACCTGTGGAGCACCTTTTTTAAGTTGCATAACGCACATATAAAGAGCCATTCACACAGTATCCGTTCTTGCATCCATCAGTGCTGGTTTTTTTTATCTAAACAAACACTAGATGGAACACTAATATGTGGCTTAGTTTGAGTGCTCCTTTTTGTGTACTTCAGAAAACCACCTTTGCAATCCGTTGACCTTTTAACCTACAGTATAATGTAACATTAAGAACTTTTTCAGCTCTAACAAACCAAATTAAGAACAGTGCACAGACAAAATGGCTCTTGATAAGAAGAGGAACCTTAAAAAAGACTATACGCAAAAGTCTTTTAAATAACTGTTATAAATATTTTTTCGGAACTCTGAGAAAAATAAATTTTTCTAAATCTATGATTGCCTTGCTAATTAAGTAATCAGATGGTTGCAGCATTATTTCAGCACAAGCTTTCTATGTTTTTGAGGATCATCTGTCTGTGTTTTGTAGATGACAGTGCCTCGGCATCAAGCAGTATGGAGGTGACGGACCGGATTGCCTCCCTGGAGCAACGGGTTCAGATGCAGGAGGATGAAATTCAGCTGCTCAAGTCGGCGCTGGCTGATGTGGTAAGGAGACTGAACATCTCAGAGGAGCAACAGGCCATGCTCAACAGAAAAGGACCAACCAAAGGTACCACATTCTCAAACAAGCACGCACACACACACACACACACACACACACACACACACACACACACACACACACATACGCACCCTGCAACTTATGTCACCTGGTAGACTACAAATGGTTTTAATTTTCTATCTGTGACGTATTGATTTCAGTTGTGGATTTCCATTATATCTAACAGCTTTGTTAGAATATGCCAATTATTTTTTGTGGACCTTTCTACAGAAGCCAGCACAATGAGAGGTTATATTTCAATTAGTGATGCACCAATATAGAACTTTTGGCTGATACCAATAGCTTATAATTATTTGATATGTTATGGCTGCTAACCAATATGATATGATAGGTCTACCCCATTTGACCTTGTTATCCCTGTTATTCTTTTTGAATTTGATCAAATAAATCTTTGTCCAATATTGGCCCAGTCAAAAAGATGCCCAACATAAATAAAATATTGGCCAATACCAGTATGGTCACCAAAATGTCATGCATCCCTAATTTCACTTAAGGGAATAAGAGAATGTAGTTTAACACACCTAGGTTTTTGTCAGAGAACACAGCTTAATGTGGCCATGTAAACGAATAAGCGCTATTCTTATGGATGTTTGAAGAGTGTGCGTGTGTGGAACAGACAGGGATAACAAACCTTATAGGACAACAACAAGTGAACACAGCTAAAATAATTCAACATTTCTGGATGTACAGTGGAGAAATCACATGCACTATAAATTATACCAATTTGTACACACCAATGTAAAATATTGATTGTCCCTCACGTTTGTGTATATGCGCTCATTTATTGGGGAAATCCCAGAGTTTTATGTAAGAGGGAAACTGCACTATTGCAGTGCAATTAAGCTGCAGGTCGTGATAGAAAGTGAAGGAAACAAACACAGCAACAGCTCTGGAATATCAGAAAATAAAGAGAAACAATGGAGAATAAAATAGCAAAGTCTATCTTGGATGCCATGTTTGTTATTTACACAAGCGTTGTGAGAAAATTACATTGCTGTAGAGAAAGCTGCTTACTGATCGATCCACTTGTATACAGGAGTAAAGAGTACTCTTATACAGTGCATGTAAATCAGAACGCTGTTTTCTCGCAATAAGCCGCTTTCTGGTGCCCATGTAAACTTAGTCATTAAGACACTTGTCAGTGTGCTTACTGAAATTCAGGTCCAAATTAAATTGAATCCAAAAAAAAAATCGATACATTCACAATTCATTATCAGTTAAAATGTAATCTTTTAGATTAATCTTGGCTTGCCGACTTTAGTATCTTAATTTATAAACAAAGCTTTACTAAGACCTCTGTGGAGGTGAGGGCGAGGCCTAAGAAGGCGAGGCCCAACTCGTGGCCCAACAGCTCCCGATCGACAACCTCCTGAGATAGCCCGAGCTGAAGAAAGCCATCTTGCAAGTCCAGAGAGCTCCGTCAGCAGTTCTGTTCCCTGATGCTGAGCGATGTCGGCCGCCCCGTTGCCTTCGCTCAACAGCTCCGTGACGCCTGCTGGCAATGGGTGCAGGCTGAGGAGCACAGTGACGTTGAGCATGTCATCGATCTTGTGGTGCTGGAGCAGTTCATCTCCCAACTACTGAAAGGATCAGTGGAGTGGGTCCAGTGCCACTGCCTGGCGTCACTGGATGATGCAGTACATTTGGCGGAGGACCATTTAGCAACGTACCCGGATGGCCTTTGCCCCCGCTCTCTCTCTTTCTCTCTCTGTGGTCCCTCCCCCGCCCCCTCCTCTCCTTTCTTCCGACCTATCCCGATCCCCCCCGGAAATGGTGGAACAGTCCCTTAAGACACCGTATGAAAGATGCCAATTCCCGATGTTGGTATTTGGCACTCCAGCCGTTTAAGTTCGAGGTGGTCCAGAGACCAGGGGCAAAGAGGGCTGTCGCAGACTTCCTCTACCGAAAAGGAGGGGGAGCAGTCCGGAGGGCTCCCCCAGCCTGAGTTGGGTTGAGTGGATATGTTGAGGTGAGGGCATGGTCGAGTGCCCGTTTGTGGAGAGAGAAAGCGGTAAGGACATGAATTGTGGCTAATTGCCACTTTGTTCACAGTGAAGGTTGAGGGAGATCAAAAACGGCCAGTTCACAGACAGAGGGAAAGACAGACCAGTGTCTTCATATCTGTCTGTCGAGAGAGAGTTTTGTTGTGTGTAGCTAAAAAGCGGACATTTTATTTAAGTGAAGCTGAAAAGCACTCTTGTGTTTTGAGTGAAGCTGAAAAGAGATTGCTGTTTATTCGTTAATAAAATGGACTCATGTGAACTGTGGAAACTGGCTCTCACTTCCTCCTTTATCTGCTCAACATGAACATTTATCACAGCTTCATAATCCTATGAACTGTAGGATAAGGCGGATAATTAGAGTCACATTTCTTTACCGCCTGATAGGTTTGGTTTTAAAAAACACTCATTCTTAGAGTGAGACACAAATTAGCCAAACTGCATGGATTTATGCTACCAAATGTTAACCTGGGGCCACAGACTAATCCATTAAACTGTTAAAGGAATGTAAGTTTGACTCAAATAGTACACATTCATTTTATCCATTTCTTCTCTGCTTGTTTGAAATGTGTGAGCTGACTTGTTATCTGCTGCTGCATAATAATTGACGCTCCATGCAGGCTGATCTGTTTGCAGTTTGAGAAAAAAAAAATACTCCTGTCTTTCTCGCTTGCTCTCTCGCCTCATTCTTTCTTTTATCTGTCTCAACTGTATCTCTGTGTTACTGCCTACACACTACACATTGATCTGCGCAGAATAAGGGAAAATAAAAAGACAAGCAACTCTGCAGTGATGAATATTTAATAATGCAGACTTGTAGGGTAATGTAAATAAAGGAAATTCTATATATCCCCAGTCAGCAGTTACACTGCAGGTGTAGATGCACTTGTACAGAAAGCATTTGAAAGGCACAAAAAATAATAATAATTCTTTATCCAGTATGTCTGTGCACCACAAATGTATTATTATGGAGTCTATTGAGGGCTTAAACTCTAATGGGACAGTGTTAGGAAGCACAACATATCTGCTGCTTGTTGCAAAGAACTCTGTAGAGGCATGTGGTCAATTCCAGGTTTCTCTTGATTGATTGAGCTAAAATTTGACATTAGAAATGAATTGGTTTGCTTACTTATAACAATATACATATACAGTACTTTAGAAGCTAAATTGTAGGGCATATTAATAGTATACATGTTTTCTTGAAAAAATTTTTTTATCACAAAATAGGCTAATTGTTCTTGCTTTAAGCACTTGCATCTAACACAACTTAGTGAGGTTTATGCTTACAATATATTTTTTTCCAATGTTATAACAAAAACACAATTTAAACTGTAAAATCCAAGGCATGTTCTGTAGAAATAAGTCTTATTTTGCAAATTTTTGTTCTTATGTAAATTTATATTGTTTTAAGAATGTTTTAAAACAAAAACACTGATTAAGAAAATGTTTTTTTGCAGTGTTGAATTAAAAGACTCGTGATTGCAGTGTTATATCTAATTCTATCCATCTTTCAGCTAGACCCATGATTGCTGCCTTGCCGCTGAGGCCTACAGTCAATAATGGCACTGTCTTGCCCAAGAAGGGTGGCACACTACCATCTCCATTGGGCTCCAAGAAAGACAACAATACACCAGCAACCAAGAGGTAAGACACTAAAGCTCAAGACTTTGCCTTATACACTTTAATATATTGGGTATATGCTACTCTGTTTGTCAGACCACTCTGTGAGTCAAAGTTCCTTCTACAACTTATTAACAGGCCATATATTAATTTGTTAGTCAATGATCATATGACAAATATCAGAGTTATCTTGTCCAAGATTTATTGACAAATAGCGAAAGACCTTTCCAAATTAGAAATGAAGATAAAAACATATCAACTTAAATTCAATGAGTATCTCAAAAACAGACCTTTCACTCTGTAAAATGTTGTAAGAGTAAGAAATAATAAGCAAGTTCTACATGATTTAACCCTTAAAATTATTTTTGTTTGTGTAACCTAATATAGTCAGGTTGATTAAGTGATGTTAAACAATATTCCCCTTCTGTCACTCACTCGATGTTGTGTCGAGTGAAGTGACACAAGAGGTCTTCCTGGGACGCCAAACGTACCTCTGAACCTGAGAAAAGGCCAATGTCAAGTTGGTAGACAGAATTTGCATTCCCCTGCCCCGGACACATACAGGTATAAAGGGAAGAGGGCAGCGAGTGTCAGTCAGAATTTTTCTTCGGAGCCGAACGGTTGTGCAACAGCTAAGCTGATTTCACCACTGTTTCACTCACCTCTGTTGGCAAGAAACACTGCTGTTGGATCTATGGCACATTTCCAGCTTGCGTTCTCTCTCTCTCTGCACGATGTGCATTCCACGCCCCTGGGCGCTTCGACAGTGCTTTTATTGCCTGAAAGTGTGTTTCTCCTCCTAAAAAGAGTTTATTTCCTAAAAGAGTTTGAGTTCCCACTCATAAATGAGCAATACACAGCAGGCATTGAAAGTCTTTTTCAGGACGCGTCTTTTTAAAGATGTCTTTCCGCCTCTGTGTAGTTCCTGGATGCGGTTGATTTCTCTCCACTTCTGACGGTCATAAAAGCTGCCTCGCATGACACCTAGACAGCGTTTTATGAATGGTTCATGTTCTCAGAGCGAGAACATAGCCATGACAACATTGCGGTCGCTGCTTTCTTTTCTCACTGGAGAAAGCCACTTCCGCCGCCCTCCACGTTATACCTTCTTTCTATGTGATTGAGGACGTCCCGGCTGGCGATGAAGGCGATTTGGGGAAGACAACGGGCTCAGTTTCGCTGGGTAAATCCCCACGAACCACCCACTTGCTAGCTTGCTTGCTTCCGTCCAAGCTTGGAATGAGTGCAGCTCGACTCGCGGCCAGCCGGCATTCTCTTGATTCCTGGAATTGGATGACGACATCGCCGCTGCATCGGAGAGTGTCACAGCTGCATCTGATGACTCGCCTCGGCTGCCATCTTCGGGACTGCTCGCCCAGTCTGAGGCTGACAAGCAGATGTCCACTATGCTTTCCTGGGCCACCGTGAACGCGAGGCTGGAGTGGAAACCTCCGACCCCCCCCTCTGGTACTCCCTGACAGGAGCTCCTCTCGGGACAGACGTGCTGGCACACAGCTGGCCCCAGGGGCTGCGCAACTATGGATTTCCCCCAGTGAGCCTTCTTGCACTGGTGCTGTGCAAGATCATGGAGGACGAGGAACAGGTCATCCTGGTGGCCCCTTACTAGCGACAGGACCTCCCTGGAAAATTCCCCTGATGAAGGACATTCTTTCTCAGGGACGGGGCACCCTCTGGCACCCGCACCCAGACCTCTGGAACATCCACGTCTGGCCCCTGGATGGGATACGGAAGATCTAGTGGATCTACCACCTGCAGTCGTAGACATGATCAACCAAGCCAGAGCTCCCTCCACCAGGCAACTTTATGACCTAAAGTGGCGCTTGTTCCCGAATTGGTGTTCTTCTCGAGCCGAAGACCCACAGAGGTGCGCAGTTTGGTGAGTGCTTTCATTCCTGCAGGAGAGGCTGGAGGGGAGGCTGTCCCCCTCCACCTTGAAGGTGTATGTATCTGCTATCACAGCCCACCATGACTCAGTACATGGCAAGTTCCTAGGTAAGCACGACTTGATTATCAGGTTCCTGAAAGGCGCCCGGAGACTGAACCCTTCCCAGCCTAGCCTGTTTCCCTCCTGGGATCTCTCAGTGGTCCTCACGGGCCTTCAGAGACCCCAGCCTTCTCGTTGCTGTGTCCGGTACGTGCTTTGCGTATCTATTTGGACTTCATGCAGAGCTCTAGATGTTCTGAGCAGTTCTTTGTCTGCTTCGGCGGATGGCAGAAAGGGAACGCCATCTCCAAACAGAGGTTAGCTCACTGGATCGTTGATGCTATTTCATTAGCTTGTCACACCCAGGCCGTGTCCACCCCCTTGCGGTTTTGAGCACACTCTACGAGAAGTGTGGCATCCTCGTGGACACTGGCCCATGTCACCTCCTTAGCACACATCTGCAGACATCAGCGGGCTGGGCAACACCCAATACCTTAGCCAGATTTTACAATCTCAGCGTTGAGTCAGTCTCGTCCCTGGATGTTCTCCTCCCTAGCCTTCTGGCCAGCGAAATCAGTGGAGCAATTTGTGGCCAGACCCACTAAGGTGCTCTGTAATGGGATCGGGCTCCACGGGCTTAGTTCCCTTCTCAGGCAAACTCCCTGTGATGTATTTCCCATGGTATGATCCCACTGTCGGCAGACCCGCGTTTCCCTCGGGCACCCCTGCTGCCCCGGTCGCTGTGCTGTAGAGTCCCCCCTCATTAGGCTGGACCTACCACCGCGCCATTTCCCACGTATGGCTTCATCACCCTCGTGGTGTATTTGCCACATGTTACCTCCCCCTAGACTTGGCAGGATGTGGCCTCTGCAGAGTCTTTTCCCCCTGAAAGAATAGGACCGGGAAAGACCGCCTACCCCAATGCATTTCATAGCGTTGAGTTAGCCCCACCCGCTTCATGTCCTATGTGAGAGACATAGTGAGAGATAAGGCCGCAGCTGCCAGGCTTGCTCCCATGCTAGTCATGTAGCACCTGTTCACCCCCTCAGGGGTGCGATGAACCTAAGGTCTTTATGTTACATCTCTTTGGGGGCGTTGGGGAGGGCTACGTGCAGCCGACACAGATGCTTCTAGCATGCAGTAGCCTGCTTGCACCTGTCTCGACAGTTCACGTAACACGGTCAGTGCCTGCCGGTTTTAGATGGGACTCCTTGTGTCACTTCATTCGACACAACGTCGAGTGAGTGACAGAAAGGGAACGTCATGGTTACTGTTGTAACCTCCACTCCCCGAGGGAAGGAACGAGATGCTGTGTCCCTCCTGCCACAGCACTAGACCTACCACTGTAAATGGCCATACCTTATTTTTGGCTTCCCAGTGCAAAATCCTGACTGACACTCGTTGCCCCGCTTCACTTTATACCCGTATGTTCTGGGCGGGGCATGCAAATTCTGTCTGCAAACTTGACAGTGGCCTTTTCTCAGGTTCAGAGGTACGTTTGGCGTCCCATTAAGAACCCTTGTGTCACTTCATTCGACATATTGCTTGTTTTTTTCTGGGTTCTGATGTAACATAATAGCAGTAATTGACTTTAGTATGATGTTCTTAGTATTAAGTCTTAGTTCTAAGACCATAGAGCTATGAATAATAACTAGATCATTTCCCTACTAGAATTCATTACCTAATATTGATTTCTCTAGGTTAATGATTTGCTTCTTTGCTCATTTCTTTGTTATTAAAATGAAACTTGCCATGAGCATAATATTTCTTTGAAACAGTTCCTCTGGCTACCTCTCCAGCTGTCATACCCATTGTATTTTTAATAAACGCTCACCTCTTGCAGATTAATTAATGAGTTTATGATTATGAGACACAAACCTGGCTGCCACAGAACCCCCTCCCATGCCCAAATGTCTTTGTTTATCAGTGTGAACTGTCTGTCACGTGTATTTGTCATCCTGTGAATCCTCTCTGTCCTGTCTGTGTTGCATGTTCCAGTCTGTCCAATCTACCCAGGTTTCTTCTAAGGCCACCTTACAGGTGAGAGTTTGTTACCACAGTAAACTAAAAGGATCTATATTCTTCCCACAAGTGTTTGGACTACCAATATTAAAATAGCCAGTTTTATTGTGTCCAAGAATCATCGCTTTAATTGTTGGATGAAAAGCTGTTCTCCAGCCATTATTTAAGGGCAGCCTAAAACCTTGACAAACAGCCAATTGTTAGACTAGAGGTTTTCAAAGTTTTTGATGCCAAGGACCCCAAAATGTGGTGATCCTTTGCAAGGGATCCTCTTCAAAATATATAAAGCTGTCTGATACAGCTGGTCAAAACGTGACCAGCTTTATCAGACTGCACGTACCCTTCCCCAATGCCCCATTAAAGTCATCAGAATCCTTCTGGCCGCCTTTCTTGGGTACAATGAAGTAAGTGCTGTAGAAACCCTTCTTCATTTCAGTTGTAGGGACAGGCTCTATTGTATCTTTGAATAAAAGAGAGGCGATTTTCGTGCACAGGGAACTGGCTGTGAGGCAAGCCGCTGTTTCCTCGAGCATGGACGGGAGTCAACGAGCTTGCCGGGGGGG
Source organism: Xyrauchen texanus (assembly GCF_025860055.1). NCBI lineage: Eukaryota > Metazoa > Chordata > Actinopteri > Cypriniformes > Catostomidae > Xyrauchen > Xyrauchen texanus. The sequence continues at coordinate 21,970,794 of NC_068297.1, read as the reverse complement.
GCGTACCCGGCAGAGCTGCACCCGCTGCCATCCCCAGATCGCTTCCATCACCAGCTGCATCGTCCTCAATCCCGTGGGAAGAAGGAGCAATGCGGGGCGGCTGGAGTGGCTTGCTTTCTGTTGAAAGCAAGCTGCGACCGCAACGTTGTCATGGTCATGTTTTCGCAGTGAGAACATGAAGCATCCACAAACGCAGCCTTGGTGTGTTCGCTGCCCATACACACGAGACAACGCCTGTGGCCGTCTGAAGCGGAGAGCACTCTACCGCATCCAGGAACAACACAGGGGTGGAATGGCATCTTGAAAAAGATGCTTCCTGAATAGGATGTTCAACGCCACTGTGTTTTGCTCTTTTAGAGGAAATTACTCTTTTTGTATGGAACGCTTGCGAGTTTGTCTGCGCTGTAGAAGCGCCCAGGGGCAACAATGCACAGCCGTGCAAGGAAGGAGAAAATCCGCTGTTGTGTGCTGTCGAATCCAACAGCATGCAGAGCGTCAGAGGAATAACAGGAACTGGTGTGTGACTCGCAGCAAACTGCATACACGACCATCAGCTCCGAATAAATTTTCTCCCATATTTGCCCACTTAAATACCCGTATGTCCGGGGGCGGGGTATGCGCTCAAGAGAGAACCCTAGTGTCGCTTCTCTGACACAATGTGGAGAGAGCGACAGAAGGGGAACCCCTATTTTAAATCATATTTTATGAAGGGAGTTTTGTGATTCCTCAGGAAGGATCATTGTACTGAGAGATACGCTTTGATTCCTGTGAAACTGGGAATTCTTTGACTTGGACATTATTTTTTTTATTTATTTTAGATTCTCTACTGGCACCCTTTTATTTCACCCTGTAAAGCTTTGAGAGCCCTGTGCAGTTTATAGACTATCTCTATACCCGCTTGCTTGTATGCTTGAAATGCCATTATTGACAAAGAGGCTCACAATCTATGATGATCCTGTAGTCTGTTTCACACAGGATAACACCATCTGCCAAAGGCTGGGCCAAATGAACTTTAGCCCTGCGGTCTGGATTAGACTTGAGCCTGGCAGCTAGTGGACTGCTGATGGGGCCTTTTCTTTTGTTGAGTAGTTTTAAAGGGCACCCAGTCTGAATTCACCCCTTTCTAACTCACAAAGCCACAGCAAATAAGGACATGAACATGTCACTTTAAAAAATGAATAATAATAATAAAAAACATTTCTTTTTTGTTTATCTTGAATGTGTTGTGTGTGTCTCTTTGGGGAAGGCAGGGCTGTGTATCTGTTATAACTGGCTGGTCAGCAGCAGGGTGGTCACTAGTTTTATCTCTGCATTGCCATTTCATTTTCTCTTTGTATTTGTTTGCATTTATGCTTCCTGTTTGAGGAGCAGGGTATTATATGTAAATTGGGCTTCTTTAAAGATTATTGAAATTTAAAAATGGGTAATATTAAACTATCACAAGTCTACAAACGTTTGGCATTCACTGCACTAATATCTGTTTAACAGTCTTTTTAGTAGTTGAGAATGGAGTGTTATAGTGTAAATGCGCGAATCTCACCAAAATGAGCCCAGGTCACATTTCACATGTCCAAAATAAAAAAAGTATGAAATTATATTTTGCATTAAGAAAATGAAGACCATTTCCCCATAAATTGTCATTGGCATTTAATTTTTTTTTTTTTTTTATATTTTTGTTACATTTTTGTATTAGGATTTTTATATTTGTGATTCCCATTATTGTCAATGGTGCTTCTTATTAGATTATCAGTACTTTAAAATCTACTACAATATATTTTTATATTTAATGCAGCATAAATGAAAGGCATTACAATATTACCATGTGTATACACTTTAAAATTTAAATATGCCTTTATATATTTATTTTATTTTATTAATGATTATTTTGGTGAGAATATGTGCATAATTGTCATACAAAATAGGATTTCTTTCTTTTGATTTTGAGGTCAAATATGATGTTTTCATGATATTCTTCCAAAATTGTAAGTGTTGTTGTTTTGTTCTGACTTTTTTTTAATTCATTTTTGTATTATATCTTTCTATCCTCCTCTCTACTTCAGCACTGTGAAGAGAACAAGTTCATCAGAGCATGTCGGGCCCAACAACAGAAAAGATAGTGGCACAGATTCCAAAAATAATCGTACTCGCACCGGTTCCACAGGAAGCAGCTCCAGTGGCAAGAGAGCCTCAGAGAGGTATTTTAATATTATCAATGCAAATATAAATATATGTGAAACATATTTGCTTGCCCAATATAGGATAGAAATGGGCTACAGATAAAGAGTAACTAATCATTTGCATTCCATTAAAAAAAATACAAATACATGCATGTCACATATGACATTTAGATGATTTCATTCCTTTCTCAACCCTCTGCAGCAAACAGAGGGAGCCTGTGTTCAGTGCAGGTAAGAGACAGGTGCCCTGTTCCCATGTAATAGAATACATATCTCTGAACCATGACTGGACCAGTCACAAACAGAATTTTGGTATCTTTAAATTTGTACTCTTGTTTTCTTTTTAACTGAGTTTAAACAAGTAATAAAAGGAGCAAGATACTGAGTTTCAGGCCTCACTTAGTGAATTTCCATAGCCAAGAATACTGTATGTCCTCAAAATAAATTACTGATCACCCAGCACTTAATTTTGTTCAGGATTAATGCAGCTCGGTTAGACAGTGGACAGATGCTAGTGTAAAATGTGTGAATCAGCTTGCTTCATTAATCATGGGAAACAAGACCAAGAAAACATTAATTCAAGGTTTGCTTCCTGTTTGCTCTCCAGTCATGGCTCATGGAATGTCACTGTCAATTGTACTGGTTGTTTTCTTCAGTGTCTAATTGTATCAGTTCATCTCAACATCCAATAACAATTTATTCCATTATCATCTTTCACTTTCAGCATTCTTGTGTTTTCCTTTATTTTTGCTGTTTTTATTCATTTAATACATTTTCACTTATTTCTGTTATTACACCCCCAATTCGAAGAAGTTTGGACAGTATGGAAAATCTTAATAAAAAAAAAAAAGAAGAGTGATTTGTAAATTATATTCACCCTGTGCTATAATGAAAGCGCTACAACAATACATTATTTTTTGTTTTATCTTCTGAATTTTATTGTTTTGAGTTTTATTTAATATACAGTCATTTAAAAAAAGTTGGCATCACCATTTCTTCTAATAATAATTATTAAGCATTTGGTTACTAAAAAGAGAAGTTTAAGTTTAGCAAGTGGAATTTTCCTTCGTTCGTCCATTATGCAGAACTTCCACGGGACCTTTGTTGCCATATGTGGCGCTTCATAATGCACCACACATTCTCAATTGTAGACAGGTCAGGACTGCAGGAAGGCCAGTCTAGCACCCACACTCTCTGCTTACACACTCATGCACTTGTAATCTGGGCAGTATGTGGTTTGACGATTTCCTGCTTGATAGAAGCATATGTATCTACATTAATGAGGCCTTCATAAAAATGACCCATGCCACGGGCACTGATGCACCCCCATACCATGATAGACACTGGCTTTTGGACTTGATGCTTGGGTGGCCCTTCTCCTCTTTTGCCCACACAACATGACAGCTGTTTTTTCTGAAAAAATAAATAAATAAATAAATAATAAGAATTTGATATGTGGACTTTTAGGACCACAAAACACGATTGCACTGTTCTACTTTCTGTCTCAGATGAGACCGAGCCCAGAGAAGTTGGTGGCCCTTCTGGACAGTGTTGATGTATGGCTTCTGCTTTGCATAGTAAGGCCTTCAAGGAATATTCTGTGTTCAATAAAAGTTAAGCTCAGTCAATAGCATTTGTGACACAATGTTGTTTACCACACAAATGTATTTAAACTCATCCATAATTTCTTTAAAATAAAATTAAAATCACACTTACAATGGAAGTGAATGGGGCCAATTTTTGAAGGGTTTAAACACAGAAATGTGAAGCTTATGATTTTATAAAATCACTTGCATTAATACTTCTTTTAAAACTTGGGTATTATTTGAGCTGTAATTTGTTTAGGGTTTTTTGATATTACATCATCATGGTAATGAAGTTGTAAAATTGGCCATAACTTTACACAGAAAAGTTAAGTTAGTTATTTCATCACACTAAAATCATGTTTACATGCATATAGTTTATGTTTTGTGGCTATACTTTTGAGAAAAACTAAATTTGCCCCATTCACATCCATTGTAAGTGCCTCATTGTAACCTCGATTTTTGCTTTTTTTAAAGAAAAGGAGTGATGCGGGCTCAGCAAGTATTGACGCTGACAAATCTAGGGCATGCTGGGTGACTCCAGCCAGGTCTCCTAAGCAACCAAATTGGCCCATTTGCTAGGAAAGTAAGAGACACATGGGCCTCGTGATAAGATGCGCAGATTCGCAGATGCGCAGACTCAGACGTGGAGGCAACTGAGATTCGTCCTCTGCCACATGAATTGAGGCTAGTCACTATGCCACCACAAGGATTTAGAGCACATTGGGAAGTAGCCATTCCAAATTGGGGAGAAAAGGGGAGAAAAAAAGGAAAAAAAGAAAAATAGGGATGAGTCTTATTACATTTTTGTGGTAATTTACCGCGATATTCCTGAGCCCATGTCATGATATCATTACAGTTGCATGTCGGTTTTTAAGACAGTGACGTACAAGGGATCGACATTCACGCGCATTCAGAATTGTTTTTTTGGCCTTGTACTTTACACACTTTTGCAATTTGACAGGACTCCTTGTGTCTTTTAACTTTAGTTTGTACTGTAGAGGCTGAAATGCCCAAAATCCTTCCAATTTGTCTTTGGGGAACATTGTTCTGAAAGTGAGGATTATTTGCTGATGCATCTGTTGGCAAATTGGTGAGTCTCAACCCGTCTTTGCTCTTGAAGGACTAGGCTTTTTTGGGGGCTCCTTATATCCTATAACACGAGAGCTTTCACATCACCATGCTATTTCAACTTGTCAGATTGTCTTAAGTCCTAAATCGCCTCTTTCTCAACTTTTTTGGTGCATGTTTTAATGATTAAAAAAATTATATTAATTCACAACATGAAAGTAAAACATCAAAGAATGTGTTGTTGGAGTGTTTTCAATATAGCACAGGGTAAGTTGAATTTACAAATCACTCCTTTTTGTTTTTATTAGCCTTTTCCATACTCTCTCAACTTTTTCGGAATTGGGGTTGTAAATTCTGAATTATAATAGTTGGTAGTTGTTGTAAGGGCAACGTTTTGAATGATACAGGAACCAGATATTAAGCTGTAATTTAGAAGCAGCACAAGCAAAATGAAATCAAAGAGAAAACAATGAAAGTTGAATTACAATGAGCAGGAACTGCTTTGAGAGAGTTATTGGCATCATGCTGCACAGAATACAGAATCTTTTAAAGTCAAAGTACAAAACTTTTTCCTGAAGTCCCAACAGACATTTATAGTTAGTGTTTATTAAAACATTGTTCTTGTGAGAACCACTGCAGGCTTCATTTTTTGCAAACGATTCACTGGAATTCTGCGACAGTTCTCTGAATGTCAGAACAACTTTGATTCAGTGTCAGTGCAAAAACCAGAATGTTCAGTGTGCACAGCTATATTAGGCAGAATACAATGAGCCGCTCTGCCTGTAGCCAATACGGCATATTCCTGTTATGTGGCCCAGTTGCAGTAATTAACCTTGCAAAAATCCCATTAATATGGCTAGTCCAGATGTTAAATACACCAAGCATCAAATTAACCAAACACCAGTGGAGATGTTAAATTGAGCACTGGGGGAAAGAACCGACTTTCCCAGAGGGAGTTGTAGAGTAATTACCCAGGCATGGTGACTTGGGATATGATGAACAGGGATCTTGTTCATGGACCTTCTGCAATCTTATGTGACTGTCTTTGTCTCTATACATTCACAAAGGGATGCGACGTGTGACACACTGCAAAGGTAGGCACTGTTCATCAACTGTTCCTTTTGTGAGCAGCTCTGTGGATGTAACTTGATTCTTGAGCCAGAAAAAGTAATTATGATTGATAAAATAATTAGAGATTGTAAGCCAGTAAAAATTTGCTGACATACGCAATGTAACTGTGAAATAATGTAGAATAGAGAATCAGGTAGCATTCATTGTTAACATTAACTGATTATTTATCCTTGACTTATAACTTAACTGCAAGAGACTATAAATACATTACCTTCTGTACTGTTTTTCAGATATTTTACTCTTTTATATGGGTGTCTCTGCTTTAAGATTCATATACGTAGTAAAATCGATTATACAGTTGCTATTCCTCCAAATGGGACAGTGACATTTGACTTAGTGAGCTCTAGCTTTAAGCATGTGACAAAATCAGAACCCACAAAGCTGACTTGCATAAAGGTCTGGGTTGATTAGACAAATGTGTGTTTATTAGAAGTTCCCTCGCTTCCTCCAGAAATGCCACCCTTCACAAAAATCTAATGTGCACTCTCTTTAACACCCTGTGAGTGATGCCAACCTACAGTTGATTGCAGTGATTTGCAGTAGTGCTGAAACACAAGCTGTTAACTCTTGAGAGACACAGCTCTGACAGCTCTTGGATGTTTTGCTCACTGCTCCTCATTGCATTTGTTTTTCACAAGCACCATGGGAACACAAAATGTATCTGCAGTCACACAGCAGCACACTGAAAGGCTTTTATTCCATTAGTGTATAGACGCTTTTTGCTCCGAGCACACATATTTGTTCTTTCAGTCCCTTAAAGAACGGTTATCATCCTGCATTTTATCTCAACCAGCTCTTCTGCTTTCTCTGTGGAAACTGGAATTTGTTGTTTATCATAAATAAAGGTAATTGTCACACTGTTTTGTGTGCAGTGTGTCCCAGTAAGTGGAAATGATTTTCCTAAAACTACAGTCTGTTTTCTCTCTTCAGTGTTGATGCAACCGACAGTGAATGATTCACTATGCCAGTACTACAAAAATAGACATTTCTTGCTCAGTATTTTTGTTTTCCAGTAATCTAAACCTTAAAACAAGAGGCATTTACTGTACCTGAGAAGCAACATTGTGTTAAAAAAGGCTTGTTTTTAGAGAGTATATCTTGAATTAAGTTTATTTCTTATACCATTGCCATACATCTTTTTAATTATACATTTGTTAGATTTATACTTTAAAAGAACAATTTTCCAATTGGGTAAGAAAACTGAACTTAATTCAAAATATACAGATTTCTCTGAACATGATTTTGTCTTCACTCCAAAAATATTTCAGTGTTCTTTTAAAATTTATGCAATTTCATTTTAAGACAGATTTCCATCAAACTGAATTGAGTCATCTTTAAATAATCTACATTATTATAATTAAAGCATAAATGTAAGTAAAAGTATTTAAGTTTAATGAAATACATTATGCTTAATTCATAATATGTACATTGTTAATGATTACTCGCATTCATTTATTTCTTTTTATTTAAGATTTACTCTTCATAACAAAATTCCATCAAATTCATTTATTATTGAGTAATAATAAATGAAATAAATAAATATACAGGTGAAACTCGAAAAATTAGAATATCGTGCAAAAGTTCATTAATTTCACTAATTCAACTTAAAAGGTGAAACTAATATATTATATAGACTCATTACAAGCAAAGTAAGATATTTCAAGCCTTTATTTGATATAATTTTGATGATTATGGCTTACAGCTTATGAAAACCCCAAATTCAGAATCTCAGAAAATTAGAATATTGTGAAAAGGTTCAGTATTGTAGGCTCAAAGTGTCACACTCTAATCAGCTAAACACCTGCAAAGGGTTCCTGAGCCTTTAAATGGTCTCTCAGTCCAGTTGAATTCACAAGCATGGGGAAGACTGCTGACCTGACAGTTGTGCAGAAAACCATCATTGACACCCTCCACAAGGAGGGAAAGCCTCAAAAGGTAATTGCAAAAGAAGTTGGATGTTCTCAAAGTGCTGTATCAAAGCACATTAATAGAAAGTTAAGTGGAAGGGAAAAGTGTGGAAGAAAAAGGATCACAAGCAGCAGGGATGACCGTAGCCTGGAGAGGATTGTCAGGAAAAGGCCATTCAAATGTGTGGGGAGCTTCACAAGGAGTGGACTGAGGCTGGAGTTACTGCATCAAGAGCCACCACACACAGACGGGTCCTGGACATGGGCTTCAAATGTCAAACGTCTTACCTGGGCTAAAGAAAAAAGAACTGGTCTGTTGCTCAGTGGTCCAAAGTCCTCTTTTCTGATGAGAGCAAATTTTGCATCTCATTTGGAAACCAAGGTCCCAGAGTCTGGAGGAAGAATGGAGAGGCACACAATCCAAGATGCTTGAAGTCCAGTGTGAAGTTTCCACAGTCTGTGTTGGTTTGGGGAGCCATGTCATCGGCTGGTGTTGGTCCACTGTGCTTTATTAAGTCCAGAGTCAACGCAGCCGTCTACCGGGACATTTTAGAGCACTTCATGCTTCCTTCAGCAGACAAGCTTTATGGAGATGCTGACTTCATTTTCCAGCAGGACTTGGCACCTGCCCACACTGCCAAAAGTACCAAAACCTGGTTCAATGACCATGGTATTACTGTGCTTGATTGGCCAGCAAACTCGCCTGACCTGAACCCCATAGAGAATCTATGGGGCATTGCTAAGAGAAAGATGAGAGACATGAGACCAAACAATGCAGAAGAGCTGAAGGCCGCTATTGAAGCATCTTGGTCTTCCATAACACCTCAGCAGTGCCACAGGCTGATAGCATCCATGCCACGCCGCATTGAGGCAGTAATTAATGCAAAAGGGGCCCAAACCAAGTACTGAGTACATATGCATGATTATACTTTTCAGAGGGCCGACATTTCTGTATTTAAAATCCTTTTTTTTATTGATTTCATGTAATATTCTAATTTTCTGAGATTCTGAATTTGGGGTTTTCATAAGCTGTAAGCCATAATCATCATAATTATATCAAATAAAGGCTTGAAATATCTTACTTTGCTTGTAATGAGTCTATATAATATATTAGTTTCACCTTTTAAGTTGAATTACTGAAATTAATGAACTTTTGCACGATATTCTAATTTTTCGAGTTTCACCTGTATATATACAAATTTAACAACACAATTATATTTTATGGAATTTTGCAATGAAATTTAAATGTGTAAATCTTAAAATTAGGCAAAAATTTTATTTTTGTGCATTTCAATTTTACCTTAATTTGTTATACAGTTGAAACCTGTACATCTTAAAAATAGACTGAAATAGTTTTGAGTTTTGTTTTAAAGATGTTACGGTATTTTTATTGGGAAACAAGACAAAGATACTATGTAAGAATATGATTTTTTGCAGTTGGTTTAATTTTATATTCACAAAATCCTCAAAAACAGTAATCAAACAATCACAGTTCACAAGCTTGCACATAAAAATACTACAAACAAACAAATAAAATTGTGGTTGGGTAAGGGCTTCTCTAGGATCAATTAAATCAGTTTGTTACAAGTATTTTCCTAGGATAACAACTAGATTCCCCAGAGTCTTCCCTTCCCACTGGTTTGTGATCTGATAGTGTGGTCTTGTGGAAGCTTTGTGTTGTGGTTATTATGGAGTTATATCTAAAGATGTCCAACCATGTCTGACCATGATTCCATTATACTTTACCCCACCTCTTCACCCTCTCCTGCACTGGCCTTCTCCAATTTTACCACTTCACCTAGTAACTGTGCAAATCTACCTGCACCGACCATCAAAAAGGACTGGATCCACTGAGCCCCCCCAATCCACGTCAACCGTGCCCTCGCAGTCCATGAACGCCCCTTCAGAGGCCAAGATTCTGTCTGACAGAGAGTCTCGGTCCGGAGGCAGAAAGGTCCCACCGGTTACCCTTCCTCTGAGGAAGTGTCCCAGTCAGTCAGTCCACTCCCCCTTAGACACGCCCAGTTACAGGAGTCCAATCAAATCCCCCAGCCAGTACTTTCAAATCTGTTACTAATCAACACAGCTGTAGTTCAAATATTAGATGTAGCCAGATATTTTTAAAGATCTTTACTCTTTTCTTCTGCTTTGTTCTCTTTGTTTTAATTCTCTCTCTAATTTTTCTGTGTTGGGATTCGGTTTAGTTTTATGTTATGTTTGGCTGCATGTTCTCACTTTTTTCTTTTTTGGGTTTGTTTTGTTTGTGTCAAGTCTGCATTTTGATTGACTGTGCATTGTTTGTTGATTGTTTTGCATGCTGGCCTGCTGTGTGTGGTTTTATATTGTTTGAATTACTAATCTTTCAAGCTTGGAAATTAGTTGCATTAATTTGCTTCTGCATTTGATTTTGTATTGTCTGTCACTACATCTAAACTGACTGTATCTCAAATACACAATAAAGTACATTAAAAATACTTTTCCTTTACACCTCTCTGAACTATTTCATTCTGACATTCTTTTCAGAACATCACACACACACACACACACACACATACACTGGCAGCCAAAGGTTTGGAATAATGTACAGATTTTGCTCTTATGGGAAGACATTGGTACTTTTATTCACCAATGTGTTATTCATTTAAATGATCACAATGTATAGACAGGACATTAATAATGTGAAAAATTGCTATTACAATTTAAAAAAAAAAATTCAGACATCTCAAACTTCATCAAAGAGTTCTCATCAGAAAATCCTCCACGTTCAGCAATGACAGCTTTGCAGATCCTTGCATTCTAGCTGTCAGTTTGTCCAGATACTCATGTGACATTTCACCCCACAGTTCCTGTAGCACATGCCATAGATGTGTCTGTCTTGTCAGGCACTTCTCACGCACCTTACAGTCTAACTGATCCCACAAGAGCTCAATGGGGTTAAGATCCATAACACTCTTTTCCAATTATCTGTTGTCTGATGTCTGTTTCTTTGCCCACTCTAACCTTTTCTGTTTCAAATGTGGCTTTTTCTTTGCAATTCTTCCCATAAGGCCTGCACCCCTGAGTCTTCTCTTACTGTTGTACATGAAACTGGTGTTGAGTAGGTAGAATTCAATGAAACTGTCAGCTGAGAACATGTGAGGCGTCTGTTTTCCAAACTAGAGATCTTCCACATCTCTTTCTATCCTTGTTACAGCCATTGGCATTTTCAAGCATTGTATAGCCTTCATTCCTCAAAACAATGATTGACTGATGAGTTTATAGGGAAAGCTGTTTTTTTTGTTGTTGCCATTTTTGACCTAATATTGACCTTAAGACATGCCAGTCAATTGCATACTGTGGCAACCAAAAAACAACCATAAACACAATGTTAAGCTTAATTTAATTAACCATATTGCTTTCAACTGTGTTTGATATAATAGCAAGTGCTTTTCTAGTACCAAATGAGTATTATTTAGTATGATTACTCAAGTATAAGGTGTTGGAGTGATTGCTGCTGGAAATGGGGCCTGTCTAGATTTGATAAAAAATGACATTTTTCAAATAGTGATGTGCTGTTTTTTATGTCAATGGTGTCCTGACTGTACTTTGTGATCAGTTGAATGCCACTTTGGTGAATCAAAGTACCAATTTCCTTTCGAAAATACAAAATCTGTACATTATTCCAAACTTTTTGCTGCCAGTGTACACACCTGTAAATTCTTTTAAACATTATCATGCAATTCCTTCTATTTCCTCTTTGGGGACAAAATCCATTTGTGTCAACCGGGATTAACATTTAATCTCCTCATAAAATATATTTGAATGTCTTTAACATTGAAGTTTTATCAGAATATCCTAACATTAACCACACAGTTGATACTGCAATCCTTTAGTGACCAATACATTTTCTTGCTCTAAAAATCCATGTTGCTTTTTCTAGATGAAGGGTATGTAAAAATGTATTTGAAGGGACGACCCATCACAATGTACATGTCCAAAGACCTGGTGGACACCTACAGCCTGGAAACAAAGGCTGACTTGCCTCCTAAAAAACTGAAGCTAGATTGGGTGTATCCTTTTGTATTGCTGATGTCTTTGTTAGACTGATCCTTGTACTGAACTCTTATTGCTGTGAGATTGAATAAACTGTAGATTTATTATTGCACAAAAAACGATTTGGCAGAAATGCCATAAATGAAATAATGGATACGTTTTATAGCAAGTCATAGGTTTTAATCATAAACCTTATTAAATTTGTTTATGCTTAAAACATTTATACTAAAAAGAAATATAAAAAATTTGCCAATTGGGTTAGTAAAATAAACCCAATTTAAGATAAATATATTCTTTACACTCTTTATATCTTATTCTGTTTTACTTTTTTTAAGGATGTTTAGTTATTTGTGTTAGAGAGAACTGAAAATTTATTTTACCTAAGCAAGTGTCAGCTGGCCTGAAAAATGTAAATAAAATAGCTCTTTCACAGCTGATCTGCTCATCTACAGAGTAATGATTGCTCTTGACTATGACCAAGCTATGGTTATCGGGGCCGTGACTGTCGATCCAACCTCTACTTGCTCCCGACGGGTGAAACTGTTTACTTCATCGCCTCTGTGGTTGTGCTGTATAATGTGGATGAGCAACTACAGAGACACTACACTGGACATACTGATGATATCAAGTGGTAAGACTCTGATTTATGTGTGATTCCATGTGAAATCATCATCCATTTAGTCATTATAGAACAGTAGAAGTCCAATCACGCAGTATTCACAATTATTCTGCTGCTCAAAAATCCATCCTCCCAATTCTGTATTCTGCCACTGCTAATACGACAAAGTAAAGGTTTTCCTTCTGGCAGTGATAACACAGAACAGGTAATTATCCAAATGATAGACAAGACAAAAACACATCAAGCTTCAACAATGAGCACAGCATTGATTGAAAAGTGTGCTCTATGTAGCAAAGTTTAAAGAATGTGTGTTGTTTTTATGTTAAAATACGTTCTCCTTTCCCAGCTTAATATGCAGATACAACTATAGTGAACCACTGAGAGGCTGATTTCCCTGATAATTATGGAACACTGTGGCTCTATGAAAACATTGCTTCAAGCATTTGTTCAAGCATTCCAACCAGCCCAACACAGTGACATTGGGTCAAACAATGGCATGAGTTTTTGGGTGGGACTATCTGTTTAACTAACCCATGGAAGACAGGAGAACTTTTGAGAAACCTGTTTGAAAACAATTATTATCTTCCCAATTCCATTTGGTTATGCTAGTTGTGCAGAATGTGCACTCTTATCCTTTAAAGAATCTGAAACTTTGAAGCTTGAGAATTACAAATGATCCTGCAACCATGTTAAGCCACATATTTAGTCATTTTTGTAGTAATGTATTGGAGATCAGAGCTGCTCATAATTAATTCAAAAGCCTTTAAGCAAGAAAACAGAATCAGAAACCAATTACTTGTGATTAAAATGTAGTTATCTGTTATTTGTATTGATGTTCGGTCCTGTTACTCACCCCACTCAAAGTCATTGTGTTGTTTTGGCATTGGACTCACAGAATCATCCTAAATGTTTGGTGTCCTCTCACTGCTGTGTCATCGCCTGCTTCAACAGTCCAAGCTGCCCACTTCTTTCACCTCTTATTTTTTCTTTCCCTAAAGCCTAACTGTCCATCCTGATAAAATAACCATAGCAACAGGACAAGTGGCAGGCACATCCTCAGATGGAAAAGTAAGATACTGCGATTCAGCACAGATATTTTTCTGGTAGCAATTATACATTGTACATTAATTCCATAACTTTTTACAAAAATAGAGTGCCATTCAAAGTCCATTTTGATAATCTGTCATTATGAAAAATTTGAAATAATGATGTGTTATGATGTAAGTTAATAAGAAATATTTAAATGAATAGTTCACCCGAAAATGAAAATTCTCTCATCAATTACTCACCCTCATGCCATCCCAGATGTGTATGACTTTATTTCTTCTGCTGAACACAAACAAAAATAGAAGAACATTTCAGCTCTGCAGGTCCTCACAATGCAAGTGAATGGTGATCAGACCTTTGTACACTACAAAAAATATTTTCAAGACAAGTATTTGTGTCTTGTTTTCCTGTAAAATTATCTAAACGTGATTTATTTACTTGTCAAGCAAAATGGCATGTAAGATATGTAAGGAATAATTGATGATGGACTGTTGAATTGTTTAAAAATAATCATGACCGTATTACCACCTCAGGTGTGCATTATTTTTAAACAATTCAACAGGCCAGAGTCAGTTATTCCACTTATACCACGGTTTTTAGACCGGACATTGTTCAGGTTTTTATCTCAAGAAATGTTCTGGTTTTCATCCCTAAAATGCTCTTATGAGAGGAACTACTTTCTTCTGCCACAGATTCAGCATCTTAATTAAATACAGCTCAAGCATTTGTTGCTATTTCAAAATGCATGTGTGTGTGAGCATATGTGTGAGCGTTTGAAAGTGCGGGGGAGATGAGGTAGTGCAAGGGCTCTTTATAACAGATATTTAAATAAATGTTGGATATTTTAGAACATTTTTTAATGTTCTAAACTGATTTACTTTAACCAATGACTTTGTTTTAATTTGTTATTTTGTGTTGGTAGCTTGTAGGGCTCTTTGAAATAACTGAAATAATTTGGTGAAGTGATATGGAACCATTAAGACCTGGAACTACGGTTTCCTTGAAAAATAATTGCACACCTTAGAACATCCGTCAACCAATCAGAATCAAGCATTCAACAGACCCGCGGTATAATATCTTGTATATATAATATACTTTGTTGTATATTGTAAAATATAATGCCTTGTTTTTAGAGAAATTTGACTAAATAAAGTGAAGTTTAGACTTGAACAAGAAAGAAAAAGTTTATTTTTCTTACCCCAATGGCAAAATGTTTATTCTTATTTAAAGTATTTATTTTACTAGATTTGGTTAGATTTCTGTCAAAAAAGATTTAAAATCTTAAGGATGTTTCCTTGTCAAGTTAATAAATCACTTTTTGAGAATGTTTAAATCATTTTAATGGATAACAATACAAAAATACTTGTCTTGAAAATACATTTTTGCAGTGTAGATCCAAAAATCACATAAAGGAATAATAAAAGTAATCCATAAAACTCCAGGGGTTTAATCCTTATCTTCATATATGACAGGTGAGGGTGAGAAACAGATAAAAATGTAAGCCCTGTTTTACTCTAAATATCCATTTTCACTTTTAAATCTGAAAGTCACATGTGAGACCTGTTTAATGAAAAATAAAGTGGAGATATGGAGTATAAAAGAACTTACATATATTGTTCTGTTTCTCACCCACACCTATTATATCACTTCTGAAGATATGGATTTAACCACTGGAGTCTTATGGATTCCTTTTATGCTGCCTTTATGCTGCCTTTTTGGAGCTACAAAGATCTAATAACCATTCACTTGCATTGTATGGAGCTACAGAGCTGAGATGTTTTTCTAAAAATCTTTTGTGTTTACTTTGGGTGAACTATCCCTTTAAGATTCTGCACTATTTCTGTAGGTCACTAAACAAATAAGCAAATTTGTGACATTGACCATGATAAGTCCTAGGTCAGAATTTCTTGCTTCAATGGAAGAGCACCAGATGCGCTTTGGAATATTCTCAAATCATGCTGTGATAATATGGATCATCTGGTGTAACATACATTTTTGAGTTCAGTTCATGCCAGCTTGAGTGCATGCAGCTACAAAATACTAAGAAATACTCATTCTGAATTTATTTTATTTATTTATTTTAATTGAATTTTTATATGCTGTTAGTAAACTTCAAAATAGAAGCATTTTCACAAGTGGACTCATATTTTCATATAATATTGCATATTTCCTTGTTCTTTTTTGAGCTTCAAGTGAGTCATAATAAATGTGGATGATCAATATCTCAAATCCACTGTCTTTAAATAGATGTTTAATTGGTGTGTGTAAGACTGATGGCAAATGCTTAGTAAATCTGTCTCTGTTTGGCAGCAGCTGGCCCCTCATGTACGTGATATGGGACTCTGTGAGTTTGAACACGTTGCATGTCCTTGGAAACGGTTTCTTTGACAGAGCCCTGGTGTGCCTCTCCTTCTCCAAGTCGGTAAGAGACAGTCCCTCTCTATTATGTTAGCAAACAAAGTACAGACTATAGTTCATCAAACAAAACCTTTCTTTATGCTGAAATAGAAAGTACAGGATGGTATTTCAGGAACACACATATGTTCTTTTTTGTTTCCTGGCCAGTTTAAATACACCTGTACTCTTGTCAAAAGTCTCTGCATTAACAGATGTCATCTTTTCTTTATTAGAATGGTGGTAGCTGGTTGTCTGTTGTGGATGACTCCAATGACCACATCCTCTCTGTATGGGACTGGCAGAAGGAGGAAAGACTTGCTGAAGTTAAAGTGAGAGAATCTTCAAAGCTTTGATGTGTAATGTGGTTTCCTGTCTCTCAAATGGCATAGCATGGTGTTGAATTTCAATGGTGTTCATGGGTTCAATTCCCATAGAACACAAACCGTTGAAATGTATACTTTGATTGCACTGTAAGTCACTTTGGATAAAAGCTTCTACCAAATGCATAGAGTAAATGTATGTGTTGTAAGCCCCTGCTCTTTGGCTTCAGTTTTTTCCTGTATGAGGCTGCCAATAAGATGTGAGCAGAGACTCTAACCTGTGCCAGTGCCATGTATCACAAAAAAAAAAGCTGAACAAATTCTGGATTCCAGGATTGGTTTTAGTTTGAAAAAACTCAGGTTTCATTAGGGTTAAATGGTATCAAGACATTCATTACCAACTTTCTCTATCAACTCAGTGTTAGATCCCGAGGATATGAATAGTTCACGTGTGTGTTCACATAAATTAAGTGAACAGCCAATCGCATGCGAGACAGCGCAAGTCACAGAGAGTCAGTGAGATTTACTTCTCTGCTGAAGATGTTTATGGAAATTATGATAAATTATATGAATTTTAACACAGTTAAAACAGCACAAGAGGACGTTAAAAAATATGATCTATTAAAACATTTAAACAACACAAATGATGAAATCATGAATAATTATAATACATTCACACAGCACAGAGGATCACTTGTATATATTAAAGAATTTAAAGGCATTTACAAAGCAAGAAGTAACATTGCTGCTGCTGCTGCTGCTAGAGCACAAAAGAAATCTGAATGTGATGAAAATATTAAAATAGATAATATATTGATGAAAAAGTCACTTTATATAGGTGCACAAAAAGAACATTCAGGCTTGTTATTTTAAAAGTTTAATAGCTTGATTTGAAATAAAAAATTAAAAAAATGTAATGAAAAGCTTTAGTATTCATTTAAATTACTAACTTAATATAATTTAATACTATTAGACATTAATACACTATTGAATAATGAAAAGGTGAGCAACTGGAAAATGAGTAAATGGTATGCACTAATAAAAACGTATTATTTATTTCTAGCAGCATAAGACACAATAAAGGCATATTTGGTGTGCTAGTGTGCTTTTATTGAACTTCAAGTGAAATAATGTATGTCCATGGCATCTCTGCCAGCCAATCCTAATAAGAAAAGGGTTGGGGTGGCATTCACTCTTTTCTGATATATCTACATTATATTGTGGAGTGATTGAGTTTTTATATTTTAAAGTCATTCGATCATTATTGATATTGTATTAATATCTTACTTGAAATTATATAATTATTTTAGGTTTATTTATTCATACATATTTTATGGCCAGTGTGGGAAAATTATTGGGGAAAAATGTGTGTCTTTAAACAAATACAAAACTGTCAAAAATATATTTCCTGCAATAAATAATGATCATAAATAGCTTATGTTGTACATTTATAAAATTGTCTCATTGAAGTGCACTTTAAATTGGAGTGAGAGATACTGAGGGGAGTGACTGTCTCTGTGCTCACAGCTGATTGGTCCAGTATCTGGATTAGATCTTTGATTTGGAACATAACCTGCTCTGGAACATGTTAGCTAATTAGCATATTTTACTATGGCGAGAAACCCCGATGAAAGCCACTTTACTGGTACCGCAAATTCAGAGTTACCTTAAACTAAGTTTAAACTTATCCAGCTAGCTGCTTAATCCTGCTTTGTGACATAGGCCTCTGGAGTCCTGCTTATTTAAGAGGTGCTGGCTGCACTTCATGGTGGCTGCTGCCCCAGAAAACCGACTCCTGTGTTTAGTGTTTGCTGTTGTTTTGATGTCTTTTCTTTAGGTTAAAAGGATTGTGAGTTTTGTTTAACAGATTAAAATAGCTAAATTAGGTAAGGAAGGTGACCCAGAAGATTCCTTTTCTGTGTTTGTTTTGTTTTCTACGGGAGTTAGTAAGATTTATTAACTCTTAGAGATTTGACAGTTTAATTTAGTCAGCTCACTTGAGGCCTGTACTATGAAGGTCACTGAATAAACTCAGGGTCTCAGCATTGGTTTTAGGTTGAAAAATTCAAACCAATCCAAACAGGCTTAATTGATATCTGTCAACTCAGGTTCGAGCCTAATTTTAAAATTAGATTACACGCTCGATTCACATCTCTCACGAGAGACTCAGCAGGATTTCTCTGCTACAAGTACACACAGTACAAGGGATAACAGTAACATTATGAAGCAATTAAAGACATTTACACAACAAGAAGAAACAGCGGCTGCTACGAGACCTCAAGAGGACGCTGCAAACAAATTCTTAATGTGATAAATATAAAACAGCTGGTATATCAATGCGTAAGTGAATTCATATTGGCTCACAAGAATAATTTTTTTCTAGCTTACATTTATTTAAAATAGAAAAGATTTTATATTTATTTGAATGGAAACACTTTATATATCATTCAAAACTATTACAAATAAATATAGGCTACTATTGATTACTAAACAAATAGAGACTATATAGATGAATATTCTCCCTAAGTTTATTTTTCCTTTTTTTCCCTTTTATTTTTTTAGGACTCCCAAATTTGATAAATTATTATAAAGCTGCCCAAATTCAACCTATATTGAATTGGATGAACAAAGAATCTAAAGTGAAATGGAGGAAGATGGAAATGTCTCAAATGGGGGAACCTATTAGTATATCCCTGTTCCTACCCAAACAAAGCAACTATTTTAAATCAATAGATAATATATGTATTAATAGTACTTTTGGAATTTGGTTAGAAATAAAGACAAATAGTAAAAAATTAGAAAGATATAGTTAATTTACAAGCAATTGCTAAAGATCCTGATTTCATGCCAAATAGATTAGATAATACATTTAAGTTTTGGGCAGATAGAGGTCGGAAAATATATCCCCAACTGTTCACTGTTAGAGGAATGGATACCTAGCAAAATATTATGAGCTTACAAATTGACAACTTTTTTATAATTTACAGGTTAGAACTTAAAGTAAATAAATAAATAGATTATATAATTGATACATACAATACAATTAATTCATTACAAATGTTAAGAATTTTAAAGAGTGCACTTGAAAGAGATATACAGGACACTCTGAATAAAATGATACGTAGGTGGGAGAATGAATTAAAAATAAATAAATTAGTCAGCAAGACTGGGAAGAAATATCATATAATACATCCCATACAACTAAATCCAGTGATTGGGTGGAATATGCTTGGAAGACACGAATGAGATTTTTTTTATAACACTTGTTATTCAAAGTAAATACAATAGAATTGTAAAAGGGATTGTTGGAGAAATTGCGGAGAGAAAAAAGGCTCATTACTGTCAAATTCTATATGAGTGCTCTAAATTGACAACTTATTGGAACGAAGTAATTAGACAGGTTAATTTAATATTTAACTGAACAATAGAAATACATCCAGAAAACCTTATTTTGAAAATGCCATTGTACTTAAGAAATAAATTTGAACAAAATATATTTAGTGTAATCAGAAAAGCAGCTTTTAAACAGGCTTAATACAGAACATCCACAGTTTCAGAGAGAAACAATTTTGGAAATATACCAAATGTAGAAAGTAACATTTAAAATTAATAATTAAAGTCTGGTATGTGAACATAAATGGGATTTGCTTAAAAATGTTATAAAATAATTTGGATAAATTGTTTCCTTCAGATTCTTGATTTTTTTAAACAAAATTTATTCAAATATGAGGTATGATGTCCTATCTCATTTAATGTATAAAAAAGGAGCTGATGCCTTTCTTTGGAACTTTCTTTCCACTTCATTTGAAATAAAATATAATATGCAAATGAATAAATTCTACGTTATTTATAAAATATGTTATGAATGGATATTTCATATGGTTATTCAAAATAGCATTGTTTTGTTTTTTTTTTTTTTCTCTTGATGTAAAATTTGTACATTGTCTTTAGTTAAAAAAAAAAAAAGCAAAAACTTTAAAGCATAAAAAAGGCTGGTATTGATTAATTAAAAAGTGAGCACTTGAATACTGTATGCAAAAAATTGGTATGCAATAATAAGACATATTTGTTCTTTTTATAAAAGACATATTTTGTGTAATGCTTATATTGCTTATTGCTTATATTATAAATATTATATTATAAAGTAAAATACTGTATGTCTCGAGCCCATGAAAGACAGAAAGGGGTTTGGGTGGAATTCACCCCTTTCCTTAGCAATCATGAGCTTTTAATATTTAAAAAATGATTATGTTTTGCTGGTATCATATTAATCCATCTTACTGGATGTTTTATTGATATTATTTTTATATTTTCACAGATATTTTTGCCATGGCTAAAGAGGGTAAATGAAAAGCAATTACATTTTAAATAAAATACAACACTCTATCTGCTGCAAATCTACATTTAGATTGTCAAATAAATAATATATCATGAAGAGTCGATTTTGTGGATTTCTAAGATATTATTTGTAAAGTGTGCTTTAAGAGACACGGGGGAGTGAATGATTGCATCAGAGATGTCATGTTACTCGCAGCTGATTGGTTCAGCATCTGTTAGCAATCTATAATACAGAACAAAACCTGCTCAGAGCAGGTTATCCATGTGGTGTAAGTTACTGTGGCGATGACCAACATTCATTGTACCTAAAATCTGGGGTTGAGGCAAACTAAACTAAAACTTACCTGGCTAGCCACCGAAACCGGCTTCATGGTACAGGCCTCTGTCCTTGTTTGGTTTATTATGTGTTTATTTTCTGTTGTTATTTTTATTTTGTAAATGAACCAACTTTTTCTTGTTTTGAACTTTTGACGGCATCTTGTGTTAGTCCAAGACTTGGGTTGTAACAATGTGTGATGGTGAATTATCATTGTTCAATGTAAATAACATTTTAGTGTGCTCTACAAGATGCATGCACAAATAAATGTAATAAAGGTGCACTCAGCGATTCCTGAGAAACGTTGATATTCGAACTCAACTACCAAAACAAAAACACCCCTCCCTTCAGTATTCCTTTGAAAGCTCCGCCCCCCAAATTCATGCACACTGAAAAGCCTCGCCGATGTTGACGTGGCTCCTAGCCATCAATTTATCATAATCCTTCTTTTTTAATTTATATTCTTCTGAAGTTTTTCTCTTGGTCTGTTTCTCAGCCATTTGTCCTCCTTTAGGACAAATTAGCATCAGCCAGATTTGCCATCGCTCTTCAAATGAATTTCCCTCTCGCTCTGCCCCCACCCCCATCATGTGCACGTGCAAGAACCACCCCCTGTTGCTGATTGGCTGGCGTAGTGTTGTGTGGATCGGTCTGATACACTTTGTTTTTGCCCCATTTACAGAGCCAGGGCTGTGTACAAATACTAGATTTTCTTTTTTAGCCCAACCACTGAACGGACAGCTAGCAGACTGTGAGGAGATAGTTGCAGAATATGACAAAAAGTGTATTGGATTAGAATTACTGAGTGCACCTTTAACTGTTAAACAGGTTTATGCATATCTTCAAACTTTCTCTTTTTCTGCCCGTACAGTGCTCCAATGAGTCTGTTTTCGCTGCTGATTTCCACCCGACAGATGCTAATATAATTGTAACATGTGGGAAGTCACACCTTTACTTCTGGTCATTAGAGAAAGGGTCTCTTGTGAAGAAACAGGGTCTATTTGAGGTAATCTCCTACAAGTCCATTTTACAAATTTTTATATAGATTATTTGGTTTGATGCAACGTTTATACATTTGCATTATGCATGTGCAGTATCATTGCAACATATCATATTGTATCATTTACTGTAACTCTAAAATATATGCAATGCCTTTTACAGTAATTGTTACATTGTGTGATGTAGTTGTGCTATTTTAGATTATAATACATACTGTAGATATAACATATTTTGTCTCTCTCTCTCTGTGTGTGTGTTTGTTGCATTTCTGCTTAAAATAAAGTCATATTTATGTTTCTTGCAGAAACAAGAGAAGCCCAAGTTTGTATTGTGTGTGACTTTTTCAGAAAATGGCGACGCCATCACTGGAGACTCAAGTGGAAATATACTTGTATGGGGCAAAGGTAAAAGAATAAAAGCTTTATTCATTGGGTCTTTTATTGGGATATTTTGTGAATGTTGAAAGCAACAAAGGATGAAACTGCTGATAACAAAGGATTGTTTATTTACTGATAACAAAAGGCAGATTGATCTCAATTTCCTGCCAAGAATCAATACGAATCTAATCCAATAAGTTGGAGACACCTTTGATTGTTGTGTTCCATACTTATGTGTATCATACAGGTTTCCAGTTTTACAACAGGCTGTTTGTATAATGTTTGTTCATAATTCACAGGCTCTAATCGTATTAGCCGGGCCATTCAAGGAGCCCATGATTTGAGCATCTTTGCACTTTGCATGTTGAGAAATGGGACTCTGGTCTCCGGTGGGAAGGACCGTAAACTCATTTCCTGGGATGAAAATTATCAAAAGATTCAAACAGTAGAGGTAAGACATCTATATAGAAATAATTGTAATTTAATCTATGAGCTGCTACCATTTTTATGCTTGAATAGTAATGTTCCAGCAGGAAACCAAAATCTCCTCCCAATTTTATTATCGTGCTTTCAGGTGCCTGAGTTATTTGGCCCCATTCGAACTGTTGCTGAAGGAAAGGGTGAGACGGTTCTTATTGGGACTACCAAAAACTTTGTCCTGCAAGGCAGTCTGGATGGGGAATTCGTACCTATTACACAGGTAAGTAAAACACTGCAAATAGGAAGATATCTTATTTACTGTAAATTTAAAAGGTGTAATTGGATCAGTTGGAAAAAAGAACATCCCCCAACATTTAAACAAATTATTAATTATAGACTACAATTGGAGCATACAATGTACGGTTGGACCTCATAAACTCATAAACAACATGCCACACTAACCACTTATGCATTTAAATTGTAATTGTAATTTTTCTTTTGCACATTTTATTCTTATTTTATTGTCTTTATCTCAAAACATATTTGCTACATTGCTTTTTTACTTTCAATGTATGTAATTTTTAAGATAATATATAACTTCTGTTTAATTTCTAAACATGTTAATTATGCTATTGTTATCTTAAAAAAACATATACATAAATAATAGGAAAAAACTAAATAAATGATCTGTAAGGATATGAAATCAAGCCAAAACTGAACCTTAGATACACACACACACACACACACACACACACACACACACACACACACACACACACAAGGGGAATGTTTCTTAAAGGAAAGAATCAATTTAGCTGTTTTTATCTTATCATACATTTTATTTGTCTTAAAAGCTTAAACACAATTAGACATATTTTAGGTTGAAAGGATAACTGAATTTGTGGTTAGCGTACAGAATAGATGGGCTTTTAAATTATTGCTGTTTCATAATTAGTTTTTTTATTTAAACTGAAACAAAATTAATGAATGCAAATATTTTGTCTGGATTTCTAGTTAAAATGTCTAATCATATTTAAGAAGAATTCACTTGAGAAATAAAATTGCACAAGATATTACAGGTGAAACTCGAAAAATTAGAATATCGTGCAAAAGTTCATTAATTTCAGTAATTCAACTTAAAAGGTGAAACTAATATATTATATAGACTCATTACAAGCAAAGTAAGATATTTCAAGCCTTTATTTGATATAATTATGATGATTATGGCTTACAGCTTATGAAAACCCCAAATTCAGAATCTCAGAAAATTAGAATATTACATGAAATCAATAAAAAAAAGGATTTTAAATACAGAAATGTCGGCCCTCTGAAAGTATAATCATGCATATGTACTCAGTACTTGGTTTGGGCCCCTTTGCATTAATTACTGCCTCAATGCGGCGTGGCATGGATGCTATCAGCCTGTGGCACTGCTGAGGTGTTATGGAAGACCAAGATGCTTCAATAGCGGCCTTCAGCTCTTCTGCATTGTTTGGTCTCATGTCTCTCATCTTTCTCTTAGCAATGCCCCATAGATTCTCTATGGGGTTCAGGTCAAGCGAGTTTGCTGGCCAATCAAGCACAGTAATACCATGGTCATTGAACCAGGTTTTTGATACTTTTGGCAGTGTGGGCAGGTGCCAAGTCCTGCTGGAAAATGAAGTCAGCATCTCCATAAAGCTTGTCTGCTGAAGGAAGCATGAAGTGCTCTGAAATGTCCGGTAGGCGGCTGCGTTGACTCTGGACTTAATAAAGCACAGTGGACCAACACCAGCCGATGACATGGCTCCCCAAACCAACACAGACTGTGGAAACTTCACACTGGACTTCAAGCATCTTGGATTGTGTGCCTCTCCATTCTTCCTCCAGACTCTGGGACCTTGGTTTCCAAATGAGATGCAAAATTTGCTCTCATCAGAAAAGAGGACTTTGGACCACTGAGCAACAGACCAGTTCTTTTTTTCTTTAGCCCAGGTAAGACGTTTGACATTTGAAGCCCATGTCCAGGACCCGTCTGTGTGTGGTGGCTCTTGATGCAGTAACTCCAGCCTCAGTCCACTCCTTGTGAAGCTCCCCACACATTTGAATGGCCTTTTCCTGACAATCCTCTCCAGGCTACCGTCATCCCTGCTGCTTGTGCACCTTTTTCTTCCACACTTTTCCCTTCCACTTAACTTTCTATTAATGTGCTTTGATACAGCACTTTGAGAACATCCAACTTCTTTTGCAATTACCTTTTGAGTCTTTCCCTCCTTGTGGAGGGTGTCAATGATGGTTTTCTGCACAACTGTCAGGTCAGCAGTCTTCCCCATGATTGTGAATTAAACTGAACCAGACTGAGAGACCATTTAAAGGCTCAGGAACCCTTTGCAGGTGTTTAGCTGATTAGAGTGTGACACTTTGAGCCTACAATACTGAACCTTTTCACAATATTCTAATTTTCTGAGATTCTGAATTTGGGGTTTTCATAAGCTGTAAGCCATAATCATCAAAATGATATCAAATAAAGGCTTGAAATATCTTACTTTGCTTGTAATGAGTCTATGTAATATAATAGTTTCACCTTTTAAGTTGAATTACTGAAATTAATGAACTTTTGCACGATATTCTAATTTTTCGAGTTTCACCTGTAGAACTATGTTTCAGAGAACATTTTGTGAGATTTATGCTTAAAATACAATTGCCCATATTGTGAGAAAAATATATTCTATGAAAATAAGTCTTACACCAACTTTTAATCTCTGAAGTAATTTGTTTCAAAGGTGTTTAGATATTTGTACTGGAAAACAAATTGATTTTTTTCTTTTCTTATGTTCACCTCTGTTAACAACTAACTGTTTGTTCATCAGGGCCACACAGATGAGTTATGGGGTCTGACTGTACATCCAATGAAGCAGCAGTTCCTCACCTGCGGCCATGACAAGCATGTCTGCCTATGGGACCCTGGCTCCCATCAATCCATTTGGACCAAAACATTGGAGGTGAGCAACGTGCCTGTGTAGGGTTGAGTTACACTACAGCAGTGTTATCTCACCGTGGGCATGACGGCCCTCACAGCTCTTTCTCAATATCAGAAACCTTGTCACTACTGCAACTATAATTAAATGACAGCAGTGTCAAGTTCAACAGTGTTCCTTAGGCTGTGTTGTAACCACATTTGGGTTGACAGGATGTTTGATTGGGCATCTATCTGTGTGTTTCCCTTGCGGACAGGATGCCGCTCAATCGGCTGGATTCCATCCTTCTGGGGCAACGGTTGCTATAGGAACACAGACAGGCAGGTGAGTGTAGCCATTTCTTTTCATCAACGGGGCCCCTGACACATCATTTAAATTCTGAACAAGAGTTTAATAGAGTGTTGCACAGAAGACCCAAACACTTATTACAATGCTAATTCCCCACAGGAACACTATCGCACTGGCATTGTTCAGATGTCTTTGATTTTATTTTTATAAATATCCTGATTGCGACACTGAATAAAAATCTCTCCTAACAGCCTAACATTTCATTGTTTCAGAACGGTATGGTTAATATTGTCCTTTCCCTCATTATCAATCTACACAGGTGGCTTGTGCTTGATACTGAATCGAAGGATCTAGTTACTATGCACACGGATGGGAACGAACAGCTGTCGGTTATGCGCTTTTCTCCAGGTTAGAGTTCTCCCAAAAACCACATCATTGCTTGCTGGGGATATACTGAAATGTCAGCCAAAAATTTTACAGATTAAAGTCTGCATTTGATTAAGTTGGAAACCTTCTGTTGCTCTTCCAGATGGCAATTTCCTTGCAATTGGGTCACATGACAACTACATCTACATTTATGCTGCGGCTGAAAATGGCAAAAAATACAGCAGAGTTGGAAAGTGCTCAGTAAGCATGAGTATTTATGGAAGCGGTTTGTAGAATTAATATACACGATAAATTATTTCATCCTTCAGCTGCCATAGACCATCTGTTTCTACCACATGATAGTCATTAAGAGTTTTTTCTTTTCACATATACATATAGCATACACACACACACACACACACACACACACCATTGTCTGTTTCTGTGCCTCACAGGGCCATTCTAGTTTCATCACGCATCTGGACTGGTCTGTGGATTCTCAGTACTTGGTATCCAACTCAGGGGACTATGAGATCCTTTACTGTAAGTATCTAAAGAGTTAAAAACAGTAAATGTTTTTTTTTTTTTTTTTTTTCAAATTTGGGTACTTTTGACACTGTGGACTTCTAGAAAGTAAATATATATTTTTTTCTTTTTTTCTTGTCTACTAATGTCCTGGTTACTTTCGTAACCTCCTTTCCCTGATAGAGGGACACTAGGGGTCTTTGATAAAAGTCCAATGGGAATTGGCGAGTGGTATTTGCAAGCCCCTCCACCGGACATACAGGTATAAAAGGAGGGGGCGTGTGTACTGCTTTTTGTGCTGGTTTTGTGCTGAGGAGCCGAGAATAAGGTCCTGGCCATTTCAGCGGAAAATCTTCTCGAGACCGGAGATTGTAGAATCTCGCAAAGGTGTTGGGTGTAGCCCAGCCCGCTGCTCTGCAAATGTCAGCTAAAGAGGCGCCACTGGTCAGAACACAGGAGGCCACCACACTCCTGGTGGAATGGGCTCGTAGCCCAGCAGGGGGCGGCACTTGCTGACCCGGTAGGCAACAGCTATGGCATCGATGATCCAGTGGCGATCCTCTGTTTGAAGACAGTGCTTCCTTTCCGCTGTCCACCAAAGCAGACAAAGAGCTGCTCAGAGATCCTAAAGCTCTGCGTGCTATCCAAATATATGCGTAAAGCGCGCACCGAACACAGCAAAGCTAAGGCTGGGTCTGCCTCCTCCTGGGGCAGCGCTTGCAGGTTCACCACCTGGTCCCTGAAAGGGGTCATGGGAACATCACTAGTGGTTGTGCATACTCTGTATTACAAATAAATAATGCATTTATAGTTATAATCTATCAGTTGACTTTGAACATTTTGACAATAAGAAAGAAGTCTTATAATAATTTTATTGTTTTTTGTTCAGGGATTCCCTCTGTTTGCAAGCAAGTAGTGAGTGTGGAGACCGCCCGTGACATAGAATGGGCCACTTTCACCTGTACTCTGGGCTTCCAAGTTTTCGGTAATGCTCATCTTTTATTTTATGGATAGCAGTATGGGAAAACTGTTACCTGTAACTTATTATCTTATTCCTATTAAACCTATTTTATTTGTAGTCATTGTAAATATGCTGTAACTAAGGGAAAATTAAGCTGCATATTTTAATGTTTGTCGTTGTAGCATATTGGCTCAATTCTGTTTTCAATGTAAGACTCACATGAGGAAAATGGGATGTGAGTTCTGTTTTCTTTACTCTTCAGGGCTGTGGCCAGATGGCTCAGATGGAACTGACATCAACGCCGTGTGCACTTCTAATGCAAAGAAACTGCTCGTCACTGGAGATGACTTTGGAAAAGTTCACCTTTTCTCATTCCCTTGCTCTCAGTCTCGAGTAAGACAGCACTAAATCTTTCAGATATTGGAGACATTGTACATATGATCTTTTTTTAGCACAAAGTAATAGTAAAAACTTATATTCTCATGTTTCTCCTTAGGCCCCAAGTCATGTCTACGGTGGACACAGCAGCCATGTCACCAATGTTAACTTTTTATTCGATGACAGTCACTTAGTCTCTACCGGAGGGAAGGACATGAGTGTCATGCAGTGGCGTGTGGTGTAAAACAACATCTGTCACACTATTGTGTGTGTATTCATGTGGAAAACATCAGAACTTTCTCTTTTTCTTGGAAGTCACTTGGCAAAACATAATTTGGGCCATTGACTAAAGACTAAAGTGGTGAAAGGGAGAGAGAGAAGCTGTTTTTGTTGTATTTGCCTTTAATTGTTATCTCAGGACACCAATATTTGAAATTACTGTCTGTTGACTTTCTCACACGCTTTCCTTGGCTGTGAAAGAGAGATATCCTTGGATGAGATCCCATCTCTCTAGCTTTGAATTACAAACTAAGAATCTGTTTTCTAGGGCAAAGTTAAACTTGATGTCAAAGCACATGAAGAAACTAATTGGGAGTAAATAAGACCAATACCCAAAAGGCGCTGGCCAATTCATAACATAATTAACAACACTTAACATAATGTAAAAAACAATAGCACCAAGTCTTAACAATGGAAAACCATAATTTATTAAGGAATTACTCGCATCACACTGACTGTATTTCAAAATTGCACGTTAACCATCCAATCTGCCGCCATTATCATGCTTATTTGTGTGCTTTTGCTCCCACCTTCTGGTAATTTGAGGTACTGCAGCCACTCAAGGCTGATGTCATGTCGATTGTATTCAAGTTTCATGTATTTTAAATGTGATTATCAGCCCTCAGA
This sequence comes from Xyrauchen texanus, assembly GCF_025860055.1. Classification (NCBI taxonomy): domain Eukaryota; kingdom Metazoa; phylum Chordata; class Actinopteri; order Cypriniformes; family Catostomidae; genus Xyrauchen; species Xyrauchen texanus. The sequence goes on along the minus strand of NC_068297.1, from coordinate 21,941,679 downwards.
TTTGTTTTAAATAAGAAGAACACGAGTCTGCGAAGGCAAGTGACTGTATTTGGCCTTCAAAGGTTTTCACAATTTGTATAGTGGTCTTGCCAAATAACTAAAGCCATCAGTCTCTGTTTTAGTTTGAATCCCCTGTCTGGCTTTATTTGCGAATGAAGTAGCTTAACTGACAGTCAATTTAGAGCACATTAACTTTATAGTTAAGCTCCATTTTCATAAACTCTGATTGAGAAACGAGACTGAACTGTTGTTACAGCCAAATGACTGTTGTAATAAATAAATAGCTAAGCATGCACAAGATTGTTTGTAACTCTCTAACCTATTTTCCCATATCCATTACCAGATATACAGCATAGCATGAACATAAAAAAAAAATAAAAAATTAAAAAAATAATGCTGCTTCTTAAACAAAGTTTTTTGTAAACACAATGGACATGTTGGATCAAGGCTGAAGTGACATTTCTAAGGATAAGCTCTGGTAGAATTTGAATTTTACAAACCACCTAACAATAAAGCACATACACCACATCACTGATTATGAATTATACAAATAAAAGCTAGAGGGAGAAGAATTATATATATTTTTTTAAACATATTGTTTATATGAGTGATATTTTCCCCATAGCAACTCATGAATACATTTAATCTGTTTAAATGTACATGTTTCAATAAAATTGTTATGTAATATTGTGTTCCAAACACAAACAAACAACATAAAAAACAACTGACCTTATCTCCAAGAAGGGAGATAATGTCATGAATCATTCACTCACCCCTCATGCCATCCCAGATGTGTATGACTGACTTTCTTCTGCAGAACTCAAATTAAGATTTTTAGAAGAATGTTTCAGCTTTGTAGGTCCACACAATGCAAGCGAATGGTGGCTAAAGCTTTGAAGCTCCAAAAAACACAAAGTTCTGTTTTTACTATAAATGATCCTCCCTGCCCAATAGGGGGCGATATGCAAGAAGAATGTGAATTGCCAAAAACAAAAGAAGAACTCCTAGGATTGAAGAGAATGCATAGGGTGCTTCTCATTTCTTAAATTAAAATCCTCATTTCCTCGCTCCTCCGTCTTCGATACCGTGACCAGGACACCTATCAAAGTCTGCCATTATGAAAAAAGTATAAATTTTCGAAATGCACCATGAGAAGGTGCAGACCTTGGAAAGAAGCTTATCGAGGGTGCTTGAGCGAGGAGGCACTGGTATAATAACCGGTGCATCCGATGCAGGAGACTTTTTGGTGGAAGCACCTGACGTACGTATAAATTCTTCTGCCCCTTCACACCTTATTATTCTAGTTTCACCTTTGTGGTTTAAATAAACCATAATTGTCACATACTTCAACAGCGCATCTTGAATTATTTGGATTTATTATTAATAAACAATTAGCTGTGCAAAAACATGCTCTGATGTCATGCTTGAGGACAAGGACTTTCCATTTTACAAATACATCTTGCTTCGATTCTTCCATCCCATTTTCTTTCCTACCATCTTTCCTCATTTCCCAAGAGAGTGGAGCAAGGAAACAAAATGAGGATGCACAATTTCAGAAATAAGAAGCATTTGGAGAAAGTGGATATTTATAGAACAAAAAAGACATAAATATTGATCTGTTTCTCACCCACACCTATTATATCGCTTCTGAAGATATGGATTTAACCACTGGAGTCATATGGATTACATTTATGCTGCCTTTATGTGCTTTTTGGAACTTCAGGCCTCCATTAATTTGCATTGTTTGTGTTAAGCAAAAGAAAGAAAGTCATACACATCTGTGATGCATGAGTGTGAGTAAATGATGAGAGAATTACAATTTTGGGGTAAACTATTCCTTTATTATGCAAAGGTTGTTTTCCTTTTACTCTTTGATACACATGATAGGCTAACCTGATATAGCTCATGTAGTCATAAACACAACCCACCATTAAAAAAAGTAATGTGTTTATGTCTGTTTATACAACGAAAACCAAATGAGCATGACTGACATGAAGACGAGAAATGGCAATTCGAATGTGTCTGGGCCAACCCAATAAGGCAGGGCATCTCATAAGAGATTGCAGTACCTCATTATCTCCACCAGTATTCGCTCTTGTGCATGTTGGTTTCACACTATTCCGTTAAGCTTCAGGCTCATTGTCAGAACACGGAGGAAAATGGCAACTCCAATTCAGATCGATGTTATAGGCGCGACCATGGCATGAGCTGAGCATGGCATGTGTTTTCATTCAGCTGCGATGACAGAGAGCGATATGCTTTTCAGCTTTAGACACATCTGCATTGCTTCTTCTCCACGGACCGACTGTGCATCGATGGATGAGCATTAAGCATTCAGGCTGACCATTGTGATATGGAATAGTGCACGTGCAGTTTTGTATGCACACTGAAAAATATTTTTATGCACCGATAGGTTTAAATATAGCGGCTCGCCTTAGTCTCTCTATCGCTCTCTCTCTCTCTCTCTCTCTTAAAAATATTTTTCAATTATTTATTACATCCATCGATTCGTGGGAATACCATCGGAAAATGAGGTAAGCAGCCCAATGTGTTGACACTGCATTTATAAACATACTTAATACATTGATAATAGGCCGATACTTGTATTTATATATACATTTAGATATTATAAAGCACTTGACACTGTTAATTACAGATATTGGAGTGTATCTCAAAACCTACAGTAGTGAGCTCACTACCTAGTCAGCATTTTTGGGCATCATAATCATCAATCGATCGATGATTACCAAAAATGCTGTCTAGGTAGGCAGCTCACTGGGATTTGAGACACAACCTTTAACGCTCTATCTGAGGCCTTTATGAGTGAGCTGACAGCACTGGGGTATTCAGTGTGCTGATACACAGAGCATTGATGACAACTTTAATACAACTGTATGTTAAGTATATCTGGACGTGTGACATGACGGGCCCCAGATGAAATCATGAAAATGGGCCTCTTGGTATAAAAATTGTCATAACTTTAAAATATCCATTAAAAAAAAGCACTATACTGTATAGTTCAGTAGATTATTAGCATAGATTAGTAGAATATTCAATAGCTTTTTTCCTAACATGAAGATGTTAGGTTAAAATGTACATGCATGCATGAGGGAATATGTGTATTTAAGATGCTGTGATGAGTCACAATTGTATCGCCTTATTTTGATCATCTTTCAACCTTTTTCTAGAAGTACAAATAAACCAATGTCTTAATTAATATTATGTAATGGAAACTGCATGTTAATTACTGGGTAACAACTGGGTCAAATCTATGATCTGTTTTAAATTTTAAAAGTTTTAAGTTTTAATGTTTTTAGTTTAGTTTTTTTTTTAAGCCACACATATTTTTAAGTAGATTCGCCTGAAATCACTATAACGTGTAAGAAAGTGACAGGCCTGCTCATTAAAAATATGAAAATTCTGTCATACTTACACAGATGTTGTTACTAACCTGTATAACTTCCTTTGGTTGAACACAATAGGAGATGTTAGGCATAATGACAGCCTCAGTCACCATTTACATTCATTACATCATTCTTTCATATACAACAAAAGGGAATGGTGACTGAGGCTGTCATTCTGCCTAACATCTCCTTTATTGTTTCATGGAAGTTATACAGGTTTGGTACAACATGAGTGAGTGAGTAAATGTAAATGATCTTTCATTTTAGGGTGAACTATCCCTTTAAGATATGAAACACAAATGCTCTTGCAGACTGAGTGTATCATCATAAGTACCAATAAGTTTGTCGTTAGCTTCATATGAGTGCATTTATTCTGCAACATTCAAGCGTCACTGAGGTCTGCTGCATGTGCCTGCTTTCCCTTTCCTTTATTCTCTTTCTGTCTGGCCTAAAAGGAAGTCTTAAATTGTGCTGGACCAGGTGACGTTCTCACCAACAGGAAACTGGAATGGAATGATTTATTCAACTCTTGACTCCTAGAGCAAAAGTCTGTAATTCCCAGTGTAGGCTATTTTTAGCAGTAGTGCTCCATCTTGTTTAGTTTAAGGCATTCACTCCCCTATCGACCATATGTATTGAGTGGTCAAAATTGTTCTGTAGAGCTCTTTACACACACTGAACATTGGGAGCTGTTGCCCAATAAGTTGAGCTGTGCTGTTGTGAAGTAGCACACAAGAATTGTGTATGTTCTCTGTGTATTTGTGTGCACGTAGATGTGCACTGAATGTTACAAGTACAATCGAAGTTCTAGTTGTCGATGAATTTAGTATTAGACTCTTTTTCAATAAGCACAAAATGTTATATGACCATTCGCATTGCTGCTAGGTTAATTGTCTGGATCTTTTGCATTTTCATTTTTATTGACTTGCAAGCAAAAGAGGGAATTTCCTTGAAGTGTTTCCCTCGGTGTAATTTCACTGATACCCTGGAGATGTAAAATCCAGCTGTCATGATTCATTTAGTTTTTCATGAATCAGGTAGGTTGTCTGCCAGAATAAAGACCTTTTTACCACTATGTGGTACAGTGTTTTATTTACATTTATTGAGCTACACTATACGGTATATGCTCTCTTAAAAGTGACATTTTCAGAAAGAATTAAACATCAAAATCTCACCTTCACGATCTTTTGCAGCGATGTTATTTGTCCTTCTTAAAAAAAACTATTGTTCTTTTTGGACCATATAACCACAAAGGTTTCCAAACAATTGGCTATTTAAAAATATATGTTCCTCACACGCAAAAAGGCTTTACACATTTCAATTTTATAACAAAATTTCATGAAACTGAATTGTGTATTTTTTAACAAAATTATATTAATGAAACTTAAAATATTTCATTTTTTAATTTTATTTAGTTAAAGATTACTGGATTAAATTTGATGGAATTTTGTTATGAAATTGAATTGCTTAAATCTTAAAATAAATTTTCAGAGCAGCTGCAATGTGTTTAAGAGGATAATTTTGTCATCATTTGTTCACTCTCATGTAGTTCAAAACCCGTATTATTTTCTTTACGTGGAACTAAGGATTTTCATGATCGATTGACGTAGAAATTTACGATCAGTTAATCGTTTCATTTTTTTCTCCCCTTTTTCCTTTCCATTTGGAATGCCCAATTCCCAATGCGCTCTAAGTCCTTGTGGTGACGTAGTGACTTGCCTCAATCTTGCCTCTGCTTCTGAGGACGTCAATCTGCACATTTTATTAAGTGGCTTACTGAGCATGTTTCTGCGGAGATGTTGTGCGTGTGGAAGCTTCATGCTATTCTCCGCTGCATCCACACACAACTCACCACATCCCACCAGAGCGAGAACCACATTATAGCGACCACGAGGAGGTTAACCCATGTGACTCTCCCTACCCTCCCTAGCAACCGGGCCAAATTGGTTGTTTAGGAGACCCAGCTGGAGTCACTCAGCACACCCTGGATTCAAACTTGCGACTCCAGGGGCGGTAGTCAACTTAATCGATTACTTGGTAACATTAATACCACAAAATGCACATGGAGGACTCCAAATAATATGTGCATGTAGCCGACTGCAATAATTTAAATTAATAAAAATTTTTTTTTAACAATTTAATAAAAAATACATTTTATTGAAGTGTAAACAGAGACAATACAGTCCAGAACATTAACATAATTAAGAAAAATACAATTTCAGAGCTTTTGTGATGCCCTATTTGATTATCAATATGAACATCTATTTTAAAATAGTTTGAACTTATGAACATATTGTTCATGGTTGACTAAACAAGTTGGACTAAACACACTGTAAAAATTTTAACCTAAAAATGTGCTTTGTGTGGTAACATCTAAATTAATGAGAATAAATTTGCGATTCAACTCAGAAATGTGATTTAACATCCTGATTACATTAGGTTACACCAACAAAACTAATTTTTAAGCCTTAGGCTTAAGGCTTAAGGTAACAATGACAAGTTACCACTTTTAACATTGCAGTGTAATGTAAACTCATTAAATATATATATATATATATATGTGTGTGTGTGTGTATGTACATATGAACACGTGTTTAAGGATTTAAACAAGGACAAGGTTTTTTTCGATAGAATTATTCCTGTGCTTGAGACTCCTTTAAGGCACAGACCATCTTCCAATCCTATGAGTGGATAAGAATGGATGTGAGCAGAGCAAGGTGACTGGTCCATATGTGTCACATGATTCTGTCTGTCTCTCTCTCTTCTCTCTCTCTCTCTCTCTCTCTCTCTCTCTCTCTCTCTCTCTCTCTCTCCTCATTTCTCTCTCACACATTCCTCTTCTCTTCTCTTGCATTATTCTGTCACTGTATCTCACATGTGAGTGTGCTCTGTGTTTAACTTAGCTGAGAGGATGTGGAATGAAATATGCACACTGTTGTCCTCTGTTTCTTTCCCCCGGCTGTAAGGAATCTGTTTTTCCTTTCTCTCCTCTGTGTCTTCGGAGCTTCAACGTCCCAATATGTTTTCTTTTGATGACTATGGGTAAGAAGAATTTGTCCTCTTTGGTTTTCATTGTTATCCTGTTTTTGAGTTCCACTGTGGATTACTGGACTCCTTCTGTTCTTACTTCTTGATGGTTTAGAACATAGTCTGAGTGTTTTTAATATGCTATCTTTGTGGTTTTTTCCCACCAGCTGTTCCCTCAGTGGAATGAGCTGATTCATCTACAACAACATGCTTATGTTCAATAGCTTGAGTGCAGGAAACCCCAAACCGCTCAATGTTTGTCTGTTGAGTCACTTAGTATTTAGAGAAACATGGATTTGAATAAGAAACCAGGACACAGGATTTACATTTTCTGTCTATATTTTTTAGGTTTGATTTTTGCAGTATCAACAATCAACAGATTAGTTGATGTAGTGATATACTGTAGAAATATAGATGTTATGGAAGTGCATGTAGAATAAAAATGTAAACAGAAATATGCAGCTATTTCATGTTTTCTTTTTTTTTTTTTTTTTGGCTTCATAGGCTCATAAAACTGGAAAAGAAATGATTTAGCAAGAATAGTTTAAAGGAAATTAAAATATGATGTCCATGAATGGGAAAAACTGTGTGGTTGATCCAATTTGGCTGACTCGTGATCTCTTGTATTTGACCAGGGGGTAGTGCCAAACTTGTGGTACAACTTTTTTTCGAAGGCTGTATTTGGTTTGAAAGGCACCAGGCTGAAGAAACTGACAATGATCGACCAGTCTTTGAGGAAAATTCATGCTATTAGTGGCAGAAAACATGGCACAATGTATTAGGGATCATTGAACATTCCTTGAAAATTTGCTGGAACTATTCTGATTTTAACTGCTTCCTCTCTCTTACTTTCTGTAGCTATATTCTCTCTATATTTGTCCTTTACAAAGGGACTGTAACCTAATACAGGCCTATTTTTCTTCTTATGCTAGCACACTAATATTTTAAAGCGTTTTCCTTTAAGGATAAGGATTAGGCTAGTTAATACAATCAAATCAGGAGGTGGGGGAGGGGTGCTGGCCATTTGGTCACTTCTCTCTTTACCAAGGTAACTGTTTCCTAGCTAAATACTATCTAGTTTTTTTCTAGTCAAATGGAAGGGTGTTTCTAATGGGGTTTTTCCACTGCATGGTACAACTCGACTTGACTCGACTCTGCTCGCTTTTTGGGGGTTTTCCACTGTCAATAGTACCTGGTACCTGGTACTTTTTTAGTACCACCGAGGTTCCAAGCGACCCGAGCCAATACTAAATGTGACATCAAAATCCTGCAGAACACTGATTGGTCAGAGAAAATCGTCACTAGCAGCATCACTGGATTTAAAGTTAGCTACAGCGATAGCAGTATCATTTGTTCACGCGACTTTTGATTTGTAAAAAGAAATGGCTGTGCGCAAAACCAAGCCGTGGTCAATAAACGAGGTGCAGACGTTCCTCTCGTTAGCGATGAATGAAATGGCGCAAAACGAAAAAGTCTTTCAGGAAGTGTCTCAGCTGTTGGCCGCACACGGCTACCACCGGACCTACCAACAGTGTAAAAGTTGAAAAAAGAAAAACTTAAAAGTGACTACAGAACCATCAAGGAAAAGTGGAAGTGGTTCGACCAAATGGACACTATCTATACCAGCGAGCAATGGGAGTGAGAGTGTTGTTGGAGTCCATGATGGAGGATGGTACATTAACTTTATACTCTGCTTGAAAGCTTCACTTTATTTAGTTGACCAGCTACTGGAAAAATGGCTTCTAAAACGACCAGGCCAATTTAGCTGTTACACTTGTGTAAAATCACCATGCATCAACTGCTTTATGCAGAACAATGAGCTAGTAGCTAACAGCTAGTGGCCGTGTTATTGTTTATTATTCATTTAAGATGATGCCATGGCAGTAGAGGCAGCGCAACTATGACGATCAGCCTATAATCCCACCCACGTTTGAGGCGGCACTAAACAGCAGTGGAAAAGCAAACTCAGAAAAGTAAAGCAAGTAGAGTCGAGTCGAACCGTAACGTGCAGTGGAAAAGTGCCATAATTCTTGTTTTGCAGTTCCTTTGTCAATAGTAATCAAACCCTGATGTTTTTACCTGCTCTTTTAAAGACAAGGGGCATCAAGGAGCAATTGGTGGTGTTACCTAGTTGTTAAGGGATCTGGGCCATTAGGTTGCAGATTTGAACCCTGCAAGGGTCAATTCTGGTGCCAATCTCTGTTCCCTTCAGCACAGCACTTAACCTTAGCCACTGAACCTTAGCCTGGTGGCACTGTCCTAGGCTTTTCATATTAGGCATAGTTTATGTTTGTTTCACACTTGAGCCTAGTGCACACTGCACTACTCAAGCTCGTCTTCTTTGATGTTTTGAGTCTCAGATAAAAAGAGCAAGTGTACACTTGTAGCTTACACACTCCTGTGACAAACCCCAAACTTCACAAAGTTATTCAGTGTGTCTTTTATCAATATGCAGGGACACAGAGATGAGAAGCATGCACATTAGAAGTGCTGTTTCAGGCACTGGGTTACAGTAACTCTGAATTCTGTTCTAAACGTCATGTTTGCGAATAATAACTGTGTACCTTTTTTTAGCACTTTTTATGCTTTTACTTTTTTGAACTTTATTATCATTCAGTAAAACAGATGTAATAATGATGTAAAGTATGTTCTCATGAAATCATAGACTCTCCTCTCGAAATCCGTACACAAGTGGTCAAAAGAGACGACCTGGTGTAAAGGTGATGTTCCTCACTTGTATACTTGCGATTTGATCACCCAAAACATATCTGTGGGTTTGGGTTAGGGTTAGGTAAGAGACAGATGCAGTGGGTGTGGTGTCAGGCCTCGCATTTATTAGAAATAATAATAAACATAAATTATTCAAAAAAAGAGTATAAAGTGCCCATTGGGAAAAAGTGTCCAAAATAAAGGAGGATCTGGCACCTTTGTGGTGAATGGGGCTATGTAAAGGAAAGGTGGTGGAGAAAGGGTGAGGTCCAGGTATTATGGATGGGGTCATGCAGCTGCGAAGCACTCTACTACTTAATCTGGGCATGAGGGGCGACGGCTTTCTGTGTGGCACGGCATTCTGGCCCGCTGGCCGTGATATGTGTTCCAATCCCAGGTGTCAAATCTAATTTGCACCGGACCCTCCCCGAACTGTTCCTGGATCTGCGGGGACACCAGTGTGTGCACGCGAGGAGATAGAACAAGCATCCCAAGGAGAGGTGTGCTTTAGTTCTTATAGCAGTGGTGATGAGGCCTTATTTACATCAGATGCGTCTCATCATCCGCTTCCCAAACAAGGCTTATTAAATTGCACGTGTCCTCTTTCTTGCCCACTCCCCTTGTGAGCTTGGCTGAAGGATGTCCCTCAGAGGCGGGATGACGATGACGAGAGGGAGGGGCGAGTTTTTCCACCACAGCATCTTAACATCAGATTTACAAAGGTCCTCAGTCAGGGACGAAGGGTCATATAGTTGATACACCCAGTCTGCAATCAGTCGTGAAGTTTGTGCACCAGAAAGATGGAAAACAACACTGTGAGTTGCAGGGCGCCTGCAGTGTGTGCATGGCTTTAAATGTTTCAAAAGGAGTTAGCACAACTTTTAACCCTGTGTTATGAATTAGGGTTAAGTGTGAACATTGTGAAACATTACCCCAGGATTAAAAACCCATATGGCTTTCTTTCTTCTGCGGAACTCTAAAGGAAATGTTTTTAAGAATCTGAATCAGTTACCTCTATTCAATCCAATGGCAGTGCAAAGTGACTCTTCTAGAAGAAGTGAAGCTTCAAAAAGGATGCAAAAGTTTAATAAATGTAGCCCAGAACTTGCTTTGTTTTTGCTTTAAATAAGACAAGTTTTCGTGTGAAAATGTGATCGTGCAAGTGTTAAGCAAACAAGCTTCTCTCATTCACTCTCATGAACGCACAACTGACATCAGGATTTTCACTGAGTATTGACTTAAATTTCAGGTTGTTTTTAACAAAAACTATCAGATGTCTTCTGAAGACTTGGATACACGAGTCATTATGCATTTATTATGTTTGAAGCCATTGTATTGAACAGGGGGGAATCCCGCATCATTACAAATTCAGGCTTTCTGAAATCTTCCATTTTGACAGTTCTTTTCCCATCAGTACTGTTGAAAGCCACGCTTCTGTGATCAAATGCTGACTAAAGTCTTTTGCCAAGCATATCCTATGCCCTCCCTTTAAATGTGTGTTAAAGACAAGCTGTCCTTTCTTTGACCTGCCATGACATTTCTATTCAGTAGTAAATGTAAAGCTTTCATGTCTCTCATACCAAGTGCCTCTTGAACCATTCGCTTTGTGTGTGTGTGTGTGTGTGTGTGTGTGTGTGTGTGTGTGTGTGTGTGTGTGTGTACTAAATGTGCTGATACTGCTGGAGGCAAATAATGTCACAGTCAATGTGAGCATGCGCTTTTCTGTGGTACGTGATCGTTGCTACAAATAGTAAATTAAATGTGTGTGCCACACGGCAGCAGTAGCATTAGGAAGCGCTGTCTCATTTTCTCTGTCACAGCTGGGTGGGGGGTTGGGCATCATGAGGTTATCCCCCCCAGGGTCAAACAAAAACACACATCCACTCTCAGGCTGTCTCCTCATGGGGGAACATGATCCTGTATCAGCCGGGTGTTATTTAGTGGAGCCCTACTGTTGGCCACTCACTCATCTCATCTCTGACCCTGTTTGTATCCCTCACTTTGACTTTCTCTTTACATTCTCAAATCTACTGAGATCATACAAGTTTATGGATTGTCACGTGTGGAGTTTTTGAGGATATGAGAGGATTATGACATTTAAAAAAAAATGCTTATTTAATCTTGAATCGGCTCCCTGAGATGAATTAGATCTTGTTTAGTTAGAAGTACACATCTGTTGTAGTGTACAGTTCTGTTTTCTGAATATGTCAGCAGTGAATTGAAGCAGGTTTGGTTAGAGGTACACATCAGCCACAGTGCATTACTTGTCTGATTTGTGGATGTGTTTGAGAAATGGATGATCATTCCCACCAGTTCTACCTGCCGCAGAGCCACAGTGACTCTGGTCTTCATAAGAGTGGATGCAAAATCAGGTCAGTGTGATTTCATATTCACATCAGAAACTTATTGCAGGGATTTAAAACATCCAATGTTTGAATAACGTCTCAGAAGAAGTTTCTTCTGGCACAAAATCATTTGGATGCTTTATAGACTTTTTTTTTGCTTAGGCTCCTTATGTGAATCTTGAAAGAACTGAAAGAAAACTGTTCTATACAGCCTAACTCCTCATTGAAAATCTCTAAATTTATTCTGGGAAAAAAGTTTTAAGATTTAGAAAATTCAAATGAAAGAAAACATTATGCTGTAAGACGAATAATAAAATAAATAAAGTCTGCTCTATTACTAGGTTACTAATCAAATGTGCAAATTTGTGGCATTGACTATGTTTACCCCATGGTACAAAAGACCAGATGTTCTTGCTTCCATTGAAACACACAAGATGCTCTTTGGAACGTTCTCAAATCATGCTGGGATAACATAGATCATCAGGTTTTGTACAAACTTGTGGAGAACATGCAAGCTCCAATGCAGGAGTCATTCAATAAAAGAGGCACATATCAAATACTAAGAAATTCATGTTAATTTTTCAATTACATTTTCGCTCAAATTGATTATATGATTTGTAATGAACAAATGGTATTACATTTGAAAAATGCCTATTTGAAGCCTTAATATTTTATACCTAGCTAGTGTCAAAGGTTTATAGGACCTTTGTTCAAGAATATTATTTTGAAGAGATTTATGATTGCAAAATGAGTGATATTTTTTTGTATTGAGTTTTTTTATGTGGGAAGATGCTCTGTGAGGGCCCTTGTTTAATTTTTGCTGTTATTGAAGAAATCGATGCTTTAGGGTAGATGTTCATTTACGGTCCAGTGGCTTCCTTGAAAAGATGTAGTGAGTGTTTCTGTGGTTCTTCTTGTGATATGAAAAAAAATCCTTTAGACATTATCTATCTCTACATAAAAACCTTACATGACATGTATAGGTTTTATTTTTGTCTCAAAATTCCATATGTTTTGTCTCCCGTCATTAGCAAGATTACACTGAGTGAAAATATCTTAGAGAATGGTTGAAAGAAGGCTTTTTGGAAAAGCTTAGAGAGCTTAGAGAATGACAGATAATGCCACAGAGAACGTTTTGAATAAATCTAGCATTATAAACCTTGCAGCCCCTCTCTGTGGCTGAATCATTTAGCTAAGCACATAAGCACATTAATCCAGAGGCAAAAAGACCATTATGGCTATCAGCACTGCTTTCTATCATTTAGGCTGGTTTCTGTGTATAGATGTGGATTTTGGGGGAAGGTAAATTCGACATGCAACATTGAAGTTAAGTGCTTTGCTTAGGATCTGACACACATTTGTATTTGTGGCAGGTGGTCACATGGTTGGTTCTGCCATTGTTTTGCAAATGTCAATGGATGAATTACATTCAGGGTGTTGTTTGCATTTAATCATTATCATTATGGCCCTATACCATGCTCTGTTCTAATACTAGATTCTGATTGGCTGGATTGCTTGCAGTTCAAACTGAATTCAGCTTGTTTTGCACATATGGTGAGAGATTGAAATCGGGACCTATTACTAAATATGTCTTTCGCTGTCCAGCAAGGCGATGCATGATTTAAACTGAAAGGTATTGTGTATGTTATGTGCTGAAGTGCCTCCTATAGCCACTAGCTACTGTTCTTCCAGTCAAAGCTTGTGCTGCCAAAAATGTATGACAGCTGTAACTAAGCGTTGGGTGGTTCTTCGAATCCACGTCGTGCATTTAAAATAATTTAACACACACCTAGCTGTGGATTATCCCTTACTTATTCATACTTATAGTCTTTATAATTTGTTGGATAATGTAAAAAACTGTTTTTGCAATCTTTAAACCATGGACATATTAATATTGTTATATTTACACAAAAAAAATGTATCTAAATCACACACCCCGCTACTTCTTATCTGTTCTGTCAGTTGGCATGATTTGGCAGGTACAGGACAGACTTTGCAAGTAATCGGCATGACTTAGATAGCATGTGCTGAAACCAGTCAGATCATGCGTTGGTTGTTAATAGTGTAAATTGTAATCTCACAGTCTAATTGAAATCTTTCATGGCTGCTGTGTTATTGTATAGTCAAAAGAGTCTTAATAGTCACATTTAATCACACTGTAAAAAACATTTTTTGTCAGTAAACCTAAAAACTCTGCTTCATGTGGCAACATCTTAATTAACTGTTTTTATTCCATTTAAAACTGTTATTTAATCTGACTAAATTTACCTAACAAATTAGGTTACACCAACAAAAGCCATTTTTGATGGATTAGATCAAGAAGAAATAGATCTTTGACCTTTTTCAGTGAAACCTGACATATGGCTGAAAATCTTGGTTGATTGATAAAGTGTGCCTGCTATTTTTCTTTCTTTCTTTTTTCAGCAAGAACAGTATAGTTGAAAGTTTTGCAGCCTACCACTTTGTACTTTGAGAAATAGAAGAGACTAATTGCATTCCTATTTCTATTCCTAGATGCTCATTTTGATAGTCCTCAGTGCTCTAAGGTAGTATTGACTTTCATTTACTTACTCTTTGCTGAGATTCCTTTGTTGCAGGAAATGGTAAATCCTCATTCATTTAGATTGTGGCCAGGAATATACAGACCTTCCTGGAAGTCGGCCTGTAATCCAGCTCAGGCCCATGGAGCTCCCTGTGTTTTGGATGTGTATAGCCAGAGATTTAGCTTGGTTCCCACCCTTCCCAAAATTATAACTGGGTTACAAGCTAAAAAATGTCTCCCCGTTCCCTTAAAACTCTAATTTAATTCAGCTTTATCTTCCTACATTCTAATAAGAGGGGACTTCCATATTTTACTTGCATTACAGATGTTTTCAGGGCAGGCTTGCTACATGCCAAAAATAACCCCAGCTGTAATTTTGAGTGAGCTCCTGTTGAGTCTCAGTGTAACATATCTCTCATCCATGAAGATCTCACAGCGAGTGACTTGAATTTAATTATGCAAATACTCTATACCAGCAGAAATAGTGCCTGGTTAAACTGGATTGCAGGTGGTTAGTGAATAAGTTGCCAGTTTTGGTGCCAAAGTTCCTTTTTACAAATGTGGTGCAACAGTTTTTGTGAATTCTTCCCTATGTGTTTAGGTGATTACTCTTCTGTTTATTGGCATTAAAGACTTCCTGATGAGATAAACCAGAACACAACAATTGATATTGAATAGACAGTTAGTATGGTATCATAAGATTTGTGCATTGTTTTATTTTTATTTTTTGCAAAAGTGACAGTGAAGATCTTGTGGCCAGACATAAGCAGAGTAGGACCTTGTTTGGCCTTGAGCTGAGACAAAATATTTGATCTGAGACTAAATGACTCTGTATTGGAGGGAGTTTTGGTGTGTGGGGACTAGGTTCACTCAGGGTGTGATGCTGGCAGAAGCCAAGTGGGAAATGCTAGGCTTTTCACAGCTTTTATTAATTATGATGGCTTATCAAGTGAAATTCTGAAAACAGCTTCTCTCTCTCCCTCTTTTATTACTATAAGGAGCTCAAACAGTCTTAGCTGTGTCTTTCTTTTTTTCTCCTCAGAGTGTGTTTTCATTGCATCTTAGTTTTTTTTTTTTTTTATGAGAAATAATGCTGTGTTTTCTTACATTTCATTTGAGAAATGTTCTTTTTATGGATGTGATCAACCGATATGGGGTTTTTACTGGCCGATGCCGATATCCAGAGAGCAGGGTGGCCGATACAATGCAGACATATCAAACTATTGAATATAGTAAATAACAAAAAAAGAAAAAAGAGAGAGAATGAAATCTTATTTAGCATTTTATTTACTCAATTTCACACAAAAGTTTTAATTAGTAAATCTAAAGTATCTGCTCAAGTTGTGTGAGGTTGGTTTATTACATCTGTTCATGAGATTTTTGCATATTTGCAGATTGTATGTGATATTAGTTTTATGGATATTTGCCTTTTTATAATTTGAGAAGACTGTTAAAAGTTACAGGGATCTTTTAAGGAGAGAGAGGGAGAATGAAACAACCATGTCTGCCCTGACTCTGATATGCAGACTATTTAAATGAGAATATGATGCACACTGGCCTATTTTTGTAGAAACATGATGGCACGTAACAACAAAACGTGACTGGTTGTTTACTCAGTCACTTCATATGCAAGCAGCCAAATGTCAGCGCCCTCAAGAAACAATTTGTCCAAATGGGAAAATGTATCGGCCGATGCCAATAATTAAAAAAATTCTGAATATCGTCCGATTTATCGGCCTTTGCTATATATCGGTTGACAACTTCTATATTCAGAGTTAGAAACTTCTTACCATCCAGTGCAGTGTAGAAGTGCTATGCATTTTCAATTAGTAGATGCACTTACATGTCACGTATAACTAAATGTGATAAGATTAAAGTAGTCTAGAGCCCATGAAGCAATTCCATAATGAAAGGCAAATAATACTTATTATGCAAGAGTGTACAGTGTAATTTACAAACAGTGCAGTCTGACCTGTTCCAGTGTGTTCAGCAGACCCAGTCATATCTATCTGTCAGGCAATAGCTGTGACCATGACATTGCTTAGCAAGATTCATCTCACCTGTGATCTTCCCTATGGTAACACAGATAGATGATAACCCTTGTCATCAGAACATTTTTTTACTAGGGCTGTCAATCGTTCAATTTGAGTTAAATGAATTACACAATATGCCAATTAATCAAATTAATGAACAAATAATCACATATATCAATATTTGCTGAGAAAACCCCCCAAATGAAGATAAGAAGATGAGTAAAGCTTTGAATAGACATTACAAAAACATTTTTTAATTGTTTGTTCTATTTCAATATATTCTATCACTGGCCAACAGACTACAGCCATCCACATAAATTTTTCGCTCAAGTTTTTTAATCTGTTCGATGTAGACTGAAAGGGCCATTCACATACTCTATTTTTACACATGCATCAGATGGGTGTTTTTTGCCATTGCCACAGCTCTTGGTTAGTGTGGTTTGGCAAGGCACTGTAGTGCCTGTAGTAAAGGCCTGTAGTAAAGCCAACGGGATCACACGTGAAATCGTTGTTTATGGACATTGGAAATTACCCCATTCTGCCAAATCACTAACAAGTACTTTTGAATCAAAACAAGTGTGCTTACCTTTCCCTTTGGAGATACTGAGCTACCTTCAAAGTGAAGGTTCTGATCCCTAGGAAACCAGGAAGTAATAGTAAATGGTGAATGTGATTCAAAGGATGCATTTTCCCAGAAAAAAAAATATTTTTACTCCAATGATGGTTGGGTTTAGGGTTGGGGTTTGGGTTATTGGTAGAGTTAAAATAAGCACTCTTGCTGACTGTATTACATCATTTAAAACTTAAAATACAACTCGCTCTTGGCACCTTTGTGGACATTTAACCTGGAAACAGAACCTCGCACATGCTCATTCATTTAGCTCATTCATTTATTCATTTTCATTTTTACTCCAATGATGGTTGGGTTTAGGGTTGGGGTTTGGGTTATTGGTAGAGTTAAAATAAGCACTCTTGCTGACTGTATTACATCATTTAAAACTTAAAATACAACTCGCTCTTGGCACCTTTGTGGACATTTAACCTGGAAACAGAACCTCGCACATGCTCATTCATTTAGTAGCACTTCCAGCTTTGTCCTCTGGGTGCAGTGTGATCAGTGGTGTATTACAGCTGTGGCTGGGCTGACTGCATAGTCACAAAAATAATGCTTTGCAATGAAGTGTTACATAAAGCTTGAATTGCTCCAATTGTAGGAGCAATTCAAGAAGAACTAATCCCTTATTATGCAGTTTATATAGGCCTATGGGTTGGGGGCATGTGTAAATAAATGTTTAACATTATTTTTTATTTAAAATAATAACTAATAACATGTAAATAACATTGACTGCCCTAATGGTTACTGATGATATCTTTCAGTTTAGGTTACTGTGTCTGTCACTGGGTGTAAATTCAACAGGTTTAACAGTTTAACAATTTAACAGAACTCCTATGTCCATCTTGTAGTGTCCTTACAAGGTCAGACTCTTGTAGCCCTCAGCTTCACACACATACACACAAACACACTCTGACAGCCACACACGTTTACATGCACCCATGTACATTAGAGAGCATTCAGCTAATGGGGTCATGACTTGAAGGCCCAGGATAACTCTGTCCCTGATTGGTGCTTTATAGAGTAAAAGCATTAGTGAGTAGGAGCTCAGATCTATTGGATTCGACTCTCTGTGTATCCTCCTTTCAGCCATACGCCTGTTGGGCACATGAGCAGATGCACTCTGTGTGGACAACTGCAAAGTGAAAATATTGATCAAATGAAAATTATTGGTTAGTGTTTTTTCTAAACTTAATTAATATTTAATTAATAGTTTTTGAACAAAAATCCAAACTTCACTTTTCTGATTTTTAACCCTCTGGGCCACTTGCCTGCTAGGTTTCCATTGTAAGTCCATTACTGTATATAACTGGATCATGTGTTTATTTACCAACTGAAGGATATTTAGAGCTTCATATGTATCAAATCCAGAATTTTCCTTTAATGTTCCATATAATTCTGTGCCTTTAATCTGTGAAGGTCAGTTATTACCAATTTGTATAACACTTTTGTAATTTTGGTATGGTTTACAGAATGTAAACAAATAAGCATGATGAATATTGTTCTAATCGTACTTTTTTATAGAGCACCTTTGTATTTTATGTGGTTTAATTCACTGAACATTAAAACTCTGCTCAGGTTTTACTGTCCTCTTTAGTTCTGGGACAAACTATAAAGCATTTAAAGTTCTAAATGCCCCTCTCTGACTCTTATATTTATAGCTTGCTATTACAAGACATGTTGGTCTCATCAGGTGACCTTTTAGAAGATTTAGTTGGAAAGCCTTGGCATACTGATTCCATTTAATAATAATTATTCTCTTTATATATTTCACTATGAACAGTAATGAGACAATATAAGTTTTCCCATGTTTTTACACAAAAATAGTAACAGAGAGAGAGAGAGGCATTGCGTGATGGGATTTTAGAAGAAATAAACCGTGATAAAAATAGTATAATACAAATAAAAAAGATGTAATAAACCAACCTCACACAATTTGAACAGATCCTGTGGAGCGCTCATTTATTTATATACCTCTAAGGCACGTATTCTATCCAAGAGGACAGGGAACCTGCCTGCTGCGCAGCCTTCTAATCCCATATGGATTCCAGAAATAGGCTCTGTCGTAAGGCAAGCATGACACACAAGAATGAAGAACTGAGAGTAGTGAAAGACAGAAAATGCAGTTGTGAAAGCATGAAACTTGCACAGAGTGCAAATATGCTATATCAACCTTTAAATAGTAACATAATCTCAACAAAAATGCTAGAGATACTGAAAAGCACATTTTGAATGTCAAACATTTGTAGATTAACAGATGTGTTTAAATGAGCAGAGTTTGTTTAAATCAAACAGAGCCTGTGAACAAAATGTGACTCACTTCTTTAACTTCTCGTTAATTCCTGTTTGGGCTTCAATGATGGGTTCTCTCTTTTTAGTAATCCAGCCCACTTAATCACTTTTCAGTTTTCAACATTTGGTCCAAAGTTACATTTATAGACTGCTTTACCTCAGTTTATCTGAATTTACAATCTCGGCATAATGTCACAAAATGGGTAAGTTTGATTTAAACTATCCTATGTTCATCCACTGATCTAATGGAGTTGAATTGTTCCAATTCATATTGTGTTTTTTGTTAGAATGACCTGCTTTGGGCATCTGCAGCTGCTTTCTCAGTTATTCAGCTGGCTGTAAGGAGATTGTGTGACTGGATTTGGGTGGAGATGGGTCTGATGGTGTGTTTTGGGGTGATGGAGTTAGGGTAGAAATTTGCCTTGCTCAAGTTAACATCGGCTGGAAACTGAACTTCTTTGTTTGAATAGCCACCCACAGCCTCAATATAAAATAATATTTCACTGTCATCATTTACTCACCCACATTTTGTTCCAGACCTGAATGGCTTTATATTCTCTGTAAAACAAAAGGAAAAATTTGGCAGAATGACAGCCCCAGTCACCATTCGCTGTCATTGAGTGGAAAAATGTGTGGTTTCTGAGACTTACATATTGCCTAACATTTCCTTTTGTGTTCTACACAAAAAAGAAAGTCATACAGGTTTTAAACAACATAAGGATGAGTAAAAGATGACAGAATTTTCGTTTTTGGGTGAACCCTTTAAATCCATTTAATTGAACATCTACAGTACATTATAACTGAAGTTATTGAGATGTTGAAAGGCTTGAAAACATCATATTTGAACACGAGATGTAGTCAAGCCAGCTTTTTTATGCATATGAGAGTATAGTGTTGTCACGGTACCAAAATTTCAGTAGTCGGTACCAATACCTGTGAAATTTCACTGTACTCTATACCATTTTCAGTACCAAAGCAAAACACAAAAACAGGTTACTGAACAACACTCTTGTAATAACAGAGTCTACAAAACATTAGCAGCAGAACTAAGAACAAAAATATGCCATTGAGCAACACTAATTTAAATATATTATTTTTTAATTAGAACAAAACTGAACAATGTATGCTTAAAGTATTTTTGAACACTTATATAAGATTTGCTTCAACTTTTGCAACTTTTAATTTGTTTTTACCAAGTACTAAAAAACAAAACCTAAATAAACAAGCATACAATAGAATGAATAAAAAACAATTTCCAAACTAATGTGCAAAGTGCTCTCTTATTAATAAAGCTGCATTTTGCCATTTTCTTCATGATAAGAAATGCATATGGACATATATTTAGATATATCATATTATGATTAAAGTCGCGAGCAGTTGCGTTCTAATCGAGCTGCATTAAGTGTGCGTGCGCGAGGGATGAGTTCCCTGAGGCAGAGTCTCTCTCAGCCGGGAGCAGTTTCAATCTCTCCCCCTTAGATCGGGACATCAGCGCAACTCATAGAAGAGGCACCGACCACACAGAGAAATGCCAGTTTCTGAGTTTATAGTTATTAACATGACCTTCTTCTGTATTATTTGAACTTTAATAAAGCAATAACGCATTACATTTGACTTCATTTAAGATTTAATGGATGTTTCCTTCAAAGAGCTCCGCCTCCGCTTATTCCACAATGGTACATGCTTCTGAATGTACTTTTATTTTAATGATTCCCTAATACTTTGGGAAATACATAAAATAATCTGTGAAAGTTTAAACTCACCTGCTTTATTTGCTTGAATAAATCCGGGTGTCTGTCTTTATTAAGTTTAATGTGTTCCCTCCTTTCGTCAGAAAATTGCGAAAGCAGCGTTTACAAATAGGTTTTTGCTGATCTATGATGTTTCCCTTTTCATCAGCCTCAAATTAACTGGCTTTTTCCACTTTTCATTTCGACATGATTCAGTTGAGACTCCGCAGTAGCTGCAGCAGCTAATTTACTTGAGGCAATCTTTTGCTTTTTGTGAGTGTTCGAAAGTTCCCGCCTCTGCATGGGTACTGGGTAGACCCGGTACTCGGTACCCCGGTACCTTCAGAAATTCTGGTATCGTAAATAATTTTTTGTTTGAGTACCGACTTGGTACCGGGGTACCGGTATTTTTGACAACACTATGAGAGTATAAAGAGGTTTGACTGACATCATTTGGCTGTATTTTTTAGACACAACAAATGGTTTGTGTGATTAAATATTGGAGCAGATGGATAAAAACTTGGATCTACAGTACTTTTCCAGCTTTTTCCTTTCTTTCTTTCTTTCTTTCTTTCTTTCTTTCTTGTCACACATTTATGGCACTAATGAGCAAAAATTGCGAGGTAGATGGTTTCTGGTCATACAGTAAACACCTCCTACTCTCTTTATGTAATTGCACAGCCTGTCAACAAGGATTTCTATTTAAAGTAGTAGAGAAGCTCATGTCTTTAATTAAACCATGGCTCATATAAAGTAGTCAACACTGCTGCATTCCTGCCTCACTGGTTAGTTGCCTAATGCACTATATAATCAGAACAGACAACAAATCCACCCCTTGCTCAGTGTCTTCAAACAAATTCTATGGGGAAATTACTCGCCATAATACCACAGTAAATATGAAAGGCATTTTTCGAGGGTTTGTCATGGTTTGTGTGTCCCTGTGCATTCAGTATAAAGAGTATTTTTTAGGACTTCTACATGATCTGATATCAAGATGTCAAATCATAACTAGTTGACAGGGGTTGTATTTAATCTTGTGGACAATGATGATCTCTTTCATTGAATATGCACAGCTAAATATTTATGCACTAGTACAGAGAAATTGTTGCAGAAATAATTATTTAAAATAAACTCTTTTCAAGTTGTTGCTAAGAGACACTTTGATTCTGATCTCGCAACTAATTGTGGTCATTGTTGTTCATTGTGAATTGTTAAAGCTGAAGGATGTAATTTCTGTGACGCTAGCATCACCACACAGGCACAGAAAAATAATGGTTTTTAAACAAGTTTTTCCGAAAACTCCCCCCGTTTGGTTAAACAAACAGAAAGCCCCTTAAACATACACCATTGGTTGTGCAAATGTTGGGCTTGTTGAGACACTCAAGCAAACAGAGCAAATTATTTGACACTTTTTGGGGAATGAATCTTTATTGCTTATAATTTTCTCTGCATATTTAGCTGGGATAGGAGAAAATATTTTACAATTGAAAATGAACTGAAATCACTTTTAACAAATGTTCTTTTTTCCTCACAGTGAACAGAGCATATGTCAAGCCCGAGCCTCGGTGATGATCTATGATGACACCAGCAAAAAATGGGTGCCAGTCAAACCGGGCCAGCAGGGTTTTAGCCGCATCAACATCTATCACAACACTGCCAACAACAGCTTTCGTGTTGTGGGAGTCAAACTGCAGGACCAGCAGGTGAGAAAAGAACATAAGTCACAGCAAGACAGAATAGACTGTATGATAAGATCTTACCATGCAAAGTGTGATGTAAGTGTGTGCTTCTGTTTCTTGAAAGAGACATGACAATTCCTTAATGGGGCTCAAAACATTTTGAGGTGGTTTCATCAATTAACTGGCTAAAATGGGACTTTTTTCTGGTTTATTTAGAAATTTGACATGATGAGCATCAAAATCTATGTAACCTTTGCCACATTTAGGGATGGTGTTTGGGGTCTTTGAAAAATTACTTGATCACTTGGGACAAGCCATTGAATAAAACCTTTTTCAGAGTTCTGTACTGAAACGCGTAAGTAAACTTTAGTGCGGTAAACTGCTATTGACTTGTTTCATGTGACGTCACTGTATGACTGCCACACCATGTTTGTGACAAATATTTCATATACTTTAATTTTGCCTCAATTTGAGATGTGACAAAATGTAAAGACGTTGGCTACCACCCCTGGAGTATGCTAGTTCGAATCCCAGGATGTGTTGAGTGAGTAGAGTCACATGGGGTAACCTCCGCGTGATCGTTATAATGTGGTTCGCTCTCGGTGGGGCGCATGGTGAGTTGGGTGTGGATGCCACAGTGGATGGCGTGAAGCCAAATTGGGGAGAAAAAAGTGGAGAAAAAAAAATACTGCGACTAAATCAGACCAGTAATCAACACAGAGACATTTGTAACTTCTTAATAAGATGTTTACGGTGATGTACCGGTGCATGTGTACTCACTGGTCACACATCAGGCTCGCCGGCGTCCTTGGATGGATCGTGGATAAAATATCTTTAAATGTCCGCAAAAGTTCAATTTGGCAATATTAGTGCTGTCTACAGACCTGTATGAAATTCTCCTGGGAAATGGCATGGATTTTTTATATTTTTCTTGATATAGTTTTTCGGGTGTTTTGCCATTTAACACCATTGTTTCTACCCGCTGATGGTCACAAAAATGGTGGCTGTGGGGAAAATTGGCATCAGTGAAACAGGTCAGTAGAGGTGCATGGATACATACAGTACTTGTATTGTTTTGCTCCTACAGCTAAAGAAAAAAAACACCATTATGTTTCCACAACTTTCCAAATGAGGGGGAAGAGACAGAAATGGATCACAGCAGTCAGAAGAGGGAAAGATGCCCATTTTATATTCACTCCCTCAGCAGTTGTATTAGAAACCCCATTGCAGTAGTGGTTCCATGTTTTTGAAATAACATTAAAATATAAAAGAATTTAAAATATAATAACGTTTGCTAGATTTATGTTGCTAATTAAGGAATAGGCAGAATTGTGTCATCACAATCTGTGAAAAGTGTCTTTATAATATTTAATAATTTTTATGCATAGTCTTAACATCTGAAACCTGTTTCTATCCAGAATAATTTGTGTTAAATTGTAATTAGAAACTAAAGTACAATTAGTTTATTTTTTTGTACATGGGAATCAATAAATCTTTTTAACTAATTAATCACACAGTTTTCTGCGATTAACCACAATTAAATTATGGTACATGATACATTATAACATTAAAAAATCACAACAAACATTAATAAATATATTTACTTTATACTTTATCTCAAAGAACTTGTTAAAAATTGGTTAGTCTTCATTTATTTTATATTTATATATTTTTTGCGTAGAGCGTTAATTAGACACATTTTTACAGGTATTAATCTTTGATACAAGTATACTGTATGTATACATGCCATAAAATCAGTGGACATGTTGTAATTAAAATATTTTTTTAATAGTAGGATTAAATGGGCAGATTCAATTCCTATACCATTTTATATGTAAATGAAACTTAAGTGTACATTGCCAATGCATTATCAGACACTATGTACAGATATAAAAAAGTGAATGCTGAAGTTTAATTTGCTGAAGTTTATAATCTCAAAACTATTATTTTTCTGGCTTGTGTTCAGTCTCTATTAGTATACCTGTCTGCAGCTTGCTGCATGGCCAGGTCCTTCTCAGTCTCTGTCGTACACATGCTGGGTCTTTCTCAGGGGGTTTCACATTTGACAGTGTTTCAGATGAAAGTGAGTGAGCGTTTTCGGCCGATGCGAAGAGATACGGCAGCTTGCCCCTATCTCTCGCACGCCGGTTTACGGGTGAAGTTTCCATTCAACGTACAGTAAATCCGCTCCTGTGTTTATTATGCCCAGGACATGCGTCGCTCAAAATGAATAAGCGTACACTGCTTATTTTTCATATCGTGTGAAGTTTCAGGAAGTAAAAAACAAAAAGGATACTGCATAAATTTTTTTAAACGCATTAAACAAAATCAAAATACTATTGTTGAAATTAACAAGTTAAATTTCCCTACCTTAATGATTAAGCTTCATGCATATTAATGGAAAAGAAAGGTCTTCCCTTGAAGCGCATTTTGTTTATACAGGAACAATTTCACAGATGCAGCTGATGTATAACTCCATGTCACCACTGTGCGCTTCTTCCAGGTCGTTATAAACTACTCCATTGTGAAAGGTCTGAAATATAACCAGGCCACGCCAACTTTCCATCAGTGGCGTGATGCACGGCAAGTTTATGGGCTGAACTTTGCCAGCAAGGAGGAGGCCACCACCTTCTCCAATGCTATGCTATTTGCTCTAAATGTGCTGAGCTCTCAGGATGGAGGTAAGGAAAGGCAGTTGCCATAACATCTACTTTGAGCAGAAAACCAAAACAATTTATATAATGTTCTTTCAAATGAACTCTGCCATTCTCTGCTATTTTTCTGTTGTATTTAAACCGAAGTTGGTTGATTGTTGCATGGATGACCTCTGTAATTTCTAAGGAATTTTTTAAGTTTGGCATGATATGAATTTCCAGATTTATTACTGTGATTGTGAGCCTTACATTTGTGCTGTTTCACAATAATATGTTTATGTCATATTATCTCTGAGCACCTTTTGGAATTGGAATTGTGTCTACTAATGGTTTTGTCAGGGTGACCGCATTAGAATTTATATGTAACATTTTCACATACATTTTTGTATGTTTTGAGAGACATTGAAATGTACAATATCAATGTATTGACAGCATTTAAAATACATTTGGATTTGTACAAATCCTTATAAATCCTCTAATTACTGTCAGAACAGAAATGTCCAGAACCTTGCAGCGGTTATCACTGCACGTGAACGAGTTCAATACTCGGACAAAATCCCAAATCAGAACTATCATTTAACTGTGAAAGATGGAGCAACTTTTTCCAAGAGTCCCATCCGGATGGGAAGTTAAGTCGTTTGCTTTTTGTGTATGGCTGAATGTAATTATTATCAAACCTCAAGTATGAAATATAAGTGAAACATCACCAATGTTACTAAGAAACATTAACATGTTTGACTTTGTGATTGTGCTGTCACAATTGTTCCGATCAATCTTTAGTAATTACACAGAACAAAATGATACAGTTATAGTGTGAAGTTAGCTAAATGTGCTAACTGCATTAAATGTGACAGCATTAAAGATATTTTAATTAGTGTCTAATGTATTATAAAAACTATCAAATCAATTCCCATGAATTCAATGTTAGATTAATAAATATTTCTATGCTAGTTATTCATATGCAGAAGGGTTTATGTTATGTCAGTATGTTAAAATTATACACCATAGTCTTTCTAGCAAGTCAGTTCACTGTCTGCCATCTTTGGAATGCTCTCGGGAGACTTATTTCCAGTTGTGCCTGTGCAACTTCTATTTATTTGAATGGAGAAAGACCAAAATCTCAAAAATAGTTGGTGAAGATTACGATCAAAGAACATATTTCAAATTAACATCTGACAATACTGGTATCATAAATTGTGATTCTGTACCTCATTTTCGCTAAAAACTGAAATGCTCAGTTTTACTCGCAGTACAGCTGTAAAATACGCTAACAGTTCTGATTGGCCAACATCTTTGCATGCCCTCCCTCCATTACACATGTAGAACTGTATCTTCCAAACATGAGAGAATGAAAAAATCATGCAAGCGATTTACAAAATCCACTAAAAACACTCACTTCAGACTATCATTGATAGCTATATGTCCCAATATACTGAATGTGAAGCACACAATCATATTACACAGTTGTTCAAATGAATAACTGAAAACTGAACAAAGTCGGTGTACTGTTGCTTACTTACAGTATATTATCAGGCATACAAGATTTGGTGATAAAATAATGCTATGTAAAGATGACAACATTGTAAATAGTCGAAACAAACACAAGCTGTGTATGTGAAAGTTTTATAAATCTGTGTTCAGCTGTAAAGAGAGTAATAAGAGACGGTGGGCTTACGGGTTTCCCATGTCTCTCTCCGGACTGATGTGCTTTCCATGTTGATGAATACGAGAGGTTTGGCGGGTTGGGAATTCCCCTCCCATTTCCCAGTCAACCGGTGGAGAGGGTCTCCCTTGATTGAATAGCTGCCTAATCACGGGACAAAGGTCATCCTGACATGTTCATTTTGGTCAAAATACAGGACATTTCTAAATTCAAAATGGACTTTACACTAAATGAAAAAAGCAATAAAATTACAAAGTGATCAAAATGTTTTATTTAACCACCTCCTCAAATCCAAGCATTTACTGTCTCCAATGGCTCCATTTCTCATCATGCAAGTATCCATCAATGACACTAGATGAAAAATTACTAATAGCCTACAAATTAAGAACTAAAGTCAATTATAAATGTAAAGACAATAATAATCATAATAAATAAGCCTAATAAATTCCCTTGTGTTCCAAAATTAATGCTGACAAAATGTGTGTTCTTATCGAATTTGTGTTTGTATTTTGTTTGGTAATACAGTTAATGCCGCCTAAAGAAAGTAAAATAGAACTCAATTTTAAGTTCAAGGAGAACGTGTCTTTTATTACAAATTACTTTATGATTTAATCACTTTTGTCTTTGTTTCTTTAATACAAAGATATATATTACTGAACCTGAAGAGTTGCGTTCACAATGCATGCTAACCACTTGGAAATAAAGCGCACTAAACTCACAGCACCTCCTGATATGATCAGAGATAATTTGAAGCATTCTCATAGACATCATTATTCTTGCAAACAGTTTTCAGATGAATTAAACTGAGAAAAAAAGTGAAAACCCTGCACACCTCTGAACAAACACATGCATTTATGCCTTTTCTTTTGTCTGTTCTTAAAAATAGAATCAAGTGTAGTTCAACAAATGTGTGTCTTTGTGACTAACAGAATTTCTTGTCATGTGTCACTCCGAGACATCCTACAGGTCGCCCGCCTGTTGCGGGTAGATGAGCAAAATTACCCACGCATGAAATAGGCTACATTTGGACGAGGAGCATATGAACTGGTTTCAGCCTCGTCACATTTTGCGTGTTGCGGGTACAAGTTTCACACCCTGGCCACTGTTTAATATCAGTGTCTTCCCAGATCCATGGTTTTGCCATTTCCTGATTTTGTTGATCATCGTCTGTCAATTGAGTGTCGCAATTGGCATGGGGATCTTTATTAGATATCGTAGATACCCGACAACATCGTCCTATCAGCCAGCCCTATTCATAACTGACTTTTGTAGCGCTCCGTGTTCTTCTAACATAGTAAATCATTTAATCTAAAATCTATACGTTGTGAGGAATTATGTATTTCTTTGGTATTTTAGGCACGATCCACTCCATGTTGGAGTTCTTATCATGGGTTATTATGCAATAACAAAGGCGGACTATATAATTCATATCAAACAAACTCATAAGAATGACATTCTTTGGATCCTTCAGAAGGCTATGTAGAGATGCAGTTTGTCCACAACCAGTAACACAATAACAATTGGATACTTTACTCTACATCTTAATGTGTCCGTTGGTTAAAAGCAAACTACAGTAAAAATAGTGCAACTTCCAGTGTTGGCGTCCCTCATCTACTCTCTCATTCTGAATTCACCATGTTACGTACTGTATGTTGTAGAGGCAGGGACTGTGCATATGACTCCTTTCTTATACATCACAATGGGGAGATTTCAAAATAAGTCGTTATGTGTTATTCTTATAGTACAATCACCTCATATGTGTCAAAATATCAAAGAATTTGATTTGATTCCTCATGACATTACCCCTTTAAAAATTAACTGCACTAACAACTTTTCGATACATTTTGTCGTTTGGGACTTATTTGCGATAACCTTGAGTGTAGAGTAACTCTTATTAAGAAAAGCACATGGGCCTCTCTAGTTTCAGGCTGCTGCTACTTATAAGATGTGTGTGTGGGGGGGCTTCCTCCCTGGTCTGCTGCCATTGGGGGGTTTGCCTGGTTAAAATAATCCATGGAGCCAAACAGTCTCTGGCCAAGGGTGTTGCATGTTCTCTGCATTTTGAGGAGGGTAGTTTGTTAGTAACCTCAGTAAGGTTGTTGGAAGTGCAGCTTACACCTCAGCATGTAAAGGAGAGAGGAGTTGGTGTTTACCTGCCTTAACTTACCTGTACGATTCCTGTCAGTTATTACCAATACCCACCTGGTAGTGGAGCTAAGCTGTGTGATTCTAAATATTTGTACAAAGATGAAAGACATCTGGAAGGGCTGTGGTGCCATGCTTGGGCCAGAGTTTTCCCCGGGGCCAATCCGACGGGTCAGCTCCACAGTAATAAAGCTCAGCAGTAAGTATTGTAATGGATTCAGTTGCATGTGTTAATAATGTGATGTAATGCCTCGGCTGGGCTATTGTGGTGTCTTTGATAGAGGATGTGGTTGTGGAAGCTGCTCGATGGTTTCTGGCAGTGCCCATGTCAAAAGCTTGTGATTAGGCATGTGCTGGTCTGGGTGTATGTGAGGTTTAGTGTACGATAGGAGGGCAATGTTTGTATGTGTGTATTTGTTGTCACTATGTCTGTAGAGTTTAATTAGAGCTTGTATAATTAGAGCTTGACTGACATGGCAGTTTGAGGCCCAATACCAATTTGGTTTATTTGTGAAATATGGCTTAATAATAAAGCTATAAGCTATTTTTATTTTTTGGTATGGTTTTAATATTACACAATTTTCTGTATGGATTGACCCACTGCTTGCATTAAAATTATGGTTCATTGAATCATGAAAATACTGTCAAACTATTTTGAACTAAAATAATAATATTTACATTTTGAACAAATTCATTGAACAGTAACACAGAATTTTACATTTGTGTCTTCCTGGCCTGGAAAAATCACGGAAATTATAAACATTTTAAAAGTCACAGAAAAATCTTGGAAATTTCTGCAGTAAATATAGATATTTTATTGTTATGATCTACTCTAAAAATTGGCTAGAAATTGCTCTTTTGTAGAAAAAAATTGCAAGCCTAGTTATATCCGATTTGTGAATGAATCAATTTGTGAATTAATTAAGTGCTGTGTTCTTTTTAATGAATTAGTTAAACTGATTTAGAAATTGTTCTAAATGATTCCTTAGCAGTTATCGGTGTGAATTTGAACTGTTTAAAACCATTTAAAAACCCTAATCCAGTTATCACAAACAAATAGAAAGATCATGGAAAAGTAATGGAAATGAATTGGTCAAAAAGTGTGGGAACCCTGAGTTATTAAAATACCTATAATTTATCTCAATGTGCAAATACAAAAATAAAAATAAATTATTCATGCAGGTTGTTCAGTTTAAACTAAAGCAAAATCATTCTAGAACATTTTGTTACAACTCGATTTCATTGCTTTCTATCCAATTAAGTTTGTAAACTTGAAGTTTATTAATCAATTTGTGTTTGGACGATATTAATACTTTTTGCAGCATTGATGAAACTGGGCAGGGGATTTACATTTCCCAGGATGCTTTGCATGGGACTGCATGGGGTGAACAAATGTTGAAATTAAGTGTTATTTTATGCATTTTCGAGCAAGATGAGAATAGGAGATTTGTTCATGTTTAATGTTCTGTTAAATTGGTAATCATAAGAGTGTCTATCAGCCTGGAGATTTAAGGGTTACCATCGTGGTGTAGAAGTCTGAATATTTATTAAAATAAAGTTATCCTGGTGCATCAGTTAAATTAAATGAATTGTCAGCTTCCAGCTGTATAAACTGCATCTACAAATCTGCAGATTGACATTTTTCAAGTTGTGCTTTATAAAGACAAATGGCAAGGTTCATCGGGGGTCCACTCACTCAGCCAATTAGATCATAGCTTTGTTGTCATGTGCACTTCTGATTATCCCAGTGGACAGTGTTTGTGTTCAATGAACACATGGTACAGCATGTGTGGTACACATGGGCTGCTACTGCACAAAACCAGCACATGATACTGACACTGTGTGCTTCATAAAACACTCTAGATATGGACTACACATTAATTTAAAAAACCTGTCCAAAGATTTCATCACAAAGCCATCTTTATCTAATATATTGTGCCACGATGATGATTCTAATCGTCGCAGGACTGTTTATTGGTTCCAGTCTCCATAAGAAGCAAGATAAAAACGTTTAATACAAGCGTTCCTGACAGAGAACAAGAACCATTTTAAGTGTTAGTTGGAGTAAATTTGAGTTCAGGCTTAACTTGTGCAGTTGTTGGCTGTCATAATAACTTGAAGTAGTTTAAAATATCAACATAACTCACCTCAGTTCGTAGCCTCACATCATGCACCCACTCGTTAAACTTTGATGGGTGAGGCACTGTCAAAAATCGTGACTCTCTAAAACAGGGGTGGGGAACCTCAATGCTGTCAGTCAAGAATGTTATTTATTTATGGATTTTTTTTTTTTATATACGGATAGGAAAGTATGTATTAAAAGATTTTTCATGTGCTCCTTGTGCCAGAACACCCCTAGCTGGAAGATTTGATGAAATCTTAATAGCCTTCTTAAAGCTGCTGTTTCGGTAGAAGGTTGCATGGCTTCACTTCACTGCTAGGGTCTGCAAATTGACATATCATCAACTAATATATATACAGTATATATATATATATATATATATATATATATATATATATATATATATATATATATATATATATACTGTATATGCATCATGTTTAATTTCTGTTTTAGTTTTACACATATGGTGCTATGTGTATTCCTTTTATATATGGTTTCATAAGTAGTTGCTGTATATAGTGTGTCTGTTATGATGCTCAACAGTGATTTAGGAACAGATGATATGGGAGCATCTGCTGCAGTCGGGACCTCAGGTGGATCCATGTTTGGGACAGTGTGTGAAATGCTGCCTTCTCATGACATGTGAACCTATTCAGGGCTCGACAGTAATGCTTCGCCTGATTAAAATCTCAATAACGAATGTTAGCTCAGTAGCATGTGATTGCGGGGATTGAGGACAATTTTAATAATTCCCACGTTTCACTTTCAAAATGCCGGGAATTCCTTCTATCGCATCGCCCTCTTGCCTTCACTCATGGTGCAGCGTTCAGCAGCTTGTGAGTGTGAGCAGTGTGGAAGTGCATATTTACTGAACTTTTCATTTTGAATGAAAACGTATTATCTATCTTTAATATGCATATCTGTTTTAGCAGATTTAGCAGCAATGTTCTCAGGATTTTATCTGTTAACATTTTCAATGCATTTTGTCAATATTAAACAGCCGTTTTTAATGCAACTGGTGAGAATTAACGTGTACTCTCAAAGAGATGATTTACCCAAAAATGAACATTTGGTAACACTTTACAAATAGGTTCCATTTGTTAACATTAGTTAACTTCATCATTTAACATGAACTAACAATAAATACCACTTTTAGATAATTTATTAATCTTGGCTTATGTTAATTCCAACATACTGGTTATTAATACATTTTCATACATTCAAATAAAAATATGTTTATTTTAACATTAGTTCATACACTATAAACTAACAATGAACAACTGTATTGTTTTTGTAACTAACATTAACATAATTGATGAATGCTGTAAAATATTGTTCATTGTTAGTTCATGGTAGCTAATGCATTATCTAATGTTAACTAATGGAACCTTATTGTAAATTCGATAATTACTTGCCTTTATATTGTTCCAGTCTTCTGTGGAACTCAAAAGGAGAAGTTAGGGAGAAAGTTAGATTCTGTCTCAATTAACTTTTATTATATGGAAGAAAAAAAGGATGAAGTGACATTGAATAGTGACTATGAACATTCTGTCAAAAATCGAATTGTGTTCCTCAGAAGAGATAAATTCCTACAGGCTTGAGGGTTAGTATTGATTTACTGTCTTTCTGCACTACTCACTATTAGGTGTAAATTATGACGATGGAGGCTTTTCTCGTTTCTTTTTTTTTTGCATTAATGCTTAATGTCAAGCCCTGCTATTCCCATTCCTGTTGCCTGAGGGATATGCTGCAGTTATTCAAATAGATTTGTTAGTGACAATGACTCTTCATTTTGGTTTTCCTGTTGCCCTTCCAGACTGTAGAAACCCCAGGACCACATAATATATTTATTCAGTTTTTAACTTTCAGTAAAATTGGAAACTGATATAACATCCTACTGATTCTTTTATAATTTATGATATATATCTCAGGATCATATTTTAGGTGGCTGTGTCTCAGGTGGTAGAGCGGATCGGCCGCAATTCGCAGGGTTGGTGGTTCGATTCCTGGCCCACATGACTCCACATGCAGAAGTGTCCTTGGGCAAGACACTGAACACCAAGTTGCTCCCAATGGCAGGCTAGCACCTTGCATATCAGCTCTGCTGCCATTGGTGTGTGAGTGTGAATGTGTGTGTGAATGGGTGAATGGGACACAGTGTAAAGCACTTTGGTAACCTCTAAGGTTATTAAAAGGCACTATATTAGTGCAGACCATTTACCATATTTTGCACTTTCATTTAAATGTTGATCCTGTGATGAATTTAGGGCTTAGTATGTGTTTGTTCCTAACCTGTTTGACTTTCTTATTCTGGTGGAACACATGAGATGTTTGGCAGAATAGACAGTCATTATTGCAAAATAAGCCCACAAAGAGAGATGGGTATCAGGACACCAACATGGAGCAGAGCCAATAAATGGACATGAAATATAGACAGTTGATGTGATGTTATTATGTAAAAAGAAAGAGATTGCGAATCCTCTAGATTAAACAATACTTGTTGTTTATTTAACAATAATGACTCTCAGATTCATTATTACATGACTCCTTGCCATATCAATTAATATCTGGACATTAATAACAATTATTTGATTAGCTTACTTGTAGAGATCGCAGGAAAGATTAACCAACTAAGCAGATATATTTGATGGCAGAATGCTGCAATTGACCAATCAGAATCGAGTATTCCAGACAGCTGTGTATTAAGTGCTGTGTAATAATATGATATTCTGCAGTGCTGCTTGGACCTTAGTTTGACTTGGGTTCCTCTTTACATGTCTTGTGGTTTCAGTCATATTTGGTGTAATGTAGAAATCATAAACTGCCACTGTTATCAGCGCATATTGTGTTTATATCAGGATGTGGGTGCTCTGTTTGTTGGTTATTAATGCTTGTTCTGTTTGACTTTTGTTGACAGGCTATTTATGGATATACCATATCACAATTTGATTGTAATAAATTATATAGGCTAATTATCCTTTCAAATGCACACACAAAACAGTGATATTATTATTATATTCTGTTAAAACAGAGATATGTAATTTTGCCACCTTTAATTTTACAGCAGATTAATGTTGACATCAACTCAGTCATGTCTAATAAATGAGTCCTAGCAACCATAGATTATATATGTGCTCATGCTGAACTAAAAAGCCCTTCCTCCATTGAGCTTTCATGCCCCATACTGAGTGCCTGAATGTCATGTGACGTAAGCAGTCATCTTTTTAGTAACTCGAGAGCCACGTTTGCCATTATTAGCAGAGCTCCATCACACCCTTTAACTGGTTCAACAGAAAGATTATGATGCTTAAATGTCCAGTAACGAGGTGTTGAATTGTTTTCCTCATCTTGGGTTACAAGGTTGATTGTGACTGGACATTATTGTCAAGTTGGTTTGGCATAATTTCTTTCCCTAAAATAAATTTTATCTCATACTTGATTTATTTGACTGTAACATTTCCACATTGAGGTATCAGAATATGACTGTTTGGCACATTTTATAGTTGCTGAGAGGCAAAAACAATTAAATTACTTAAAACATTTCAATTCTTGAATATTTGTCTGTTCCTGTCTTTAGCTCCAGCGCCACATCGCCAGAATGGGCCGGTGACAGATGATGCAGAGGCTCAGAGGAGGTGCGGACCATCTCTAATGACTTTTACTCTGAGACACCGGTCACATTTTAATAAAATGTTTAATGATGATGTGCAATGTCATAAATTAACTTTACCATACCTTGGATTTGATTTTCATTTGTATATTTTGCCCTTGTGATGGCATATTTTTTCTTATCATATAAATATGTGTGTCATACTTTATGTGATGTATTTATATTAATAAATTCATTAACATAAATTATCTGAATAATTATATCACATTTCAGTCAATAATATGCATACCTAGGCTTAGAATAGAATATAAGAAATATATCAGATGGAAAATGATAAAAAAAAAAAGTGGCCTTCATTACATGGGCATTTGTTTGCCCACTTATTTTGAATTCTGGAGGAAGTTTTGTCACTGTCATGGGCATTTTTGCCCCGAGCCCTTGTTAATTTCTGACACATATGATGTGGGTAATTTTCTCATTTAAAATATGTTCTCCTGTACCATAACAATAAGTAGGCCATTTGTAGGTTAAATTCCCCAAAACAAACCCTCAAAAAATCAGTTTGCTCTGTTTGTTTGAGTGTTCCAACCTGACGGCTCAATCAATGGCATGAGTTTGGGGATGAGACTATCCGTTTATCCTGCCAATGGAAGATGAGGCGATTGTTTGGGAAACCTGTTTGAAAACGTTCATTATTTTTACAATTAACCCTTTGCTAAGCCCCACCTTAACTCTTTCCCCACCAAACACGGAATTTTCCGTGTTTTATGAAAAAAACGCTTCCCCGCCAAACACAGAATTTTCCGGGTTTCCGTGTTTTAGGTGTTATACGGTAAGGAAGACCCCTCCGCATGTTTTGAAAGAGTACGCAACTCTTTGATCAAAGAAACAGACTGCGATCGTCTCAAACATGAAGAAGTGGAGTATTGAGAAGCTCAAAATATCAGACATAAACATGCCTTTTTATCAGATTTTTGTCTGAAATGTTGTTTTTTGACAAAACCGACCTCTGTTCAAGTCGCAATAAAAAAAGAACAAATGAAGATAAAATAAAATCGTTCAGATCTTTGAAGGCTCAGATCTTTATTGTGATATATAGCATCTTCATATATTCATGGAAGAAAATATTCTGCGGGCCATTAAAGTTTAGCGAAAATCGTCAAAAACCCTGGTGGTGGCTGGCAACTTTTTTTTAAATACGCTGGCGGGGAAAGAGTTAAAAGTGCTTCTGACCAATCCTGTTGCCCTGCTGCCATTACTCTGACATGCATTTGCTATTTTTCAATGACAGCCTATGGAAGTAATGTGTGTTTGAGTACTTTAAAGCGGGATATGATCAAAATAATATAAAACATTTAAAACATGTTGTTGCCGGGTCATTTGTAATAGTGACGCAAGTTACCCAGAGTAGATACACGCAGTGTTTTTCTTTCTTCTTTTTTTTAATAATATTTAAATAAATCTGGAGAAGAGCATGTTATGGATTCAATTGTGTCAGCCCTCATTCCCAAATGAATATTCAACATCTGCAACGACACCTACATTTGCTTAAATTAAAGCTAATAACTGACCATTAATTAATTTATGTATTGATTCAAGTCATAGTAAAAGTGGTAGTAAATAAACAGTTCACAGCATCAAAATTAGTGTTTTATGAGATGTTAAAAATAGTTCACTTACGCTAATGCTATTAGATGTGTATTCGCTATTAATCGCTATTTTTCTCTTTTCAAGTGACTGTAATAATCGTTTGCCTTGATTCTGATTCACAGTTGTTTATAATCAAATTACTGTGTAATTTAGCAATTTCTTTTACAAAAAACTTCAGATAAATATGCATTACAATGTCACTTTTCATATCAGCCCACGTGAAAATATTATCATTCCGTTTACGTGAATATTTGGCCAGAAACCACATCGTTCATGGCAATCTCCTATTCAGTCCAATTGGGACTTTTGCAGAGCTTGTCAGAGTGAGCATCTGTAACCAATGGGGGCAGAGCTTAGTAAAGGGTCAATTTCATGTGATAAAGCTAGTGGGGCAGAAATTGCATGCTACACCTTTAAACATTGAAAACTAAAAATAAAGAAAATTCTCCTTTTAGAACTACTGTCTATTTGTGCTAATCAGTGAGTGATTAGTGTATTACTATAGGAGAACTTTCTAGTCATTTCACTGGTTTTGAACGAAAACCTCAGCATCTTTGAATCAGTTCAAATACAGTATATGTAAGCTGCTTCCATGCCTTGTCTTCTGTCAAATCTTAAGATGTTTAGATTGGCCTATGTCCTCTAGTGGTGAGATGAACAACTGCACTCTATAGTCATCGATGGCATGAGCTATAAGCTCAGCCTAGCATCTTTTACAACTCAATGAACAGGAAAAGCACACTCACAAACACATTCATCTTCTTCTGCTGTTTAGTAAGCAATTTATACAGGACTGAGAATCTAACAGTTTAAATGTACAAGATTATGTTTATGTGAGTTAATAATTAATCTATAATTCATAGGCAAATGATGGACAAGCATCAGATGCAGATGGAGAGGGAACGGCGAACATCTGGCTCTGCAGGTAGACTAAAGACACTGCACTTATCAGGAATATGATATGAGAGTTTATGCTGTGCAATTAAAAGGATGCATTAACATTCACAGACACATAAAGCCACCCACATCATAACCTTTCAGCTGCCATTGTCTACTGAGAAGTATTAACACTGAAGAATATCAAATTCCCTGGTCGCCAAAAACGTCCCTAGTCCAAACAGTAAACAGCCTAGTGCTACCGCCCAGTCTCGCTCTTATACACTCATTCTCTCTTTATGTTTTTGCCCCTGCTGAAGCATTTATCAGTTTTAGCTAAGACAAACATTTTTCATTATGTCATAGACAGCATTTGTGACTATTTGGGTGAATCTCACAAAACCTGTCAATAAGATGTTTAGCTCAAATTTCACCTCAAAATCAAATGAAATAAAAACAAAATATTCCAAAAAGCAAAATAACCATGGCACTCCCAAAACATTAATAAGTCTTCATTTTCACATAGCTGTCTACAAAAAGATATTTATTATATACTGTAGTTGTCTATTGATTGTGGGGTGAAATGTGACCCAGACATGTTTTCGTGATATTTACTTGTTTGCGAGCATATAACATGCTTTAAAAGTTACATTTCCTATTGTTTGCTCAGGTCACATTTCATCTTTTTCAGTTGCATTGATGCTGAATTTTTTTTGGCACTCTCACATTTCTCTCTTTTTGTTTGTCATTTGTGTTGAACCCCTTCT
Source organism: Xyrauchen texanus (assembly GCF_025860055.1). Classification (NCBI taxonomy): domain Eukaryota; kingdom Metazoa; phylum Chordata; class Actinopteri; order Cypriniformes; family Catostomidae; genus Xyrauchen; species Xyrauchen texanus. Next base: position 21,903,815 of record NC_068297.1, on the reverse strand, counting down.
CTCTCTCTGTTTCTTAGTCTCCACACTTCAGTTTAAAGTGTCAGCATTTGCCTCTCCATCTGAACCCCCTCCGCATGACCTCAGACAATATTGGGCTAACACTCTTCCCCCTTCCTTTGCTCACCATAACCCCATGGCACTTTCCACCTACAACTCGTCCTCTTCCTCACAAGAACAGGAGAGTGGCTATCGCACCGTGGACTCCCCACAAAAAAAGGCCCAGCAGCTTTCCCATCTTTCCACTTCTCTGGCTTCTGCTTTCTCCCCTGTGCATCCAGGGGTCACCACTCCACCTCGCAACATCAAGCAAATTCCTCTTTCTCCTCCAACCGCCCCCCAACACCAGGAGTCAGCCTTAGCTTCCAAACATACTACTTGGTCCTCTGCCCACATGTACTCCACATTACCCACTGCATCGCCCCCCATTGTCATGGCAGTGCCAGTCAAACCGCCCTGCCCTCAACCAGTCCTACCTGTTGCACTCCCTCTACCTCCCCTCAACAATGGTCCTACCTTTGGCCCTAAAGCACCTACTAACACTTCCCACTTGGAAACTGTAACACACCCACAGCAGTCCTCCAATTGTCAGCCAGAGGAGTACTACCCTTACCAGAGCCCTCCTGCCCAGGTCACCTCTGGAGCTCCACTGCATCCACACTATTCGATACAAGAATCGTCCTGCCCCCTGCCCAATCTCATTGGCCAGCCAGTCCAAGGCCAGGCCCACTACCCACAGCAGCTATACCATGCCACGCCCCCATTTGAAACCACACCCACCTCTCACACTACTCTGTCTGAAGGGGCCACACCCAAGACGTCTCCCTCACCTGTTTATCTGAATGCCACAGCACCCACCAGTAAGTATTTTAGACACTACCCCAGCTGCCCCATTAGTGCCCTGTTGCCCTCTTCATAGACTTGCGTAGCCATACCTTTGACTGAAAGGGCTGAAACCGCATACTTAGACAGGATGAGCCATGCAACTGACTCATAAAGCAATCAGTCCTAGACAGTTTTGTAATTACGTGCTGTTTATTAGGTTATCTGAGACATATCATACTGGAATAAGAAACCAGCATGTGAAAATATTTAAAAAGTAGCGCGGGAGTTTCTGGCCATTGAGCACTACACAGAAAACACAATGACAAATTTGGGAAAACCTGCAGAGAGGGTGCGTCTCAATCAGCTCCCTATGTCGTGAGTCAGTATATTGTGAACACAAATTTGGCACTTGTAATGGTGTTCATCCACTGAACATTGGGACACTTATGACTTACAGTAATCACCTGCAACACGAAAACAAGTTTCCGCATTAAAACAGCAGGTATTAATCTACAACATAATTGTAGAAATGACACTGTCATATTCATATGTTCAGCATTATTATAAAAGTCAAATGACAAATATAAAATAAAAATATAAAGGAGTGCATTTTTAAACAACTTCTAACAACTCTAATATTTAAAAGATTGTTTCTCTTTCAAGGTCATTATGGATGAAAGACATTACAACCAACATCTCTTTTAAAGAGAAAATAAGGCTTTGACTTCAGATTTTTAAGTCAAAAAACTTTCTAACAACTTGAAAAACTTCATAAGTCATGGCAACATTTCCAGTAAGGGAATATAATGAGCAATGATGCTCCCATGTTTTTACTGTGCATTCTGGGAATTCTTAGTGAGCGAATGTTTCAGTGTACTGGAACGATTTTGTGATTGAAACAGCCCTACAAATGGCCGGCTCCCTGGTCAGTGCTTTGACTGCTGAACTAGGGAGCTGATTGAGATGCATCAAGATATAACTAAGAAAACCAAGCAGAACAAAAAGTTATACTCATGAATATCCACTATTTCTACTTGCTACTACTCACCTCAAAAAATATCTGAATATCTTTAAAAGATCTAATGTAACTAACCTGGCAAAGCACTCATTGTATCAACCTGGAGACTTGTGAACATGACTCTGTTTCCAGGAGAACTGATCAAAAGTCCTGTGTGCTTTTACTCACAGAAGTTCCATCAATAAAGCCAATCAGATTGACGCATTTATGATAGAGAAAGCATTTTCTAGTTTTTTGTGCAATACGCAACAGACAGTTAGCGCACACATTGTGGGCGGTCTGATGAGACTAAGATATGACATCTGACATCATACATTTGCCAGCAGGACTGGCCTGATGACATGCTGATCTAAATAGCTTTCCAACAGATGCCTTTAAAACAGTACGGTTATTGTACTGAGCCCCCTTGCAAAAACTGGCCTATCAGCATTGCCAATAAAGCTGTTGATTTTTATGTAATGTATGATGTCAGACTGCAAAAATCACACCAGTTGAGCTCACTTGTATGAAGAGCAGCTGCGTCACTCAGTATACAGTATTATATATATATATATATATATATATATATATATATATATATATACGTTATAATATATGTATATACTGTGTGTGATATATATATATATATATATATATATATATATATATATATATATATATATTATAAAGTAAACATTTAGCCATATCATAGTGATTTATGTGTTTGTTCAAAGGTGATTTGTCAATTTTCTTCTATTTCTATATTGTCTAGAGGTGCATCACACTTTAAACTCACCCCACACTCCATTTCCCCCATTTTTGTCTCGCTTATTTATAGATTCAGTTCATTGCAGAACTTAGGTCAACACAAATGTTCCCCACTGATGTGTGCTTGTGTTGTGAACTTACAATGGACAACTAAAACACTTAAAATGTACACTCACCTAAAGGATTATTAGGAACACCATACTAATACTGTGTTTGACCCTTTCGCCTTCAGAACTGCCTTAATTCTACGTGGCATTGATTCAACAAGGTGCTGAAAGCATTCTTTTGAAATGTTGGCCCATATTGATAGGATAGCATCTTGCAGTTGATGGAGATTTGTGGGATGCACATCTAGGGCATGAAGCTCCCGTTCCACCACATCCCAAAGATGCTCTATTGGGTTGAGATCTGGTGACTGTGGGGGCCATTTTAGTACAGTGAACTCATTGTCATTTGAAATGATTCGAGCTTTGTGACATGGTGCATTATCCTGCTGGAAGTAGCCATCAGAGGATGTTCTCATTCTGTTTACGCCAAATTTTTACGCAACATTTTTCCAGTCTTCAGCTGTCCAATTTTGGTGAGCTCTTGCAAATTGTAGCCTCTTTTTCCTATTTGTAGTGGAGATGAGTGGTACCCGGTGGGGTCTTCTGCTGTTGTAGCCCATCCGCCTCAAGGTTGTGCGTGTTGTGGCTTCACAAATGCTTTGCTGCATACCTCGGTTGTAACGAGTGGTTATTTCAGGCAAAGTTGCTCTTCTATCAGTTTGAATCATTCGGCCCATTCTCCTCTGACCTCTAGCATCAACAAGGCATTTTCAGCCCACAGGACTGCCGCATACTGGATGTTTTTCCCTTTTCACACCATTCTTTGTAAACCCTAGAAATGGTTGTGTGTGAAAATCCCAGTAACTGAGCAGATTGTGAAATACTCAGACCGGCCCGTCTGGCACCAACAACCATGCCACGCTCAAAATTGCTTAAATCACCTTTCTTTCCCATTCTGACATTCAGTTTGGAGTTCAGGAGATTGTCTTGACCAGGACCACACCCCTAAATGCATTGAAGCAACTGCCATGTGATTGGTTGATTAGATAATTGCATTAATGAGAAATTGAACAGGTGTTCCTAATAATCTTTTAGGTGAGTGTATATTGTACATTTCTTTGCATTTGGTAACACATTTTTAAACCAAGTGGCATCTGCTGTCAAATTATGCTTTAATCAGCTGGTCCAAAGGTATTTTACAAGGCAAGGCAAGGCACGGCCATTTTTATTTATTTATATAGCACATTTGCTGCACAATGGCAATTAAAAATGCTTTACATATAAATTAAAAAGAAATGAAGAAGATACAATACATTTGAAAACTAATAAAGAACAAGAAGGATATAAGTAATAAAATCAATTAAAAAGTAAACATTATTAAAATGAATAAAAAAAGAATACAGAAATAAAATGATGCAGTGCAATTAGTCAGTGCAGCACAGTGCTCAGTAGATAAATGCACAGTTAAACTTTTAACAGTTAAACATTTTCAATGCATGTTTGAAATCAGTGGCCCTCAAGTTCACACTGGTCCTAGCAAAGTAACTTCAGTACATGTGTAGTTCTTTACATTATATGGCATTTTCCAAATTTGTTCAGAAACATTTTGACGTAATTTGAATAGTATATATATATTGTTTTATCATTAATTAACCTAATGAACTTTGCTAGAAAAGCATACTTCGCCGGCTGTGGCTCAGGAGGTAAAGCATGTCGTCCACTAATCGCAAGGTTGTCGGTTCGATTTCCGGCCCACATGACTCCACATGCCGAAATGTCCTTGGGCAAGACACTGAACCCCAAGTTGCTCCCAATGGCAGGCTAGTGCCTTACATGGCAGCTCTGCCACCATTGGTGTATGTGTGTGTGAATGGGTGAATGGGACACAGTGTAAAGTGCTTTGGTAACCGCTAAGGTTAAAAAAGGCGCTATATAAGTGCAGACCATTTACTTGTGATGTCTTTAAAAATAAACGCCACTGAGATTTCTAATGCAATATCATTCTACTCAAGTGTTGCTCAAGTGTCCAAATAGTTTTTGGGGCCACTATATATGCTTTACCACTCAATCTATCAAGAACAATGCAATCAAAAATCAATCTATCAAAAGCAATGGCAACATGTAAGAAGACAGATTCTCAGCTGTCCTTCTCTTCCAACAGGTCCTCCCGTCCCTCCAGGTCATCCCTCCATGCTCTCATCCACCCCTCCGATTCATCCTCTTACCTCAGTATCAGTGGCAGTTCCACCAGCCCCTCCACCCCCTCCTGGGCCTCCACCACCCGGCCTGCCACCACCCGGCCCGCCACCACCAGGCCCGCCACCACCTTTTACAGCGCCCCCTCCCACCCCACCTCCACTGCCGGCTGGTGGAGGTGGTTCTTCTTCAGGCTTGGCAGCAGCTCTAGCTGGGGCCAAACTGCGCAGAGTGCAGCGGGTAAGTGTCTTGATAGACCTATATGTTGAGGCCAGACAGATTAATCAGGCAATATTTAGCTATTTTGAGAGTTTTGACATCGGCTTATAACTATAAGTGGTTACCACTCACACAAAACTAGGAAATATTAGGGAATTTTTAAGTGTTTTTATGATATTTTAAAGGAGAATTCCAGGCCTGGAAAAGGCATGAAAATGTATTTAAAAAACAAATTATATATTTTTTCTTTAAGTCTTTGAAAGTCATGGAAAATTCTATAAATATATATTTTTTTCTTGTTTTGGTCTGCTTTAAAATATTTTTTGGGCTAGAAATAGTTGTTGTGAGTGCAATTTGATAAAAATTATTTTAAAGGGGTCATGACATGAGAAACCAAATTTGCCTTGATCTTTTGGTATATAAGAGGTCTTTGTATCATTAAAACGTCCTGCAAGTTTAATATTTTAAGACGTCCTCCCCATTCTAAACGAATCATTTATTTAATCAAGCTCAAAATACAGCTCGTTCTGGATTCATGGTTAGAAGTGACGTGTCGGTTAGAAGTGACGTAACAGCGTTTGCATATGACCGCCTCCAGCACAAGATAACTACGCTTTAAGCGCCAAGACAACTACGCTGATTTCAGTATCGCCGTGCGCCTCACAAGTGTTCAGTCGATGGACAGTGAGCTCTGACAGAGACTACTTGTGCACAGGAAAATTACGATGCCACACAGATGTGCTGTTCCTGGCTGTGGTCAAACAAAACCTCTGAATAAGCTGCCGAAAGATCCAGACGTCAGGGAAAAATGGATGCAGTTTATTTTTTGAGGACGTCCCAGTCACGGCAGTGTTAACTTAAGCGTTTGTTCTGTACATTTTAAGGATGACTGTTTTGAGAACAAATCTCAATATGATGCTGGCTTTGCCAGAAAACTGTTGCTCAAAGATAAGTCCGTGCCGACTATTCTGGGAACAACGACGCTAAACTGTAAGTAATCTATTTTAAACTTTAAACTACTTTTTAAAGCGCAATTTCATTCATTATGAATAATCACAGTGTTTTTACTTAGTTTACTTGCATATTGTTCTGGCTGGAAGCGTCAATAATTGATACATAGGCACTGACGTTAGCCAATCATAACAGTGGGCGTTAACACTGAAGTCTTAAATGGAAAACGCCCCCAAAACAGACTGTTTGAATCAGAGGATGAGAAACAGGGTGGGAAAAGGTCATAAATCACTAGATTTTAAAAGTTTTTCTTAAAAAAAAATATATTAATACTATAATTGCACCTAAGGGAACATAATAATACAATAAAAAAACCATGTCATGACCCCTTTAAAACATCCAGCAATATATTCAACAATTATAAAAAAAAACTGGAAAAACTTTGCCAGTGAATAGTAAATAATAAACATGTTTAAATGTTTGTTGTTGTTAATTTTAAGTAAATGTTGTGTAAATTAATTTAGTGTTTTTTTCAAACCTCCGATTTGCTGTCATGTGTGCATAAGCATTATATCGGCCATCAACAACCCTGCTGTCTAGATATTGGTGTCAACCACTGAAAAACCCATATCGGTTAACCACTGTGCGTGTTTTGTGTGCTGAGGTTTGTCTGATAAGCATTTGGCATTTTTTCTACATGCCGTGGTATCATTTTAGAAACTGAGGAATAGCTTATGTAGTCTTTCCAGCACTGATGATTATTTCTCAATTCATTTGAGCTGGATGGCATTCCATCCACATTCCGTTTCTTTCTAGGCATTACTTGTGATAAGATTATCTTGGTGCCTGATTATTCTATGCTTTATCTTACCCAGCCAGAGGAAAGCAGTAGCAAGAATGATGCCAATCGCGCTAGTGGAGGCAGTGGAGGAGGTGGAGAAGGTCTCATGCAGGAAATGAATGCCCTTTTAGCACGGAGGTCACACCGAATCCATTTCCTGTTTATTTCTGTCATGCATTACTATTGAATCATGATTTGTGGTTATGGAGACTTTTATTATTAACTATGATCTCCTTTCTGTAGGAGGAGAGCTTCAGAGAAGCCAGAGGACAATCAAAATGTACAATTTCTTACGCTTTATCTTGAAACAAAAACTAATGAATTTTCTGTAATGTTTGATTATTCATTTCATCATATCTTATTACATCTCTATCTTGCAGGAAGAGTCCAATGGTTCTCCATCTGCCTCACGTGGATCAGGTCCACAAAATTCAGCAGGTGTTTGTTTTGTTACTAATTTAAATCAAGCCCATGGTATGAATTGTGTCTCACCATGGCAGTAAAGTTGCTTTAGAAATATATATGCCTGTGGCCAACTGTATGCTAGCATACTCCTTAAAGTTGATCAAATAAAGCTTTAGCAGATGTAAACTTTTTAAGTCGTTCTCATCTGGAAAAGTGGATCAAAAATACTGATGATTCATCTTGCACTGACTTATTTTGTCCAATCAAATGCTCTCTAGAATGAGGTCCTCTTAAGGTTTTGGTTATTTAAAAAGAGAGGATCCCTTCTTTTGTCCGAACAAAACTTCTGAGTGACATTTCATAGCCCATAATAAAACATGTATTTTACAAGGACACAAAGTTGATTTGTGAAGGTTAATAAGGATCTGGAGAGCCAAAGAATCAATATTAATTGAAATATTCTTCACAGATCCTGTGAAAAAGCCATGGGAGCGTGCTAACTCTGCAGACAAGTCCTCAGCTGTGTCAAAGTAGGTTTGTGACAGGTTTACAGTGCAGTTAACATTTAGTGCCTCTCCCTGATCATTCAGTCCTTTGTACCCGATTTTTATGTTTCTCTTTATTTGACAGTCTTTACCTTCTTTTAGGTACAAATTGAAATTTGTCCTTTGATGGGGCATACCATGATTGACTGCATCAGAGCAGTGTTTGAAATGTATGGTTTTATCAAGTTTATGGTTTGCAGATCTTGGTTGCTTGGTTGTCAATACTAGCGATCATGATAATGAAGTAATGCCCACTGCAACATGAGAATGCAATGATCTAATTGCAAACAAAGCAGGTTTTTCTTGTTTTTTGTCAACTAGAAAATGTAGGCTTTTGTGTTTGTGCAAACACTTAGAACGTGACCTCAAAGCTGAACTCTTTATAAAAACTAACATCAGTATGTGAAGTTAATTATTAGCATTAGTTAATTATGTGAATTAATCGAGATATGTACAATATCAGCAGCGAACAAGAATTGCAGTTATTGTTGGATTTCAGAGAACACTGTTAGCTGATGCTGTGTGAATATTTAGACTTATCAATGTTCCCATGGATTTACTGCATCTACATTTTTATGAAACACGTACAGGGCAAAACCTATTGGAAACACCAGTGATGCCGAGTCAATTGACTTTGACAGAATGAAACAGGTATGTTCAGAATATCTTTCAAAATATCATTAAAGTTATTAGCTATAAAAAAAAAAAAAACGGGGTCAACTGCTCTGCTAACACAGATAAAAATCTGCTTCATTTTAAAAGGAAATCTTAGAAGAGGTTGTGCGGGAGTTGCAGAAAGTAAAAGAAGAAATAATTGATGGTAAGTTAGAGACATGGAATATTAAAGGAATAGTTCACCCAAAAATTTCTCATTATTGACTTTCTTTCTTCTCCAAAACACATTTGAAGAAAAACAGAAAAATATCTTAGCTCCGAAGGTCCTTATAATGCAAGTGAATGGAGATTTCTCTTTTGAAGCTCCAAAAATCACATAGTCAGCATAAACGTCATCCATACAACATACAAGCTGTTAAATTACTTTCTTCTAATGTGTTGCTTTCCACAATCGCTTTTGGTGCAAAAAAGAAAAATATAGTAATTTAACTCTTAATCATCACTTCCGGTCAGCAGTGGTACGTGCATTTGACATAATCACATTGGTATTTGATATGTGAGAACTGTTTACAAGTGAGGAGGAACGCTGTACAGTAGCTTAGTATGTTTTGGTTTTGATCTGTATTTATCGGTTTCTTTACTCACAATGGTGCTTTTGTGTGCTTATCCTTGATGTCTCAATTGAGTGGAGAAAGTGAGATTATATCTGTATCATGGCAACGCAAATACATCACACAAGAGTCCGCTTGGACTCATGAATCTTACCGGAAGCGTTTGATTACAGTCAAAAAGTACTTAAATATTTATCTTTTACACGCCAAAGGTGATTGTATCGCTTAAGAAGATTAATTTAACCGCTGGAGTCGTAACAATGATGTTTATGCTGACTGTCTGTGATATTTGGAGCTTCAAAAGAGAAATCGCCTATTTAAAATTAGCATTTTAAGGACCTACAGAACTAAAAAAGAATTCTTCAAATGTGCTCTGGTGAATAAAGAAAGACATAGACATCTGGGATATCGTAAGGGTGAGTAAATAATGAGATAATTCTCATTTTAGGGTGAGCTATCCCTTTAAAATAAACTTAAAATAATTAAATAAAATATTTTTGAATATCTTTTCAGGTCATGAAAATATATATTTTTTTGTCTCTTTTAGCCATAAGAAGGGAACTGCTAAGAATTGGTTCTACATAGTCTTCTAAAATGTCGAAGACGATGACTGATGATGTCTGAAGGTTCGGGGAAGTATAAAAAAGCGCACGAGAAAAACGTTCTCACAGCATGTCTGCAAAGTTACGGAAAAGTTATCTGGTTGCAGAAATGTTGTACAGAAACAAGACATTACTGAGAAGGACAAGGGGAAGTAAAGACACAAAAGGGAGTGAGTGATTGTGTGAATGGATGAGCGAATGGATGAGCAGATGGAAATAAAGACCTTCACACTGAATTTTCTATTTTCTCCGGTATGAACGTTGAGACAGTCCACTGTGCAGCTTGCTGCTCTCGCTCTTTCAGTCTTAAAGTCAACAAGTTTGAAAATTAATGAAGATATTTTTGTTTTCTAAGTTTATACTGTTCTGTTGTTTCATTGGTTATTGTTATTATTGTTAAGAATTGTATTATATTAAATGAGAAGTTGCACAACAAGTATTGTCAGCCTTTTTATATTTTATATTACTGTTGTTATTTTATAGTTTTCAATTTCAAAGTATCATGCACAATTGCGCTTAACTTCAGCAAAATACTGCATAGATGAAGCAGTTTCTGATGCGTTTTATTTAAAAACATTCGGCCAATGCAGAAGTTCATTACATTGAACTTTTATTTTTAACTTGATTTGGAGGTATGAAGTAATGTACTAGTACAAGCTCTTTCAATGAGCTCAAGAGAGGGAGATGGAAGTATATACATATATAGTATATCTGCACTACAGTGTGAGATGACGAAGATTAACTGGTTTTAAGTATTCACTGAATTGTTTGAACCTACGATGTATCCTGATTTAATTCGGTTTATCCTGATTTTAAAAGTTGATGTTGAAATTTGGCAGAAATTACATTGGAATTAAAAAACATGAACATTAAATGTCACATGGTGTGTAAAATTTGTGATGCAATTAAAAACAAACTTTAAGAGCCCCATCCCCATCCCCATCCCTATCTCTATCCCTATCCCTCTCCCTCAAGTCCTTTAGAGTTTTCATTATTTTGCATTAAAACCAAACGTCCTCCTTGCAAATTCTATATACCCATATTAAAATTCATCATTCAGGCATCTTGGTACTTAATTAATTGCAAGAGATTTACATTTATTGAAAATTTGAAATACATTACAGAAACAGATATATTCTAAAACTTTGTAATATCAAAGATGGTCCAACAGTGCAAATGAGTAAATATGAAACAAAAAAGATTTTTAATAATAATAACGATTTTCTATTTAAATGCACAAAACACAACCAACGGATGTAGTTGGCAAGATTCCCTTTTTGTTTAAAATGTATATTTCATGGGAACATCTAAAACACATTTCATGTTTTAGATAGGGATGAATATATGGAAACATTTTTGTGAAGGAATAAAACTGGAATGTGATACACCCAAACAAAATGTATGATCATGAGTCAACATGGCCCTGAGAGCAGTAAATGCAAGTTGTTTGAAATACATCCCATAAGTACAGATCTGTTTGAGGAAATGGCTACTTGAGACAGAATGAATTGGTTTAGCAGGTGCGGCTCACTCTTCATTAGCACTTTGTGAAAATGTTTGTTCCCATACAACAACTAAATGGCCTGAAAGAGCCAATTATGTATCGATGGTTGCTTTGTATGTTGTACTGTAAAAAGACTTTGTGTTATGTTTGGTTAAATCAGTAGTCTCCAATTTATTCCTTTTTGCCTAGTTTGTATTGTCTTTTGATTCTGGCATAGGGGCCGATGCTATCATCGAATACAAAGTCCCACAGCACTTTCATCCAGGAAGTGTGTTGAGGGAGTAAGTCATAGTACTCTGCAGCAATTCTCTTCACCTGTATAATGAGGAAAAAGTAATATTTTTAACATTACATGGTAAGGAAGTGCTAATTATACATTTTCAATAAAAAAAAAAAAAATTAACAAAAATATATAATGCAGCCAGTATGTACAGTAAAATGTGGGTGGGGTGGTGGTCGGTTTCCTGTCGATATCATACTTAACGGTTTAAACATTAACAGGCATATTGCAATGTGCAAGATGTCAGTTCACAGACATAGCACCTTGGGGTCTCTTAAGTTTACGAAGCGATCAAATCAATTAAATTGTGTCTTATGAAATGTGATGAGGTGTGAAAGAAATATTTAGCAAATATTTGTCTTTCTCTTAATCAGTAACACATGAACGCAGATACTGTACCATTTCCACTCAAGCGCTATCCAAAAAAAACACAACTTCATGGGCAAAATATGGTCTCGTTATTTGGTGACAATAGTGGATTTTGCCTTTACGATATCCAAGGTGGTGGAAGGATAACCTATTAATCAGCCGATAGTTTTTAAAAATGATTAATAGAATATATATTCTAACAAATATTATTCTCTCCTAACCTTGACAGGCACAGACAGAGGCTGCAAGAGTGCCAAATGAATAAAATCCCAAGTGCAGTTTATTGTTCAACCAAAATCCCAATGACAACTAAAAAAGATTTGGTGAACAATACGAGACTTTTGACTATAAACAAGCCCAAAACACATCGGGACTCTTATTTTGAAATCACAGAGACTTGGCTCTGTGACAGTGCTGTATATTAAGTATTAACCAAATAAAGCTTTTTATAGCCTTAATATTTAAATATATAGGCCTACAATATTCTGTTTTCACCAAATGGGGTTTAACGAGGAATATTAAACTATATCATATAAATATTAAACTGCTGTTATACCATAAAACTAAGCCGTTCTAACTGTAGATTTCTCCAGCACTGGCCACAGAGGAATGTGAAGGAATACAAAATAAATAAACCATCTTCAACTATCAGCATAGATTTTTGCGGATAACCAATAATTCCAAAAAGCAACTTTTGGCACTTTGATTAATCGTTAAAAACGATATATCGGTCTACCTCTGCTCATTATTTTAATGGAAACTTTCCATCACCTTTTACTAATATATATATCTCAAGCTACACAAGGACAAATGACAAAAGCCTGAAATTTCCTGCCAAAACACATATTAATATAAAATCATTGAAGTAAGCTTACCGTAGTGAATTAGGGGTAATTCAAGAACGTGGCTTTGAATTTGTAGTTTTTATGTATTGTATCAGTAATGGTATTTTGTTTGTTTCTAATAAAAAATGTAATAAGAAATCCTTTCTAGCATACCTTTAAAAAATGCAAGTTGCAAAATAAGGACTACAACTCCCAGAAGGCTTTGTATTTACGAGCACGAAGAACTGGACAGCCGTTGTAGTCCTTAAAAATTCATGCTTAAGGTATGACTGTGTGAAATTTATCTTGTAGAACAAAACACGTCTCTTCAACTAATGTTAATCACAGCCCTCATTTGACTTGACACAGATTGATGTCTCAGACACGGAGGCAACTGAGATTCAAGAATTTGTGCAATTCCAAACATTAGTAACCACTATAAAGTTATTATGCAAATCTACAAATGCAGAGCAGTAAATGAGTGTGTGGCTGAGTTCAGAATGGCATACTATTACAATTTCTGATGTAGTCGTGTATGAAGAGGTGGGCATACTGTTAAAAATAAATTAAAAATAAGCACCACCAATGGCAGTAAAAGGCACAAAAAAAAGACACTTGATATAATTACTGGACAAAGTTGTCCAGCATCTGCAGAAAATCAAAACCTAGCACAGGTGCAATAACATACAGTATTTTTTACAAAGTTTAACTGCATAAGTAAAATATATATATATATGGGCTGTCAATTTAACGCATTAATAACGTGTGATTAATTTTACAAAAAAAATAATGCGTTAAAACAATTTACGCATTTAATTGTAATGCTTTCCTGAGAAATTCAAGCTTGTAGTACCACCTGTTTACTCCAGAGGGCAGTAAGTGAAATTTCAGCTGTGTGAGCAACACACAGTTTATTACAGTGAACAAAACATTAACAACTCTTCAGCGGACACACAACATAAACATGTGTTACGCTCTTGCGTTCAAAACACTTGAAGGAGCGCAAATGCGAACCAAGGGATCTCAAGATGTGTTTAAAGATTGAGTATTAAACTATATTTAACTTGACACAGCGACCTAAACATTTCACTTTTATGATGTAACACACCCGAGACGCGACACAAGCATGTCTGACGCAGGTCGTATGGTCTTTACCTCACAAATATTTAATTACCAACAAGGTTAAGGAGGTGTCCTTTAAACTGTTACACCGTTTTTACCAAGTCAATCTTTATTTAAGAAACATGCTCCCTGAAATAGATCCACTTTGCAACTTCTGTAATGCCGTAGATGAATCAATGATGCAAATATCCAAAACGCTCTGATTGGTGGATCAGCTTAGTCGGACTGTTTTGCACGTGCCATCAGTTGCGCTACCGCAGCTCAGTGCGCGTATAGAGAGAATCTTTGTACACTTTTTAAAATAATAATTAAAACACAATCAATTCACTCAACGTTGCTGTGGCATCATGTAATTTGATTGGAAAAAGTTCTGGGTCAAAAGCCCATTCGTCATCACTTATTTTAGGTGGGCATGCGCAAAATCCTAAGAAGGTGGGAATATGGCATATGCCCTACACTACACTACTGCAGTAGTATGGGCTGTATGCCATTCCGAACTGAGCCATATTGCCCAGCCCTAATAACTTGATTTAAAATGATCAATTATAAGTTAAGAAACAATATATTATAATTGTATTCAAATATAATGAATATAAGATTGAAAAGTAGTTTGAGAGTGTAGGGTGCCTCGGTTGTGCTATTCACAATGCATGATGGGAGTGGGTGGTCGCATGCCACACTTAGTTGGCCACAATTCTCTGATTGGCAGATCTTTCAGGAATTCTGCTATTGAACACAAAGTTAAAATAATGTAGACTGATGATTCAACAGAGGCAAATACCATACCATTGATTAACAACCTTAGAGCTCATAGTAAGTCTGTCTTTAAGGTTTATACGTTCTTGTTAAAAATCAATTTGCCTAGAAAATAAATTGGATTTTTACTTCTGGAACCCGACTGTTGCACTATATTCCAGAGGGAACTCATGGCGAATAAGCATTCCAAGTTGGCCTACAAGTTGACGTTATGACAGAAGAGCTCTTTCAGAAGTCGCTTAAAATACTGCAATACAGCCATAAAAACAACCACTTACCTCAGGTAATTTGCTGCCAGGAATGCTGGGGAAGTCATGGTGCTCCATATGGTATCCCACATTGAAGGTTATGTAGTTGAGGGGGCCGTAATAAGAGTAGGTTTCATGACCTTTCATGAACATGTAGTGCTCTGCGATGAAGTGTCCAGAGATGGGGTGTAAGCCCATGCACAGAATAGACCCAGCAATCAGGTACACTATAGGCTTGAGGCCCCAGAAATAGTAGATAACAATGTCGACCACAAACTGCACTGCTGCATTCGCAATCTCCAACCTTGTCACAGGCTTGGGGTTCACAACCAAAGGACGGAGTGCATAGAACAAAGGCTGGAGAAAGAGCCAGATCACCTTCCTCATCGGGGTGCAGAAAAACCAGCCCTCAAGGTCAGTAGGAATATCCACATCCAACCCATCTCCTCCAAGATACCGATGGTGGTCAATGTGGTACTTCTTAAAAGACGAGGAATAAGGCAAGCCAATGGGCAGATTGGCAAACATGGCGAACCAGCGGTTCCAGCGAGCCTGTTTATTGCCAAAGGCCACATTGTGTGAAATGTCATGAATGGCTAGTGTCAGAGAGTGGTTGATGCAGCCACCAAATGCATATGCCCAAAACAACACCCACTTCCAAGAGAGGTCATGGACCATGTAACATGCCAGGAGCTGGGTGATTACCATTCCTGACACGACCCACTTCAGTTGGGGGTCATGACCCATCAAAGACTTGATTTCTGGATACTTTGCTGAAGATAGAGAAAAGCATAGATAATTATAAATAATTTATCCTGGTATTAATTTACTCCAACATAAAAATAATCAAGAAATCTTATTTTGCCTATAGAAAAAGCTTATTTTTAGGGCCATAATTTCTTTTTACTTTGGGACATGACAGTTCCACACATTTTAAAAAATTAAGGGGTCTGAATACTTTCTGAATGCAATGTGTGTGTGTGTGTGTGTGTGTGTGTGTGTGTGTGTGCGTATATATATATATATATATATATATATAAAACCAGGACATTTTCTTGGCAGGTTTTGTGGGAATCAAAAAAAGTAACGAAATTCGCCATAATGAGAGCTACTGTATTTTATCAGCAGTTCTAAAGAGGCTAAAAATGTATTAGGCTGAAACTGATGCACAAATTATTAAAAATCAGATTTTGAAAATATAGGATGTTATCATGGAACAACTTGAAAGCATTAGAGGATTTGTTGAAGTACCCTCATTAAAGAAAATTAAGCTTAAAATAATTATGCTAGACAGCTCACTTAATTCTTGCTAGAGAGCTTATTGTTCTACTTAGAGAGATAATACTTGTGTATGGAGTACAGTAAATGCGGTAGTACTTATTTATACTTAAAAAAAACAAAACAAAAACAGATACTGCTCTTATTTCTATTACAGTCGCTAGGGGCAACCTAATAAACATGTTAAGGCAATATTCAAGCCAACCAGTTAAGTCCCCTGCTTCTGTCATGGAAACACAGAAGCAGGTTTATTTAGTGTTTGCGTTTCAGCTTTTGAGTAAAGATTCTGCCATCAGGTGTCCAAAAGGAGTGCGTCAATAAAATGACCTCAAACTCCACTAGCAAATGCTAATACAACCCTAAGGCGATGCTTATATACACTCACCTAAAGGATTATTAGGAACACCATACTAATACTGTGTTTGACCCCCTTTCGCCTTCAGAACTGCCTTAATTCTACGTGGCATTGATTCAACAAGGTGCTGAAAGCATTCTTTAGAAATGTTGGCCCATATTGATAGGATAGCATCTTGCAGTTGATGGAGATTTGTGGGATGCACATCCAGGGCACGAAGCTCCCGTTCCACCACATCTCAAAGATGCTCTATTGGGTTGAGATCTGGTGACTGTGGGGGCCATTTTAGTACAGTGAACTCATTGTCATGTTCAAGAAACCAATTTGAAATGATTCGAGCTTTGTGACATGGTGCATTATCCTGCTGGAAGTAGCCATCAGAGGATGGGTACATGGTGGCCATAAAGGGATGGACATGGTCAGAAACAATGCTCAGGTAGGCCGTGGCATTTAAACGATGCCCAATTGGCACTAAGGGGCCTAAAGTGTGCCAAGAAAACATCCCCCACACCATTACACCACCACCACTAGCCTGCACAGTGGTAACAAGGCATGATGGATCCATGTTCTCATTCTGTTTACGCCAAATTCTGACTCTACCATCTGAATGTCTCAACAGAAATCGAGACTCATCAGACCAGGCAACATTTTTCCAGTCTTCAACTGTCCAATTTTGGTGAGCTCTTGCAAATTGTAGCCTCTTTTTCCTATTTGTAGTGGAGATGAGTGGTACCCGGTGGGGTCTTCTGCTGTTGTAGCCCATCCGCCTCAAGGTTGTGCGTGTTGTGCCTTCACAAATGCTTTGCTGCATACCTCGGTTGTAACGAGTGGTTATTTCAGGCAAAGTTGCTCTTCTATCAGCTTGAATCAGTCGGCCCATTCTCCTCTGACCTCTAGCATCAACAATGCATTTTTGCCCACAGGACTGCCGCATACTGGATGTTTTTCCCTTTTCACACCATTCTTTGTAAACCCTAGAAATGGTTGTGTGTGAAAATCCCAGTAACTGAGCAGATTGTGAAATACTCAGACCGGCCCGTCTGGCACCAACAACCATGCCACGCTCAAAATTGCTTAAATCACCTTTCTTTCCCATTCTGACATTCAGTTTGGAGTTCAGGAGATTGTCTTGACCAGGACCACACCCCTAAATGCATTGAAGCAACTGCCATGTGATTGGTTGATTAGATAATTGCATTAATGAGAAATTGAACGGGTGTTCCTAATAATCCTTTAGGTGAGTGTATATATATATATAAAATATATTGTTTTTTCAAAAATAACAATAATGTAATAATTGTTAAGACAACCATAATTTTTAACATTGCTTTTAAATGTATTTTTAGATGTCCAGTAGGCAGGTAGATGTAATCCTTTGCTATTTGAGCTATAAATAAACAAAACAGCATGATCCTAAAAAATTATTAACACACAAAAACACATATTTACCATGTAAAAATTTAAATTATACTTATTCACACCCATAACCACAAAAAGTGTTGGAGAAAAAAAAAAAAACAAGCTTGTAAACAGCATTTGAGCTCGTAGCCTTCTAGAATAGTGTGAAGATGATGCATACACTATTAATATTTGAAGAGGTGTAAAACTACCCATGCAATTAAGTTCACAATATAATACAGTAAAAGGGGCTTTTGTGAGGGGGCTACTGATAGAGAATTACAGAAGTAGTGAATAGAGGATCTGCACTCTGAATAAATATTAAAGCATGCTTTGTTTAATGTGGTCTGTCAAAGAGTGTGTGTATTCTTCCCTGAAACACTTAAATCACCTTTTTTTTTTTCAATGTGAATTTACTTCACAATTTTGGCTTGACATTTATAACTGGTTATCAGTAAAAATTGAGACAATTCCTCCTATTGTTCTACAAGATATCCTTTTTTATAAAAACAGTTTGAATCCCCAAATTTCTGACATGGTTAATATGGTATTGTTGCTGGGTAAATATCATATTCATACATGTAAATGGAAAAAAAGCAAGCCCTCCTTTAATTTATTTTTATATGATTTTGTGAAATCATTCCAGAGCTTCAAATATTAAAAAAAAGAAAAAGAAAATAGAAAGATTGAAGCTTTATGTTTTGCCATGTCAAAGTATTTGTTGTTTTAGTACATCCTTGTTTTGTGTTTTTATATATGTATGTTTACGTATGTATGTGTATATGCATATATATATATATATATGAATCTATATCATATTCGGTCTTGAATCTTGCTCCTTGTCCCTTTAAGTTTGTTCTGTGTCTTACGTTGTTGAATGCTCCCTGTTTTGTTTTGTGAGGTATAATTGCAATAATAATAATAATAATAATAATAAAAAAATAAATAAATAAAAAAAAAAAAAAAGTGTGCGTGTGTATCTCCATACTGTTCGTGAATGATAAGGGTACTACCCTCATGACTGATAATCGTGTGACTGGTGTATCGTCACCTTTATGGTCATATGACAACGAATGTGTCGTCACTAAGCAAGCCCCATTTATATTGTTCCTGGAGTCAAAGATAGAAGCATGGAATCGGTTTACACAAAATGATCATCATCCCTGTAGCCATATGCATTTGATTCAGCATATGACAATGTTACATCTCAAATAGGCCTACATGTACAGGTGACTGAGGTAGCATATACATAACCGAACAACAGCATGTAAAGAACATAAATGAACCTTAAACTAACTGATTCTCCCTCTTCAATCACTCACTCGCACACGCGCAAACACGCACGCACACTCGCTCCTTGAGGTGTGTGTGTGTGTGTGTGTGTGTGTGTGTGTGTGATATATATATATATATGAGTTTAACAATTTCATATTAAAATGACTTCGATCCCTACACAATCATTCACTTGACAGTGACAAGGACACTCAAGATGAGATTAAGTGTAACTTGGCACACATCAGAGTTTGAACTGTCTTTGCCAGCAAAAGATATATACATCGAGATGAGAAGATGTAACAATCCAATTAAATTACTAAATGGATCGATCTCGTCTACATGCGATTCAAACAAGCCGGCTAGCCAGAAGATATCACCTGTAAAACTTGTTTTAGCGTTTGGTCCTTACAACATATTCTGCTGACGTAAAGTTGACCGTCTATAA